>NC_079167.1:31225573-31286216 GCF_947568905.1 Ostrea edulis | reverse complement strand
TGGACCATTACATTTTTCAAATTTAAAATGGGATACCCAAGTAAGCAACACATTCCCACAAGATATTTACCCGGTGAAGACTTACTTCAAGTCTTCTGGCCATTCCTGCACAGTTGGTTCAGCACCTGATAGGTTCTTTTCATTGCTACAACAAATTAACATAAAAATTATGATATGACCCAAACTACCTCTCACTGAATATCAAAACAAATCAATATAAACCCTTCTACCAACCTCTTATCAGAAGTCTGATTGGCAGCTGACAGTGGAACCTTCTGCGACCCAGTGTTCTGTTTTAGATTCTCAATGTCTGTTTTCATCTTCTGAGAATATGGTGACTGAAATCTTTTCTGTCCAGTGAATGGCTGAGCTGGCTTTAATCCTTTGTTGGGAAGCTGGAACCTAATTCCATTTGCACCTGGGGGATCTGGAAAAATTTTAAAAGATCATAATACCATAAAATACATGAGCATAACTTAACTTTCATGATTTGTTATTTTCACATGTGAATATAGTGCTTACTTTCAATAAGCATTCATCTGATGGTTACATTATGAATAACTAATCAATTTAGAAATAAAATGAACTGGGAGGATAAAAAAATCATTCCTAAATATTCCGTACTTCTCTGTCTATGTTGAAAATTGCCGAATGGTCGTGGTCTAAATTCAGGACGGGAAGGGCTAGCTTCCTGTGGGCTTCCCACATATCTGGGTCCACTACTGTCCGATCCTGGTGGGTCCCGTCCTGGAAGTGGTGGCGGCATTGGCGGGGTTCCATACATCTGTCACAGATTTACAAAACTTTAAACTTGGGGTACATATGACCAACAGGACAGAAGTCTACACATTCATGTCAACATACATACCATCTGGTTTGTCATCGGCGGCTGTTGTCTGTACGGTGGGTACCTGGGCCCCATTGGTCCCATTCCACCCATTGGCCCTCCCATATTGTTCATTCTAAATGTAAAATACGTAAAACTTGTAAAAAAACTGAAAATGTATCACATCAAGAAATTCTTTTTTTCTAATTTTCTGTGGGGTGTGAGTGAAAAGTGCCACATGATACAAATTATATGCATCTTAACACTAGCAAAAAGATTTTCATATGCTGTAAACATCACACACAGGGATTTATCCAACTTTTAAATGTTACTACCCATTTCATATTAAAGGGGAATTTTTGAGAATGCAGTCGTGAGCTTCCAGGTGAGGTGGAGGACATCCTCAGATTATAACTCCTCAAAACTGGCATAAGAATTGATTGATTACTTATTCTTATCTATGTTGTAAGACTTTGATAATTATAGAAAATGACTTAAAATATGTATATACAAATGATTTTTGTTAAAATTCTCAAGGGGAATTTTTACCTGTGGCAGAGGAACTCATTAGTTGTCAAAGGGGAAAGGTACCCTTCACCGGTACTAAAAACAGTCTAGATAAATCTCTGACACAACAAGAATTTACTCAGAAGCAAACATTCTCCCATTAAAAAACAACTACTTTTAGCATAATTCCTGGATGTACAGTCCCAATATCCAAGAACACACCCTTTTAAAGTTTTTTGTAATTAGTTTTCACACAACTTTGAGACAGGGGTTTGGAGTAAAACATATTAGTCTGATTTTAAACAGATTTTTATACACTTTCAATAAATTAAGTATATGAGCACTATTGGGGTTTTTTTTAATGGAATACAAATTACTGCAATATCCTAGGCTAATATTTACCTATTTTGAAAGAAAGAGACTTGCTGGTAATAGTATGAAGCATTAGGATTGTTAGAAAACCCATTAAGGTTGGTGTTGTTCTGCACTGCACTTTCTTGGCTGGGGTTTTTCTTGTTGCTTTCTTCCTGTGCCTTCTCCAAAGCTTTTCTTGCCTGTGCCCAATGTGGATTTTCATTACCAGTTGAATTAGATTGGTCATACTGTTGTGACCTAAGAAAAGGAAAAATAATTTGTGATTTCCTGAATACAAATGAAATTGAAGATAAGCCCATGTAATTCATGTTTCATTTTCCCCTAATCGACTTTTTAATATCCACATGATTAGTTAAATATTTTCTTTACCAATCAATTATTGCAGTCTTGAGACATTAAAAGTCTAGGCTCTCGATTGGTTATATATACACAAAACTATCATATCAGCACATTTTTAAGTACACTTATAAATTCCAGATTTTTAAAAAAGTTTAAACAATTTGTTATGCTTTGAAAGGTAACGTTATTTCCGTCCGTTCAATATGGCGGTCAAGGGACGCAACTTTTGATTATGAAACATTATCATAGATCATGTACTTCACGAAGTTCAGTTTGCTGGCATGTCTATATAAGAATATGTGATGTCATGACATTAAAACTGATGACAGAACAATGGAAGACTGGCTCAATTACAAAGGAATAGGACCTGTTCATGGCATTAAAACGGTTCACAACATGGCGGACGTTATATACTACGATTCTCTGAAATTCATTTTAAATTCTCGAAATAATCACCCATGTCTGAAAAATAATTTATTTTTATATTGTCGAGAAGAATATGACTTTACCATAATGCTGCTTGAGCTGCCTGGTTGGGCTGATTTTGCTGCCACGCTGTTGTCATTGTCTCGTCTTCTTCTCTAGATAGACATGTGACGTCACAAAATCACGTGATTTGCGATATCGCAACGACCTCTCGGATTTTTCCGGCAAACTCGGAGTATGCGATAAACTGGATAGACTCCCCTTGATTCTAACGCTGCCTCGTAATCAATGAGTAAGTGTGCGACGGAAAGGCCCGAGAATGGAGGGTCCGTCATATGTCTATGTAACTACTAAGTACAAAAACAAACCTAAGACACACGAAAAACATTACCTCTCTTTTCCATATTTTTTTTTACAGTATTTAGGATAAGCAAATTTATTTTATTCAGAAGTTGTAGGGCGCGCAGCTGCCATGTAAGGCTTAATTACACATTATTCGGTAACTAAAAAAAAAATAATAATAGAAAGAAAGAAGAAAAAATGTGTCAGTGAGAGAAAGATAGGAGAAGAGAGAGTGTGTGAACCTGCAATGAAAGGCACGACGTACACAGTGGATTAATGGAAATTGAAGATAAAGTTACAGATGCTGGGAAATTGATATATTAATTATGCCCACTAAATTGCTGGTCATCACCGGCGTCTGTGATCTACATTCTGCTATTGATTAAATTTACATTAAATTACGCTGTCGCAAGGCGTGTCATGTTGAGATTGGACACGGACATATATGTGGTACGGGATGCATTTTTGAAAATCGTGTCTCTTCGGTGATTCTTAAAATCATGCTTTTAAAAACAAGAAATGTGGTAAATTACTAAATATATATTTTGTTAAATAGGAAGCTTTCTAACTGCATTTTAGGGGGCCCTGATTTGCTGAAATTGTTTTCCGTCGGGCCCCCAGACCACGGCCAAGCCGGCTGTATGGGCTTACACTTCAAAACAGGGCTAGCTACACGCCTGTTGAGGTGCATGATGATGATGGAATATTGCTGTCATGAATCCGCTATATCGCTTTTCAAACGTAGCTGTTTTGAATCGGATCCGCTACTGCTTCTCGCGTTTGAAAATTCGTAGCGGATTCAAAACAGCCAATTTTGATTAGATTTGAATATTGCTATATAGGTGACGACAGAGACATGTTGTTTATATAATCATAAGTTTCTGGTGAAGATAACGAACAATGATCAATCTCATAATTCCTATAAGGAATACAAAATAAAGAGTTGGACAAACACAGACCCCTGGACACATCAGAGGTGGGATCAGGTGCCTAGGAGGAGTGTCGACCGGTCACACCCGCCGTGAGCCCTACATCTTGATCAGGTAAACAGAGTTATCCGTAGTCAAAATCAGTGTGCCAAGAACGGTCTAACAATCGGTATGAAACACGTCAGACAACATTTGACCCAATGATAGGTTGTATTAGCAAACTAGATCGGTATAACGACCATAGAATTTACGAAACTGTTGAAACTCCTGCACCATCAAATTGTTTGTCGGTAGCTTGCCTCGATTTAAAAACTGACCATACGCAGAACAAGCTCTTGCGTATCGAATCAGTCAAGAGTTATAAACACCATATGCAGGTGATAATGGAATATTGCTACATAAAAATGAGAAGTTGACGATAGCGAAGGTGAAATCATCCCGTTTGTCATCAAGTTGGGTTGTTAGTTTGCCGTTAATATCTACCTTCATGCAATAAAATATCTTAAGTATGAAGCAGAAGTGGACGACTCTGTGGTGGTTTTTATTTCGAGTTCACGGGTATATATCAAATCGACATATGATTGAAAGTTATGATTGTTAATATCACACATAGATGTTTAATTCTAGTTGTGTTTTAAATGATCCTATACGTGGTCTTTAGATGATACTAATAATTTTTAGAAAGCCTTGACACTTTACAAACCTATAGTATCCAAATTTGATTTAGAATTTCCAGTGATTATTCAATATCTTTAACGACTCATTTTTTAAATCACTCTTGAGCATGTTGAGGAATTAAAAGAATAGAACACTGAAGCACATAACAATTAATTAAACCTATCAATATTCCTGTTTATTAAAAATACTACAAATTGCAATGCATTTTTTACTGTTAGTATTTCCAAACATTTTCCAATTTTCAGACAAACAGATAATGTAGGATATCTTTGAGATAGGTATTATTGATATAAATAGAAATCAGGTAATGTGGGATATCTTTGAGATAGGTATTATTGATATCAGTAGAAATCAGTCAGGTGTTGTGGGGTATCTTTGAGATAGGTATTATTGATATCAGTAGAAATCAGATAATGTGGGATATTTTTGAGATAGGTATTATTGATATCAATAGAAATCAGATAATGTGGGATATCTTTGAGATAGGTATTATTGATATCAGTAGAAATCAGATAATGTGGGATATCTTTGAGATAGGTATTATTGATATCAATAGAAATCAGATACTGTGGGATATCTTTGAGATATGTATTATTGATATCAATAGAAATCAGATACTGTGGGATATCTTTGAGATAGGTATTATTGATATCAATAGAAATCAGATAATGTGGGATATCTTTGAGATAGGTATTATTGATATCAATAGAAATCAGGTAATGTGGGATATCTTTGAGATAGGTGTTATTGATATCAATAGAAATCAGATACTGTGGGATATCTTTGAGATATGTATTATTGATATCAATAGAAATCAGATACTGTGGGATATCTTTGAGATAGGTATTATTGATATCAATAGAAATCAGATGATGTGGGATATCTTTGGGACTATACTGTGGGTCTTGCTATCGTTTGATTTTGGAACTGTAGATACATTTGTAAGCAGAAAACTGAATAGATCTAGAGATTTAGCTACTATTATACAATGAATAACCATTTACAGACTACAGTATCGGGAACTGAATGGTATTCAGTTGAAAAATACTGCATCAAAAAGCTGAATTTGAATTGGAACTGTTGTTTTTACAAACAGGCACAAATGCAGAGTACACGGAAGAGAGAGCATGCTTGAATACTATCTGGGTAGGCCGGTATTTTGTTTGAGGAAAATCATCTTATCAGAAATCGACTACTGTCTTACAGCAACGACTTTCTCTAGAAATACGTTCAGATTCGCTCCTTTGTTTCTTGATATTTGTCGAGAAGTCCTTTTTCCGGCGTAGTAGATCCTATATTTTCCCGAGGTCCACGTCACTTTCAGAATTCAGTGATGGTTTAGAGGGCCCGAAATCAAGCCCCATTCCCAACACCACACTTGTTTCCCAAATTGTAAATTTGAACGATGAACGTGCAAATGCGAGTTTTAAAATTTCCTGTTTAATGTAAAACCATTTCTTAATACGACTATACATCCTCGATCTAATTAAAACACAGATCTCTCGAGTAGCGCACAGCTGTGCATTTGCATTCTAATCAGACTGGTAATAATGTAACCTTGAATAACGATGAACTGAAGCCATGGAATGAAGGAGGAACGGAACGCTGATCCCCCCCCCCCCATAGAATTTTAAAGTTTGAGCAACAGAACTTGTTTTAGCATGTGTGATTTTTTGTAGTTTGGCCTGTCAATAATTAATCTCCCCGATGCCCTCCCCCCAAACACACACATCTACCCACCTATTTTCAAAAGCGATGTCATATACATGCCAGACCAACACCTCGTTAATACCAATTTCCAATTTTAAAATGATTTGTCGAATTTATCAGAAATTACTATTTTATAAAGTTTAAATGTAATACATAGGTTGCCTTTCTTATCTTGAAGCTTAATCTATGGCTGCAAATATATTGCAACATTCCTGGAACATTATATTAAAATACAATTTAAAATCTCGCAATGCAAATAATGGTAAAAATGCCTATTACATGTACTACGTTTTGTATGAACATTTTTAAAATTAATTGATGCAGTATTTAATCACATTTCTATAATCACTGAGAAAAACATAATTATCTAGAAGTGTTGAATATCAAAATGTCACTATTGTAGATTAGTTTAAACAATATTTATTCGTAAATAATTCGATAATGTTACAATGTCTTATACATGAAATAGATTGAGAAATAAGCCAAAAGGCTTATATTAATCTCGCTCTATTGTAGATTATCCGGTTATAAATATCAAACACGTTTCAGGAAACGCAGGACTGCTCTATCACATGTGTTGATAAAATATATTCTCTTCATGTTCAATTCTTTATATGTGTGTTAATACAATATATTCTCCATGTTCAATTCTTTACACATGTGTTAATACGTGTACATTATACTCCCCATGTTCAATTCTTTACACATGTGTTAATACATGTACATTATACTCCCCATATTCAATTCTTTACACATGTGTTAATACATGTACATTATACTCCCCATGTTCAATTCTTTACACATGTGTTAATACATGTACATTATACTCCCCATATTCAATTCTTTACACATGTGTTAATACATGTACATTATACTCCCCATGTTCAATTCTTTACACATGTGTTAATACCATATGTGACAGCGACTGCGAAAAAGGGCCCAGATGAGTAAAAAATCGAAATTTATTTTTTTCTTTCTTTATAACCAGAATACTTTGAACAACAAATACAGAAAAAATCATTTAAATATCTTTAAAAATAAAGACGATATAGTCCTATATATATATAACGCATCCAGTAAGATTCATAACATTATCAAGCGTTCTGACGTATTTACAGCTATCAGTCAATACTGAAACAGTCTTTTTTTTATTTAAGCTTTAAACATTTATTAATCCCTGCTTAAAATTGTCAGATAAAATCAAATAAACTTGTTTCTGAGTTGCATGTACATTGTACATATATTAGTACACAAGTGGTCATCTCAAAAGCTTACAGAGGGTAGAAACTGACTATTCAGAACGACTTATGAGGGTGATCGGTGGGGAAATAACATATTTTGGATATATTATGCCTATTGGTTCTGTATAAAAATAATTTCATTCTAGAAAGGGGGGAGGGGGTATGTACATTAGATCTATACAAGCTATCCACACTTCAGGTGCCTGTGTAGTAGACCACCCTCGTGCCAGAAGAGTAAATACATACAGAGGAAGAGTCTCGTTGAAACCTATTAAAAAAACCGGGTACCTGTAAAGTGCGAAACGAAATCTAACGAAACGAAACGAAACCCACCGAAACGAAACCCACCGAACGAAACGAAATCTAACGAAACGAAACCCACCGAAACGAAACGGAACAGATTGTATAACCGAACACTTTTAATTAAAACAAGAGGTACTGTGAGCAATGCTCACTAAGAATACCCCCGCTTACCCCAATCTCCCAAAGGGTGTTGGTAATAGGTATAAACTACCTCTTTTCCGAGTGTAAAAAACAAATGGCATGACAAACCGAACCATATTGCTACTTCGATGTCCAGTGTGCGTGACCTTTGACCTTTTGACCCCAAAATCGATAGGGAACATCTTCATCCCATGGGTAGTCCATATGTATGATATGGTGACTGTAGATGGAAAGGATAACGCGTTAGAGCCCGGAAACCATATTGCTACTTCAATGTCCAGTGCGCTTGACCTTTGACCTTTTGACCCCAAAATCGATAGGGAACATCTTCATCCCATGGGTAGTCCATATATATGATATGGTGACGGTAGCTGGAAAGGATAACGCTTTAGAGCCCGGAAACCATTGCGTCTACAGACGGACGGACAAACAGACGGACAACCCGATTCCAGTATACCCCCCCCCCCCCATCTTGTTGCGGGGGTTATAATAATTAAAAATGGTATCTCATGCCCTTGTGAAAGTTACCACATATGTAGGCATTCGGATTGACTAACACAAAGTTTTAAAAATTGGAAGGGGGCGAGTAAGCACAGAGTACATGTCCGAAGTTGATTAAATCATCAATACCATGTGCAATTAGTTTCGGATCCAGAAATTTCAGAACGGAGGGTTACAGTCTCATAGGTCGGAGGTCTGGGGAAACACATTAAACGAGGGGTAGTGTCGCCGGCGTTGGATCCGCCTTTGGGCATAAATACATGTTTCAGTATTTTTTGCTCGAAAGACAAATCTATGTATACATTTGGATATTGTGTACATGTATTTGTATGTAGTATATCAAACAGTGGATTCTGAATCATCTTCACAAGTCAAGGGTTATTGATTCGTTACCTCGCACTAACCAATAACACTTGTGAAGATGATTCTGAGTATGTCTTCCCGATTTCTTTGTAATTTCTGCTTCCCTTGTTCATAAGCCTTTTGATTTTACAAAATGATGACCTCCTCCTGATATCATTGCATTACTGAAATATTTTCCGTTTTTCGTTCCGCTTTCAATTCCCCGTTTTAGCAACACCCCAAATATATAGAGTTATCGTTAGACTTACTGCATATCAATGATAATTTTCAATAATACATGTATATATATCTTGCCGAATTGCATAATTTTCCCCCATTATTGAAAGTACTCGAACCTCAGCAGTTAGAGATAAAATAAGAGGTTTTAAACGTCTTCCTGCTTTCAACTTTCTCAGACACCAGCTTCTTCAAACAATGTTTGATGCTAATCGATGGACCACTTAAAAATGTATCAGTCAACCCAAAAGACCACGTCAACAGGAAAGAGAATTTCATTTATATGTGGTAACTTTCACAGGTACCTGAGATACCATTTTTATTATCATGATTGCACAGTTCGGTTCTACAATCTGTTTCGTTTCGTTAGATTTCGTTTCGTTTCGGCAGATTTCGTTTCGTTTCGCACTTTACAGGTACCCTTAAAAAAAACAGACCACCTTATCTTTCCCCATATTTTCATCTGCGCAAAGTCCAACGAAACATGGCGTAAAACAGCGGCGGATCCAGGATTTCCGAAAAGTGAGACCCATATGTGAAAGTCAAATAATAGCCAAAATACACAGCCATTTTTTGGTGCCAATCAGGAGTTTCCATCTATATATGTTAGTAATGCCTCGTAAATTTGTGGCGAAAGGGGGGGGGGGGCTCTAAATCCGCTACTGTAAAACCCGGGTAAAGAGTATTCAAATGTGTTCAAATGAAGGATCATGAATGCCATTTTCTGTGTCGAGTTTATCCAAATATAAAAATAAATAATGGATGTGCTGATTCATTTCTTTTTTCAAGAACCACTGCAGAAAAGCCAAAATAGCAGAAAAGCCGTCTTCGCTAGCCAAGGGTTTTCGGTTTATGGGGAGCGGAGTGGACCGAAAACCCTTGGCTAGCGAAGATGCAGGGAAGTTTGAACTGTGTAATATGGCATGGCTGCCCCGGAGACATGGTGAAGCCACAATAAAATTTTTAAAAGCACATACTACAAGGGTACACAATTGTTAAACTAGTTATGCAAACATCCTTATGTGGATTAAACAAAAACCCTAGACAAGTCCAGGGACCACAGTTATTAATTATAAAATTATCAATCAATGGATCACAGTTATCAATGGTTTAAAGTTTTACATAGAGATCTGGAAATAATTGTGTAACTTTATCTTTCCTCAAGAACCACAGGGGTAAAATTTATCAGATTAGTTACATGCAAACATCCTTATGTATAGTGTAAATTCAAGTTTGTTCAAACCATGTCACTTACAGACAAGGGCGGACGACAACTGTGTTTTAAAAAAAAAGAAGTTTAATTCAATTCAATCGTTTATTGATATCACCAAACATGTATACAACAAGTCAACATATACAAAACGGACCATAAGTTATAATAACTGACAAAATATGACCAAATGAACAGCTTTAACTAATATTAATTTCAAAATTTGAACTATTTGTGATCACAGTGTGATCATGGCTCAGTAGAAAATACATTAACACACGAGATACTACACAGTAGTAAATACATTAATTAACACACGAGATACTGTAGTAGGACAATTGAATCGAAAATTGCTAACATAGAGTGACACACGCATTAATGTGATGAATGGTAGGTTAATGGTCAATACATTGGCGTACTTCATTTGTAAATTTATATAGCAAATATATATAAACACACAAGATACCCTTGTTAGACATTAGAATTGAAACCTGTTATAATATAAAGTGATTGACATCATATGCAATAATAAGTAGTAGTTTGTAATGATCAATATATTTTGACGTACATCAGCTGTAATGTTAGCAGCAATATACAAAAAAATTACATGACTGGATCCAGAGACCTATTTAACATTATTATGTTATAGTCTCTGTTAATCTCGGCTGAGATTCGGCTTGGCTGAATATTTGGACTGACGCCTTCACCGCATCGTCGGTTACCCACGGGTGCTTCTATTCGATTCTCTCCATCATCACGAGGGAGCGTGAGTGGACTCAAAACCGTGGTTTGCGACGATGCCTTCACCGAATCTCGGAGCAGTCTTTCATAATTCATGTCTGGAAATTTACTTTCAGCTTCGGCCAGTTCTAGCAATTAATGTGCACTTAGGTGACACTGCTGTTCGCTTCAGTTAAGTGATTTGACTATTAAACTAACTCTCTATCACTATTAACGCTGTATTAGGCCTACTTACCGTCTAAATATGTAAATTCCATAAAATAAACCATCACTAACTTTTCTGTTCAAATGAAGACTTCTATGGCGCAATATTTTATCTCCCAAAATTGAAGAGTTCCTATAGTTTGTTTTTTGAATTAGCGAAATACAAGTAGGTATGTAGAGATACGATGTATCTGTAACTAGATAAAGCAGACTATAGGAACTCTTCATTTCCAGGAGATAAAATATTGTGCCATGGAAGCTAGTCTTCATTTGAACGGAAAATGTAGTGCCTGTTTTCATTTTGTGATTTTTGTACATAAATGGTAAGTAATACAGCATTAATAGTGATAGAGAGTTAGTTTAACAGTCAAATCACTTATCTGAAGCGAACAGCAGTGTCACCTTAGTGCACTTTAATTGCTAGAACTGACCGAAGCTGAAAGTAAATTTCCAGACATGAATTATGAAGGACTGCTCCGAGATTCAGTCCAAATATTCAGCCGAGCCGAATCTCAACCGAGATAAAGTCTCTGCTAGACTAAATATGTTTCACGTTTATACAGTAAAATGATAAAGCTAGAACAAAAATAAATCTTTCCACAATCTAATTAAAATTAGATCTTTGATCCGCTCATGCAATCGCTACAAAGCGACAAGAACCACAAGGGTATAGTACTTAGAATTTCCAAAAATAGATTTGTAACTATTCCCATTAATGATATAGTGTATAGTTCACTCTTGGACAACCCAGTGGTGCCCATCCCCCCCCCCCCCCTCCCCCCCCCCCCTCCCCCTTTGAATCTCTTATTTCTTACTGTCATGTCATGTGATGTTGTTTTTATGTTGTTTTATTTTCTTCTTTTTTGAATCTGTGGTTCCAGATTAATCTATAGAATGTAGGAACGGGGTCAAATTTGCACTGACTTCTGAGTAGGTTAACGAAATTGATGAGGTTAATAAAAACATAGATCTAAAGATAAAAAATGAAATAGACTTTATCTTCTAGTCGACGCATATATGGAAACTGCTTATAAACATTCCAGCATATGTAACAGATTTTTTGATTGGCTACAACATATATAATCCACCAATGACATAAGTCATATCACAGTGATACAATGTTATTCGCACACTAGAAACATGGCTGCAAATCAAGAAGAAGAACAAAGTTTGAGGGAATGTGAGAATTATGTCCAAAAACACAACATACAGCAAATGTTAAAAGACTGCATAGTGCAGTTATGCATGAGCCGTCCAGACAACCCGCTGACATTTCTACGCGAACATTTCGAAAGATTAGAAAAGGTAAGAATTGTGGTATTTTCTCTTTGAAAGTGTTTGACATTTGCGTCACCACAAGGAGAATGCAGTATACCTCGCAGAGCTACCGTTGTTTTACACATCTGTTATTTTGTGTGTTTTGTCAAGTAGGTAGTAGATTTGATATAAGATGTCGTTGTTCTATTTTGACCCTGACATTGTGGTACGATATCTTGCATGGAAATCTCTTCTACACAATTTGTTCAGTTGATAGATAGAAAATGCACAGAAGAGGTTGAAGTGAATGTTTTTATTTAAAAACCATAAACATACACCTAGTAGTATATGGACATGCGATCATTGTTTTTTTTTCTGGGCCAGCTGAATGCTGCACGTGATCTTAAGACTGGCCCTCAGACCAAGAATTAAAAACAATACCCACACGACCAGTAATTCTGTATTTCAATTCCAGCATATTCATACATTATGGAGGTGTTTTATCTCCATGCAACATTCATATCATGGCTAAATTTCTCGGAACTACTATTACGAATATCAATATTTACATTCCAACATGAATTTGCTATGAAGAACTAAAGTGTCTGGTGTGTATTATATACTGAACAAAGCATCAGAATGCCACACTAAACAATGACGTTACCATCACAATGCCAGTCCTACAAGTTACATTGAAGAAATCGACAACAGCTATTCTATAGCTGTTCCTACTTGGTGACTGATAAAACAGAGTCATATAGGAATTCAGGGAATGCACACACTGATGTTTTCAGAAAATCATATGTAAATTTAATGTAAATATTACCATTTCAGAAATGTTAATTTGATAATTTTTGATATATTTTGCTGATAACGCACTACGATGTGCTGGCAAATATTCATATTGTGTTGATGTGCATATTTATTTGTTTACGTCACACCATTGGATATTATCAGATACAACACATGTAAAACAAGTGATGTTTTAAATATACCATTGGCAATAAAAGTAAATTATTTGTAATACAAAGAATATACCAGTAACATGATGTCAAATTCAGTAATGGTGTAGACAATTTTGTGGGAGGAACATCCTTCAGTTTTCTTTACCAAAGTAAACAGGAGAATAGGAGGGTGTCTCCAATAACCTCCTACATAAATGACCCCTTTGTACCAATACTCGGACTGATGATAGACATAAATATATCAGTATGTATGTTGTGGAAGAGTTAAACATTAGAAGTAGACATGAGGAAACGTGTGTGTAAGTCTAATTCAAAAGTGATGGAAGAGAAACAGAGAGGTTTTCAGTTTATTTGATTGTATGTGTAGTCCGAGAAGTGAAATGGTTTTAAGATGCATGTATAGTCTGAGTTGTGAAGTGGTTTCCTTTTGAATATGTATTTAGGATTTTTGGGACTTAATAACTTTCTCATATTATCACCAGTGTGAGATGGACTTTACCCATGTGAGATTTTTCTGTCTCACATTATCACCAGTGTGAGATCGACTTTACCCATGTGAGACAGCTATGTGAGGTTTTTCTGTCTCACACTGCTGCGACGTCATTTGATTGTGACGTCATATATTTTCTATGATTTACGTTATACGGTGAAGATTTACGTTACACGGTGAAGTAAAATATTTTGCAGTGCTTCCTTTAAATTTTAATGTAGTATACTTTCTGGTGGACAACCTTGGGTTTTTTAGTTTACACTTACAGTGTAAATCATTTTCGGGTATGATCTTTCTGCCTATCTAATTAGTTTTTTGCATTGAAGTTCAAATGAGGATTTTCATAATTTAAAATTTTCTCATAGCTCATAAATCTATGCACTAAACTGTAGGTAAAATGTGAGAAAAATAATCCTTCATTATTTACTTGTGTGGGATAGGGAAATCCCACCTCTGGAACAATATTCGCCGTCTAGGACTCGGCACAGCCTCGTCCTAGACTGCGAATCTTGTCCCCTCGATGGGATTTTCCTATCCCACACTCGTACTAATGAAGGATTCTATTAGTCTCACATTGCTGCAATGTCATTTGATTGTGACGTCATATATTTTCTATGATTTACGTTACATGGTGAAGTAAAAATATTTTGCATTGTTTTCTTTAAATCTTTAATGTAGTATAGCTTTCTGGTGGACAACCTTGGGTTTTTTAGTTTTGTAGTTTACACTTGAAGTATAAACCATTTTCGGGTGTGCTCTTTCTGCCTATCTAATTAGTTTTTGCATGAAGTTCAAATGAGGATTTTGATAATTTAGAATTTTCTCGTGAATTCCTTATATTTATGCACTAAACTGTAGATAAAATGTGAGAAAAATAATCCATCATTATTTACTCCTGTAGTATAGGGAATTCCACCTCTGGAACAAAATTCACTGTCTAGGACTCGGCAAAGCCTCATCCTAGACTGTGAATTGTGTCCCCTCGGTGGAATTTCCCTATCCCACACTCGTACTAATGAAGGATTCTATTAATCTCAAGTTTTAGCTAATATGTGACTGATAAATTATACAGTGAATTTATAGCCATTTACAAATCTACAACAATATTAGGAACTGATTGTGTATTCAGTTGAAAAATATTGTATTAAAAAGCTGCTAATTTGTTTAATAAACAGGCACAAATGCAGATATTCTGAATATAAGTTAGTCCACTGTGGAGATGCACATTCAGAATTCAGGTCCAAAATAAGGCCCCATTCCCAGCTGAAAACACCATGCGTGTTTCCCAAATTGCAAATGAATTTTCCAAAAGCAGTGTCATGGTATGTTATCATTTGTATCAAACTTGTTACTCAAAGTTTGATTATATATTTATGTAGGAAGAATCAGATAGTAACAGTATTAAATTAGGGATAGAATCAAAGTTAATCAGTTGTTTGATGTTTTTTAATGAGAAAAACTTTTCCCAAATTAATGAAATAGTGATTGCAATTTCCCAATTAAAAAGGCCCAGATCATTACTGTTTAGAAGTTAAAAAAATCGCAGATTATAAACAATGTTTCTAGTGATCCCTCCATCACCTACTCTCTGCTTACTGCATCATCTACTAATAAGTTCAAGAGAATCTTGAAAGGCATTTCGGCCTGATGAGTTTCGCATGTGTTTTGTCTGTGATAGTTATTGACAGACACAAACAAACAGATCTATCATCAGAGTTTATCCAAAAAGTTGCCTACGGCTGTAGGCTACAGAACTGAATTACAAAAACATGTGTCATGAGAATTCAAACACATTCTTCATGTTAAGCTGGCTAACATTGCATGTGTATATTTCCTAGAATAGACTCTCTCAATTTTCAGTGTGCACAACTTAATTTTGGTAGCTCAGGCGATTGTGTCATTGAGATATTCGATATACATTTTCTCATTCCTGGTGGGTGGATGTGTTCTCATTCCCAGTGGGTGGGTGTATTTTTATTCCTGGTGGGTGTGTTCTCATTCCTGGTGGTTGGGTATGTTCTCATTCCTGGTAGGTGTGTTCTCATTCCTGGTGAGTGGGTGTGTTCTCGTTCCTGGTGAGTGGGTGTGTTCTCATTCCTGGTGGGTGGGTGTGTTCTTGTTCCTGGTGGGTGTGTTCTCATTCCCGGTGGGTGGGTTTGTGCTCATTCCCCGTGGGTGGGTGTGTTCTCATTCCTGGTGGGTGGGTATGTTCTCGTTCCTGGTGGGTGTGTTCTCATTCCCGATGGGTGGGTGTGTTCTCATTCCTGGTGGGTGGGTGTGTTCTCATTCCTGGTGGGTGGTTGTGTTCTCATTCCTGGTGAGTGGGTGTGTTCTCGTTCCTGGTGAGTGGGTGTGTTCTCATTCCCGGTGGGTGGGTGTGTTCTCATTCCCGGTGGGTGGGTGTGTTCTCATTCCCGGTGAGTGGGTGTGTTCTCATTCCCGGTGGGCGTGTTAAATTCTCATTCCTGGTGGATGTTTTCTCATTCCAAGAACAATTGTGTGCTCCCATACCTGGTGGGAGTGTGTTCCCAATCCTAATAGGAGGGTGTTCCCATTCCTGGTTGGAGTTGGTGGATTATGGACCTGAAATGTTTTGAAAAATGCAAAGAGAAACCAACTTAGCATGGGGAGATGATTGCTATGAATGTCTGATTCCAGTCCTCATTGATATGGAATAGACTTCCACTTCCATGATTTAGCAATATATAAATTACATTCACACATAACAGGGATTTTAAGTTTGCCTGATGTAATCTATTAAACTCAACTTTTTCAACACCTACACCAGAGGACATAATTTCCTCATGACAGGAAGAATTTCCCTGAAAGGGCATTATCTCTAGTAAATAATCAGCTTCTTTGAAAATGTCAACAAAGAATGTGTGATCCGATTCAACGCCCAAGGATTTTGTGTATTTCCACAGAATACATACTGTTTGTAATTTTAAGTAGAAATATCTTAGCTTAGAGCACAATAATAGACATACTACAAACTAAAGCAGGGCTCTCCATTCTCTAAAATGTAAGTTCCCATTCCCAACATGGGATTGAAATTTTACACTAAAGAATATATAAAAGAAGAAAATATTGTAAAATCTTATTTTTAAGGGCAGCAGGGCTAGGATTATAGTGTTGGTGATATTTCGAGCATCCTCAGTTAGTGCAGTTTCATCAATGCCCCAGGGATGAGTTTGGGCCACAATACTAATTCAAAATTTTACATGGGAATATATATAAATGAATTATCAAAAAACTTCTCAAGAACCACTGGCCATGATTAGTCATGTTAAAATTGCAAGTATTTCAATGCAGTGCAAATTCATATTTGTTAAATCATGGCCCATAAGGCTAGGGTGGGGCAGATGGGGCTACAAGGGGGGGAATCAAAGTTTTACATAGAAATATATAGGGAAAGTCTTTAAAAATCTTCTTCTCAAGAACCACTGAGCCAGAAAAGCTGAGATTTACATGAAAGCTTCCTGACATAATGCAGATTCAATTTTTTAAAATCATGGCCCCCAAGGATAGGATGGGGCCACAATAGGGGATCAAAGTTTTACATACAAATAGGGAAAATCTTTAAAAATCTTCTTCTCAAAAACTACTGGGCCAGGAAAGTTGAAATTGACAAGAAAGCTTCCTGACATAGTGCAGATTCAAGTTTATTAAAATCATGGCCCCCGGGGGTTAAAGTAAAATGAGGCGACAATAGGGGATCAGAGTTTTGCATATAAATATATAGGGAAAATCATTAAAAATCTTCTTCTTAAAAATCGCTGGGCCAGAAAAGTTTACATTTACATGAAAGCTTCCTGACATAGTCCAGATTCAATTTTGAAAAAATCATGGCCCCTGGGAGTAGGTTGGGACCACAATAGGGATCAAAGTTTTACATGTGAACATATAGGAAAAATCTTTAAATATGAGCCAAGGTGACTCAGGTGAATGATGTGGCCCATGGGCCTCTTGTTAGCTCACATGAACTTTTCTGATTGCCTGTTGTCCGTCATCTGTCTGTCCATCTGTAAGCTTTTTACATTTTCAACTTCTTCTCCAGAACCACTGGGCCAATTTCAACCAAACTTAGCAAAAAGCATCCATGGGTGAAGAACTTTCAAGTTTGTTCAAATGAAGGACCATGTCCCTTTCAAAGGGTAGATAATTACAAAAATGCAAAAATAGGGAAGGGTCATTTAAAAATCTTCTCAAGAACCACAGGGCCAGAAGAGCTGAAATTTACATGAAAGCTTCCTGACTTAGTGCAGATTCAAGTTTGTTAAAATCATGACATTCAAGAGGTGGGGGGGGGGGACATTAGGGGATCAAAGTTTTACATGCGTATATATATATACACAGGTAAAATCTTTGAAAATCTTCCTCTCAAGAACCACTGTGCCAGGAAAGTACAAATTTACATGAAAGGTTCCTGACATAGTGCAGATTCAAGTTTGTAAAAATCATAGCCCTGGGGGTAGGTTGGGGCCACTATAGGGATCAAAGTTTTACATACAAATGTATAGGGAAAATCTTTAATTATGGGCCAAGGTGACTCAGGTGAGCGATGTGGCCCATGGGCGTCTTGTTAGTTATTTGTTTTGTTATCTTGATTAGGATGGGACTAACAACAGAGCTAACATTTTACATGAATTAAATTTAATTTGTAACACACAATTTCATTGGCTTAGCATCCTTAATTGATTAAATTAAAACAAGAAAAAAAAATCTTTCAAAAATCTCTCCAGAACAGTCATGTTAGTGATATTGATATTAAAACAATCCCTATGTTGTGTGGATTTAAGTTTCAAGTAAGTCACATGGCCCAGTCGAGCAATGGTCAGGGGGTTGTAATCTATGAGGTCAAAGTTTTTATTGGACTTAAAAAATGATAAAGAATTTGTATTGAATTCTTCTGAGGAACAGCTGAGGGCCAAGTTGTGACACTAAAATTATGGCCAACTGGTCAGAAGTTGAATGCTTTTAACTCTTAGAAAAATGATTTAAAGCTGTATATCATGCATATTGTAATTTATAATGATGTATTTAAATTTCCAGTGGTTTGTTTTTTATTGATGTATCGATATCTTTACAAATTGTAATGATGGGCATTTTCTCATGAATGCTCTGCAGTTGTAAACAATGTGTGCATAAATACAGAACGGCTTGATAGTGTATCTATTTTAAGGGCTGTGAATGTTATTAGAAATAAATATCATTTTTGAATGAAGTTGCTTTCGCACTTCATGAAAGTATAAAAAAAAAAGTGTACTGAATTAATACGAAAAATAATTTGAACACGTGTAGCATATAGCTGTGTTAGGTCCACAGATACATTTGTCTGGTTTCAAGCTGATGACCACATGCTGTGTACAGCCACTTAGCTTCATTATCCATAGATCAGTTTCTTTTTGTATATTTTGCACAATCATTCTGATAATTCATGGTGATGGTAGCTGTTAATTAAAAGAATTTTTTTCAACTTCCCATAAGTAAGATTTCAGCTGTTGAGTTACGTTAATTATTGTGAATAAATTTCATTTCCTCTAGAAGTTCCCAGAGTCTTTTAACCCAGTTTTTAAAAGTTCTTTGTACAGTAAACATCACTATGATCAAAGATTCTCCATTTCTCATTCACGTTTAATTAGTACAAGGTGTCTGAAAGCTTGTAGTTCTGATAAAAATTTGTTGAAAAAGAATAAATGTTTTAGTGATTTACCCTCTGTGTGTTGTGGCATAAAGACGTAGAAAGGAAAACATATAAAATGTATTAGTTTTGCATTCACTTCAGCAGTGGCCTGGGAAATTGCTAAACTGCTGCTTAAATGAAATTGTTGTCTTTGAAATTTGCCACTAGCCCAAAGACTGAGGCCAGTGAAATTGGGCTTATATAAATATGTTTTTCTTAAATATGTTAAGCCAGTGATTGTTGATCTAATCGACATCCAGTTAAAATTTTTCCTTTGAGAAATGATGTGGTGATCATAATCAAAATTAATGATTAAGAAATTAAACTTGTATCATACTTGAAAAAATTCTTCAAGAGGTTTCATTATACTCTTGAACAATTTCTCATAAAAATTCTTTTCAAAATGGAAAATAAAAATGTAATTATACTTTGTGCTTGATTTAGGCCAGTAAACTTCTCTTCATTTTATTAAACAACTTTTAACTGCATAGCTGCCTCAAATAATAATACCATATTTATATAGCACCCTTTTCATACACTTACACTATGTATGATCAAAGGGGCATTAGGACTGAAAATAAGTTTTTCATGAAGTCTGGATTATAAATTTAAATTGTTGACACCTCTTAATGGCCCTGTTTTTTTCATGATTTAGATTTTGTCTATATATGATTTAAATTTTGTCTATATATGATTTATATTTTTCAAAGTTTAATGAAAAATCCAATGCCTTGCTTGTTTCCTTTTGAGCTGTCAAAATTCGTATAAAGAGAAAACTTTATAGTTTTTTTTTTATTCCCGACCATATGTTTTCAGCTGAATTAAAGTGCTGAATGTTATCCATCAGAGAACTTGTTTTCTGGGAGAAATGAGAACAGTAATCTTAACCTCTGCCAATATTCGTATGAAAATTTTATATCTATAATGGAGGTGTAATGAGATGATGGCAGAATCTCAGAGATTCTCTGCAGATGTTAATTACCACCACTAACTTGGAGAATTTTCCCTGCCATGTTTTAGGAGAGTTCTCTCTCGGAAGATCCCGACACAATGATGGTGGTCGTAAGTATGTCATTTCGTTGCTTATAGTACTTACAAAACTCTGGGAGTTAGTGGTATATCTTTGACTGCAATTAATATGCCAACATACTCCAACCTGCTTTAAATTTCTCTTTAACATCATTAATCTATCATTTATGTCAATTTTTTAATATATTAAATAATATGAAATTGATTCTTTAGATATCTTTATAAGTATTATTTGATGTGCTTTCATTTATATGTTAATTAAATTGTTTCTTTTTAATTATTTTAAGAATATTTGGAAATAGTTATTTCTCCATGTAAATTTAATCTATAAACAGGAATGTTTCATTAATTAATTTAAAAACTATATGATTTAGATTAGTATGTCAAGTTAAAATCTTAAATCCTGCTCCTGTGAACTTAAGTAATATTCACTACCCAAATTTGGAATAAGACAGAAGATTATTAGGGTGTATTAAAGAAAGTAATCCTTTCAAGTCCACATTCATTGTAGGAATTGTGAATTGCATGACACAAGTATCAAAGCACCACTTTGACCACTGTCTGTGTGAAATAACAGGTTTACTATATATAGCTCTTGTAGATTAGACATATCCTTAGAGATGCTTTATGATTTTTGCTTGCTTGGAGGAATGTCCCTGGATAGTTACTGCGATATTCTTTTGCTTTTGGCATCACAATGGACAGTAGGGTGAACCACTTTAGTAGTCCTGATTCAATGAAGCTATACAGTATTCACCCTTCATGATTCAAACATTTATGAATTATCCACCTATTAAATTCATGTCGTGTATATTTTGCAGCTGAGTTACCGTGTTATTTTTATCTTTATATAAGTAGATTACCGATAGATTTTTTTGGATAGTCCATAATGCAGACTAATGCAGTGGATGCGGTGATGGATCCACACTACTAATTGTATATGACCTGCATTTCTCAGAATTAAGTGATCAGCAATATGTTGCATCTGTGGTTCACACTTGCATGGATGATTCTCATTATAAATCATAAACTCTTTTTTATTTGGTTTTTTTATGAAATCATGAACCTCATTGATAAAGTTCATTTTGGGAGGCTCCTCACTTAACCTGAGACAGGCACCATGGCTGCTTCTAATCTACAATGCTCGCTGTTTTCTAACAACTTGGTCTCTTTAAGATGAGTGTTGTTATCTTGTTTCTCAGATTCTTTGAGGCAATTGTAATTAATCTGATTTCATATGTCATTGCTGGATGCAAAAATGTTCACAATGAGCCCATGCAGTTTCTATAGTGTTATAGAACCAATCGATGTCGTGTTGATATCTTTCAACATACTGGTAGTAATGCTGTGCTCAGAACTTCTGCTGCCTTAAAACTAATTAAATTTCAATTTTGCTTTCATCAAGTCACTGTATACAGTGAAGTTAGAATACCAGATTATTTATTGTATGCTTTAGAAATGTAAAGATTTGTAGGATTAAAATAGCATAATGTTGGGCAGGATTAGAGACTTATAATCTTTTTTATGTGTGTCACAGTCTTGCTTGTTCAAAGTACATAAGAAAATAAACTCACCTAAAAATGGTTATATCAGTTATAGCTGTGCCATGACCACTGGGTCACAAAGGCAGAAAGTAGTGCAATGTTGAAATTTTTTTTTTTTTTTTTTTTTACATCCTTTTGAATGCTGATCAACATTAAGTTTATTGATAATTGCATAACAGAATCTGGTTCCAGTACCTCTGTGTCTGACCAGTAAATTTATTTTCCCTATAGCACTGATTGAAAAATGCTGTACAAAGACATCTCTATTCTAACAGTGAATGATGGCACGATTGTGAAATGCAGTATACAATTGTACTGTTTATGCTAATGAGCTACTGGTGCAGAGTTGTCTGCCCCTGCTTGTGGTAAAAAAACAATCAATAGGGTCTGCTGTTGACAGCATAAAACTAGGGAGCATCTTCTCATTTATATATGATGTTGAAGGCCAGCTAAGACAGAATGAAAATCCTGATTTATTTCTATTAAGAATCCTAAGTGTAGTGATTTTCACTTGTGATTAAGAGCTTAATGGCCCTAATTCCACTACAGCGTAGTTACTTCAAACTCCCACCTGAGACATGCTAGTTTGTTGACCCACTAATTGCTAATGTTAATTTTCTCACAAATAGTCAAGACTTCTTGATTTACATCGAAGTTATTAAAATCAAATCCATATCATTCACATTTGCATACTTGTGTCGGCTAGATTAAAAACCCAGGTTAGTGTGAGTGTAATCAGAAAATCTCAATCCATGTCTGCAGGGAAAATATGATAGCATTGGTAGTTCTTGAATTCTCATCCAGAAGTTGAATGTAGAATAAAAAATATGAAATGAGCCTTGCACATGCTTTTTCAAATAAAAGTGATTAATATAAGTTTTCATGAACTTTATGATGTACCTATCATTGCATTGAAAATTGATATAAACTAACACTAATGCAATACTGGACTTTTGAGATACGGATCCACTCTGACTTTTGTCGCGAGTTGAACGTAATTTGTAGGGCATGTCACTTCCGGATTACAATAACAACTAAGTAAACAAGCACGGAATACTTCAATTTGCTATCAAATTCCTGCATTTAATTGCTATCTTTGAAAGAATGGAATCACTACAACCATTTATAGGAAAATGCATTTGATTAAATTGTGTGAGTTGGCGAGGGAAGTAAATTTATAAAGATTATCTTGAGGATATCGGTAAAACTTCACACCTTGCATCCAATGATACGCGTCTAAATGACCTTTTCCTTTCCATCTAATTTACACCCAGGTACTAAGCACCAATAGTGACTTGAATCGTCATCGTAGGACTGCGCATAGCTCTTTACGGACCGTCTGCGAAAGCAACACCATTTGCATCGATGTAAACTTTGCCCTACAATTGGTTATTATCACTTGACGGTGGTATATAAAAGTCAAATATAATCGGTCGTTCTGGCACATCCCGAAACTTCCGTATTCTCAAGGAATTTAGTTCTGAAAAATCAGCCTCTAAATTTGGTGTTATTACAGAATTTTTTGAATATTTTTTGAATGAAAAAGAAAGTTTGAAATAAATGGAACCACCTGAAAAGCAGGATAAATGCACCATGTATCCCAAATAGAGTGAAATGTCGTTATATAGCTGGACTCAGAGTGTCCTGAATACAGTGAAACATTGTTAGCTGGACTCAGTGTATCCCAAATACAGTGAAACATTGTTAGCTGACCTGTGTATCCTGAATACAGTGAAACATTGTTAGCTGACCTGTGTATCCCAAATACAGTGAAACATTGTTAACTGACCTGTGTATCCCGAATACAGTGACACATTGTTAGTTGACCTTTGTAACCTGCATGAATACAGAGAAACATTGTTAGCTGACCTGTGTAACTTGAATACAGTGGAACATTGTTAGTTGACCTGTGTATTCCGAAACATTAGCTGACCTGTTGTGTAACTCGAATACAGTGAAACATTGTTAGCTGACCTGTGTATCCCAAATACAGAGAAACATTGTTAGCTGGCCTGAGTTATCCCAAACACAGTGAAATATTGTTAGCTTGCCTAAGTTATCCTGAATGCCACAAAACATTGTTAGATGTTGTTTGTATCTGGAATATACAATTTAACATTTTTAGCTTGTCTATATATGTATATCCCCAATACAGTGAAACATGGATAGCTGGCTCATTAGATAGCCTATGATTTGTAATTTTGGTTACTTTGGAATTGCTATTTAAAACTTTTCGATGTTGTTGAGACTTTGAGTATAAGAAATGGAATGTTCATCAATTTGTATTTGAGCGACCACATATATATCGTATTTAAGCCTTGATATAGATATTCATGATTAAGGATCTCAGTAATTTGGTCTATGTAAGAGTCATCAAAATTGAAGCATTTATTTTATATTCTTTCTTGAGCAAAGATCAATGAATGAAGTTTAAGGAGAAGAGGAGATGGATAGGAAAGTCAAGAATTTCAAGACACATTTTGAAATTCTGAGTCAATAACAGTACCTGGGTATTCAGAATTAGCATACGTCTCATTTCGTATAAAATATTGATAACATGATTAAGTTTTTATGAAGACATTAAGCCACCAGCATGACTACCGGCAGTCTTTGCGATAAAATGTATGGATTTTGTAGGACTGGTAGGGTGAACTCTGTGTGTTTTAAGTAAACAGATTGTGGTTTCCTGTCAGAAGAGCAGCTTCGCACTCGGGGAGTTATTGAATGACCAATATGATTATTGATATTGCAAAAGCTTACAAATGTCATCACAAGCTACATTGCTGTAACTGAATTTTTTGGGTACTTGATTACAATTTCGTTCAGTAAATCTTTTGGTTGGAAGCTGGAAATGATAAAATTTTGACCTTGCATGATTTCTTTAAAAACTGTCTCTTTATATCTCAATCTTCCTAGAATCAAGGACATAATAATTTACTGTGTTTGACCTTGATATGAGTATGTATGGTAAGGGAAATGTACATTGTCATGCTAAAGAAATGATAAACTCCCATGGTGACCAGTGACTGTCATTTCCTTGATTTGTCTTAGAAACCAGCGAAATTGTTTAACACATACTGTTTACCATGCAGTGTGTCATATTTTTCAATTCATTCTTTTTAGTGCCTTGGAAGAAATCATCCGCTCAATCAAGAACATCGCAGAATGTTTATTGTATGGGTTATTACTTAATGTATACTTGGTAGTTGGGGAAAAATGAAATCAAATCTAAGGTAAATTAAAGAAGGTAAAATTTAATTTCTGCTATGTATACATTTGCAAGAGTCCACTTTTATGAATGTAAGCAAAATTTGCAGCAATATGTGAAAAAGTTAATCGAGAAATCATAATGATCATATGTGTAATTAACAATTGGCAGACATTTCTGATTATACGAAGCCTTAGTTGGCATGTCAGTCGGTGCTGTCCAGAAGTGCACTAAGCCACTTGCTAAACTCGACTGATTTGACCTCTGAATGATTGACAATATCATGTACACAACAACCTTTTTAGCATGAATATTCAATTTGTGCAATTCATTACTGTGATGAATCTCACCCAAATTATTTTCATCGTACTACTATTTTTTTCTCGCACATTATATTGAGATGTAAAACAGTATTTTTGATAAGCGAGGATATAAACAAACACCGTTTTACTGTAAGTAACTATTGAAAAATAAATCCGAATTGTTGCATGTAGTTGGTCATGTTGCCTTGTCAGTACTTATGATGTACTTAGTGCTAACATTTCGCAGAGAACCCTGGGATTGTTACTGGTTACAGATGGGGAACGTCTTATAAGGATTTGTATAGGGAACATTGCCAGGTCCTCACTTAGTGGCTGGGAAGAAGAATTAACCTAGAATGTGGAATCCTATTATATTCAAGGATAGAAAATCCCAAGGACAACCACGAAATAGTACTAGCCGAAAGCAAACCATACAATGTATGGATATATATACAATCCAGAAATAGGTATAGAAAAATCCTCACAAGTAATAGTATGATAAAAATTATCACACAAGTGAAATAGTATAATAAAAATATCACAAAGCCGATAGAGGATCGATGCTCGACTAGTTTCTTCAATTCCTCAGGAGTATATATCTATATACACACACACACTTTATTGTATACATGTATAAGCTTGACATATTACTTAAAATGTATTTATCAATTTCAGAATTGTTATAAGTTCGCTGTTGTTGAATGATAGAAGAAATAATCTCATAATAGCAAGCAAAAAAAAAATCTCATAATAGCATAGTCAATCCGGCCTTTCACTTCATGATTTGTGTCTCGATTTATTCCCATTTAATGCTGAATGCACAGAATTGGACTTGATGTTTACCACTGTGTGTTCCCATTAAGCTGTACATTGGAAGCTTTTTGTGTTTTATATTCCTTAAACTGAGTATTCCTCTCCCTGCACTCCATCAGAGAAAACGGGAAACAAACTAATAGTGCAGAGTTCTTCATGTTAAAGAATAGGTCAAAACCAATATTGAGTAGTACTGAGCCTATTGTTGCGTTATTGTTAATCTCTCATGTGTTTCATCAGTACATAAGCAGTAAATTTCAAAGTATTCAAGCATTTTATTGAGAAATCAAGCGAATTTTTCAGCCAATGAAAATCACTGTAATTTCATCAAGACAATGAATATTATATGATATTGGCTATCATTACAATTTGTGAAAGATATCAAAGGCAAAAACTTTGGAAATTAAATATTTTTAATTTGCCTTCACAGGCTTCCATGTTATATGCATGACAGATGTCAAGATATAATCGTTTAGTGCTGAAATAATGTGGAAGCTCTCTCATTGTATCATTCTCTTGAACAGGGAGTAATTTATAGTCCAATTTCACATTATGAAATGATCTAACAAGAAATTGACTTGAACCTTATCTATGATGCTCAGAAACTGATGTACTAGGTCACTGTCCACTATAACTTCACTGCTTTGTACAAACACACCTCTGTAATCTAGTAAACACTGCCTATCAGGAGTTAAACACTGTTTTTCAACTGCCATGATACAATCTTTTCCTGTAGAATGAGTTAGATGTCCCAGAATGAAAGTCATTGGAGGGGGAGGGGGCTATATACAATCACATTCCTTCTTCAATGATAGCAATGATAAACATGTTGCATTCAATTCATTCTACAATGCATAATCAAGAAATGTGTTTAATGCCTGAATTTAGGTATGGCTGTGAAGGTTTGTCCCCACCCTTTGCTTAAGTTTACGCCCTCTCTTTTTTAGGTGTGGCTGTGAGGGCTTGCCCACCCCACCCTTTGCGCCCTCTCTTTCGGAAACCTGCAGACAGTTCTGTTTGTAAAACTTTTAGTTCAGGTGTCACAATATAGAGATTTAAATCCCAGTCTGAAGGAGAAGCTAATTTTGCATTGATTTGATTATTTTTAATGATAGCAGAGAACTTTAAAGTGAGGGTGTCAGTCAGGAAGTGATAAAAACTGCCATTTTGATTAAGAAATGGATATGTTGAAGTACTAATTGAGAAATACTTTATTTAATCAATCATGCAGATACTAATTAAGCTCTAAATGCATAAAAAGTTGTCTGCTTGAGGAAACTCAGAACAAAGATTCATTCAGAAGCGATCTTGTGGTTTTCATTTATAATTCTTAGTAAATCGTTAATATTATATTGAGTCCTTAGTAAGCAGCAGCAATGCTGTAGTAATGAATGGTGGATGTCACATCAATGATAGATGATGAACATCACTATCACAGTCTGTCAAACTCAGCTGGAAAGGGGGCTCCTGATATGACAGTATTCTCAGCTTTTCTCGTCACCATAATACAGTGTCTGGGAAACTGGACTAAGACCCCTCCAGTTATATTCAGCTTTTAAGGTCGTGGCTGTCTTATTAATATTTCATGGCTGGTTGAATTTGTTAGTTTTACCTGGTTATTATTTAGTGTGTAAAGTTTGTATTAACTGGGGATGACCCCTGCAGTGACCTTGGAGAAAGCTGGCAGAGACTGTAAGGAATGCGGAGATATTGTGGACGGTGGAAGATTCTGTGACTGTGGGTTGTAATAATGGCAGTGTCCACTGGAATGTGCTGTACATGAACACAGTATCTGCTCTTGACATCTGGCTCTGTGTTAAACTATAGGATCCTTGCCTGCAGCCATTGTGTCACAGAGGAAACACTGTAGCAGATTGTCGATGGATGCTCATGAAATGTTTTCATTATAATTTAAATGTGTGAATACTGGGAAAAAAAGTAATATATATGCATCAGTTGGTAGTGAGATAATTTTAGCATCAGGATGGACCATTGATCAGAAGTAAATGATATAAGGTCTGCTAATTTAAAGAAAGGTTCATGTTTCATTACAATTAGCATTTTTCATGTTGGACACAGAAATTGATTTTTGGGTACGGTATCGGATCCAGGAATTTATTCCATTTTCTTATTGACTCACATTATCAAAGTGACAGAATCGGACTATTACTACTAACAACACAATGCTACAGAAACAATTAATTATTATCTAACATGGAGGAGAGTTGAATAAGCTGAACGGGGACACAGCTTGGAGATAAAATCTCTGGTATTGGATGTTCTCGGCTGCTGAGCATTTTCCTACGTGGTATTGCACACTGTGCGGTGTTTTTTTCTTCTTTCTGTTGTACACTGACAAGAAGTGGGCTTGATGTGAACATGACACTGGTAGTAAAAGATGTGATGAAGCACCATGTCTGTCCAGAGACGAGCACTGTAACACTGCGCCTGTTTTCTTCTTGATACATTGTATAACGAACTGCAGTAGAAAAGCAAGATCGCAAATACTGTATTACAATTTGTAAAATTTGGACATACTTGTATAAGCCAGAGAGTGTTCCTGGAGGATTTTAACTCTTTGAGTTTGCTGAAGCATATTGGTTGACTGTGACATTATGGGAAACAAACTGAGAAAGTTTCTTTCTGGTCAGAGTCCTCAGGAAGACGGTGTGACAGGGAAGGAAGGGACATACACAGAGAAACGCGAAGAGGAATTACAGGAGGCTGGAACCAGTCAGCCCACAGAACAGAATGAGAAAGGACCAGACAAAATGACTGAGCAATCTGTGTCGTCCACTCTTAGCAAGGACAGTCAGCAACACACAGAATCTCAGCAGCCCTGTAGAGGAGAGGGCCAAGAAAAGCAGCCATCGGATGGAGGGGAGGGGGAAATGAAGTCGACAGAAGATGAACAGGTGAGCTGGGGTTTAGCTCATAGTGTGGCCATTAATGGCTGGATATCTGATCAGTCCCCAGGTATGAAAGTGAGATAGCATCTCTCTTACATCACAAGGAGAATCCTCCAATGGAAGAGAAGTTAAAATTTGTAATAGAATATGTAGAAATTTGAAAGGAATGTCACGAGATAACACTTTGTGTATATTCAAGCGATTATTGCATTTTATTCACATCTGTGTTTAGTGTTGTGTCATAAGTTATCTCAGATTTACAGTGCTATAAATTTTATCCTTTCCCTGCTTGTTGAATTATTCTTCCTGTTGTACCAAGCAAATTTTTATCCAACAATCATATTACGAAATGCAGCATATTTACTCTGGTGAGGAATGTCTCTGGCTCTTGTGCAGTTCAGTAAAAGAGTTTGTCATTAGAGACATCCTGAAACAGCTGTGATATACAAATAGACACTTTTAACAGCATTTTCTGGTGGGTATGGAAAAGTATAGATTACAGCATAGTCTAGTAACCTACAGTATAGTCCTATTGTTATGCCCTAACCTTATGTGTTTTGACAGATCCTCTGATCCATTCCGTAATTTACAACACCTGCACACTGGATGATTGATTAATTGATTGATTGATGTTTTCCGCCACACTTAACAATTTTTCAGTTATCTGGGTGGCGCCCAGTTTTTAATGGTGAAAGAGAGAACCCAGATATGATGTAGCTGGGAAGAGACCACCGACCTTCCGAAAGTAAACTGGGAAGCACACTGGATGAAGAAAATAGAATTGTCATCCCTTTATGACATATGATACCTCGGGAGATAACCATTTATATGACATGTGATACCTCAGGAGATAACCATTTATATGACATGTGATACCTCAGGAGATAACCATTTATATGACATATGATACCTCAGGAGATAACCATTTATATGACATGTGATACCTCGGGATATAACCATTTTACACTGTAAAGGACTTAGTTAGCCAGTTTCACAACAACATAATACTCATGGGAAAAGTCCAGATAATCTGTTTTCCTATTGTATATTCATGATGCAAAGCTAGTGCATAGTGGAGGTCTGATGCAGTGCTGCAGAATGCCATAATTTATGGGTTTATATGCCACTAGGGAGAAAGGGAGCTGACAAATCGAAGATCATATCATTTGGAAATGTTTCTCCCGTCTTGTGTTTCTCTGTCTTTTGTATTGCTACTGAAATCATTACATTGGAGATCGACTATTCTTATCTGCCCTTTTTAATGCTGTAGTTCCAGTCATTTAGATGTTGTTTCCCTATAGAGAGATTTCTTTCTTTTATCATGTTTCCTTCTTCATCAGAAAGTGAGTATAACTTCCCTCCAAGATTGTCATGTTGGTCCAGTTCGTGGGTGTTATGATTCTTGTCCTGTCGGTCCAGTTCGTGGGTGTTACGATTCTTGTCATGTTGGTCCAGTTCGTGGGTGTTACGATTGTCATGTCGGTCCAGTTCATGGGTGTTACGATTCTTGTCATGTTGGTCCAGTTCGTGGGTGTTATGATTCTTGTCCTGTCGGTCCAGTTCGTGGGTGTTATGATTCTTGTCATGTTGGTCCAGTTCGTGGGTGTTACGATTCTTGTCCTGTTTAATTGTGTGCTATGTTTTTGGTCCTGTTAACGAGTGTTGCTGGCAGAGTGTTACGATTTAATGGTCCAGTGTGTGTCACTGGGGTCAGATGGGGACTGTGTATCTGTGTGTTTAATATTTATTTTAGGAGAATATTGGTAAATCTTTAATAGATATACTGCTCAAGAACAAATTAGACTACAAGCATTGGAAAATTGATAAGCAAATACATGTATCCTGAGGCAGTGCAGATACAAGTTTGTTTTGAACTATAATAACAAAACATTGCAAATACATATTTTGAATTTAAGTGTCCGTCTATGTTAATACCCTGCCATGCAGACTGGTGCCATGGTACATAACAGCTGATGAAGGTGACTACCAATTACTTTTGTTTCAAATGGTACCATTAGACGTAATTTGAAAAATAATTATAAAGAAAATTAATTATATATGACTTTTACAATAGATATTGCCATAGCAACAAATTGGAAAAGGAGGAGCTGTATTGTGACATCATTAATGAGGATGTCATGTGGTGCAACAAAGCATCAAACCCAGTTTACACGATGTAAATATGTGTACCATTCAGATTGCATTTTACAAGAGAAATTGAATTATTTAAAGTTAATGCTGGTAGTCATTTTGGTGTACATGTTTACAAACACTTCAGAGATGTGCAACATTAGGTTTGAGAGAGGTTGGTGCAATAGATACATCGGCACATCTTTATAGGAATATTCAATTTAAGTGTCTTACTATCTAGAGTGAATGCATAGCAAGATACATTTTTATTGCCTTACTAGAGTTAATGCATACCAAGATACATTTTTATTGCCTTATTAAAGTGAATGAATAGCAAGATAAATTTTTATTGCCTTTCTAGAGTGAATGAATAGCAAGATGAATTTTTATTGCCTTACTAGAGTGAATTATGCATAGCAAGATACATTTTTATTGCCTTACTAGAGTGAATGTAGTGTGAAATACTTATTTTTATTGCCTTACTAGAATAATTGAAGTGGGAAATATGTATTTTCATTGCCTTAAAACTAGAATTATTGAAGTGGGAAATACATATTTTTATTGAGCAAATGAACTACATGTTGTAGCAGAGCAGAAAATTCAATGGTCAAACAAAATCCACTGAATGTTAATATAAGATATATTGACCTTTGAAGAATATAACCAATATTCCAAACATTGCACTGAATTAGGTCAGCATCAAGGGGGGGGGGAGAGAAAGTTAATGATTCAGATTTTTTATGTGTAGAATAAATGATAGACATATAAGCATTATTTGTTATCTTACAGTGATTAGAAAAACAAAGACACAGTATTCTGTAAGATGCATGGTGATCATAGCTTAGACTTTGGTACTAATAACTACCAAAGGACAAGCCCACTGTCAGCAATTGCTGCCTTCATATAGGTCCAAATAGTTCTAAATGGAAGCCTGTAATTATACACAATGTTCTGCATAACAAGGTCAAGGTCCAATTTGCACTGAGATGTATTTTATACCATTCAGAGACCTTGAAGTTGCAGGGCTATTGATTGTGAATAGGAAGACATAGAACAGAGAAACAAATAACATAAACAATAGCAGCTAGGTCTGTCGATATTCCATTTAATTCCTCTTAGTTCCGTTATCTTATATCAGCGTGAATTACCAGTGAAGGAAATTGTTTTCCCTATTTCTAAACTGTAGCTAGCATTTCTTTAAAAAAAAATTTTTTGGGGCTTCCATTAAAGGGACTGGTTCACGTTTTTCGAAAGAAATATTTTTCATTTTTGTTGTTAAAAATTAAAAATATAGATATTTAATGTTGACACCCAAAATCTGGACCTTCTGAATGCAAGGATAAGAGCAATACATTGGTTATAATTCTGTATTATGTGAACAAAGACTCGAGAGTCTTTTTTATGATGTAAATAAACCATTGAAATGTTAATTTGGTAATTTAAAGCTTCTTTTTGTACAAGCACAAATTTTTACTTTTAAATGACACGTTTTACCTAAAGTATACTCGAGATGTGATTGTTGAGTGTGGCGGAAAACATCAATCAATCAATCGAGATATAATATAATAAACTTGGATTAATATCCATATATTTTGAAAACTTCTGTAAACAATAACACACCTCAATCTTTGTTTTCAAAACAAATGATAAACTGTCTATAAGGGGCTTCTGTCATGATAAATGACCTTAATTTTTTTTTTTATGAAACCATCTAAATGTATTACGCTGTATATTTTGATCATTTATTAAAGAGAAAAACAAAATTTGGGGGGGGGGGGGGGGGAATCGTGAATCAGTCCCTTAAAGACTGGATATGCATTGAAATACATTACATGTACGTTTGAAATTTGAAGTGAGATGTATATTTTGATGCAAAAATTTTGAATCATTTAAAGCAATGTTGTATTACTGTTAGTGGGTGACAATATGAATGCTTGTCATTGTAGTAAAGATAGATTGATTGCTGTTCTTAGCACTAACTGATGGAATTTAATGGTGTGGGAACCAGAAAAACCATTTTTTGCCCTTTATCTCTATAAGTCCACAATAATAGGACATCCATTATGTCGTGTCTCCCTGATCAGACGGGGATCAATGCATGAGGTGTTCATTGTCAGTCTTTGTCATCTCTCCACTGTCAATGGTGAACTCTCTCTCAGCTTCTTTAACAAATTGCAGCTAGGACAGACTGCCAGGACAGATCAGGGATTCCTTCTGAAATTTGACATTGTTTGTGCAATCTCCGCTCCTTCAGAAGTCTGTTGAATACCAGATTTAAGTGATAATGTCACCAACATTCTGTGGTAGATTGTTCATGTGTATGAGGTTAAGTCCTGTTTAGCTATATACATTATATAGAGGTGTTGCAACTGGAACTTTGCCCAATTGTTTTAAACTTTTAATCAAGGCATCAGACTGTTTCAGTTGAAATGTGTAATTGTCCGTATTGTTTGGTGAAGATGTATGAAGCATTAACATGTTTTATCTTCATGACTTAGAATATCACTGGAACAAGAATGCCTTAATCAGATGTAGGTGATTTAATAATTCAGTTACAAGCCAACACATTTTCACGACACCTTGAAGAAAAAGATCTGCCCAGAACAGAAATAAATTGTGACATCATGTCTTACTCCATAGCATTTAATTAAGGTGAAGTTGAGGGGCATCCCAACTGACAAGCTCTATGGGCTTAAGATTGTGTTACAGCCAGCATTTCATTTTGTGGATTGGGTTCATGATTTAATAAATCGCAGAGATAGTGCTATTCCCAAGTCTGTAGAATTATATTCATGAATCAAGAATCAGATACCAAAGAGAGTTGATATAATATAGAGAGAAAGCAATCAAGGGAGACGCAATGAGTGGAATCGGGGAAGCACTGAGAACAAATTAGATTGGCCAAGGGTCTGGGTTTGTGTCAGTCCGCCTGCCAACATCAACATCCTAGAAACAGAAAGTGGTGAAAGACCTCTGGTGTGTCCTGGAGTTTGACTGGAAATATGGGATTATGAATAGAAATTTGTTGGTGGATTGAGTAGCCAGCAAATGAAATTTAAGAAAGAGAATAGGGACTTCTGTACGGCTGTTTTTAGGAGGACTTTGTTGCAAACTATGAATATCAAATTAGGACAGTGTTTGAAGATCAGGAAATAAAATCTTGTGGTTGGATATGTTTTTCTTAAGGATGAGTGTGATCAATACAGAGATTGGATGGCGGACTAAGTAGAGGTTTAAAGTTTTCTGTTTGAGTCTGTGATATGTTGCCCAGCTTGCTCAGACCATCACAGACCAGCAGACTGTAATGATAGGGAGAGTCACTGAGTTATAGAACAGTGTGAGATTTCAGTATTGTTAAGTCTGACATTCTGTGACATTGTCTTATCAATTATGAACATTTCCAAGGTAAGCAGAAATAAAGACCAAAAGTTCCGTTATAGTGTTAAATATCATTCATTTCATAGATATCCCTATGTAGAATTTGCAAAAGGATCTGCGATTTTTTCTTTCGTTTTTTTTTTTTATTGCTTCAGACATGTTTTAAATGGATATAATTCATTGCAAAGTAAAATTTTAAAAACCCTTGTAGAATACACAATTATGATGTAAAATTGATAATTATGTTATGTCTGCGTTAAACTTAACAAAATGTTTTTGTAGCCTTATAGCACACAGGGTTTTGACACAATCTAAGCAAACTGGTATATATAGTATGTATAGTATATATAGAGTGTATACGAGTTTGCTTAGATTGTGACAAAACCAAGTGTTACAGCACATTCTGGTTATTGGACAATTAAAACTATGATGACTGTTTTATTGCAGTTAGTGCATGTACAGGTTTTTATATGTTGAGGTTGTGTTCAAGAATCTTGCAAAGGAAGAAAAAAAAATCTTATTGCTAGATTATATGAGAAAATGGTCTGCTGACTGGTTTAACAAAACAAGAATTCATATTCAGAAATGTTATGAAAGTTTAATTGTAGAATTTTACAAGTGTTGATGTATTCATTTTACAGGAACAGAAGACGAAGAGTAAGTCTGCTACACCTCCCAGTGACGATGTGGCAGATGAAATATCTAGCTCTCAGTTCCCTCTCAAGAACATAGTCAGAAACAGGAGGGGTGCTGTCAGTGCAGAGGTGTATAAGGAGGAGGATGCTGCACAGTATGTCAAAAAGGTAGCTATGTCAATCATATCTATGTCAAAAAGGTAGATATGTCAATCATATCTATGTCAAAAAGGTAGATATGTCAATCATATCGATGTCAAAAAGGTAGCCATGTCAATCATATTTATGTCAAAAAGGTAGCCATGTCAATCATATTTATGTCAAAAAGGTAACCATGTCAATCATATTGATGTCAAAAAGGTAGCCATGTCAATCATATTTATGTCAAAAAGGTATTTATGTCAAAAAGGTAGCTTTGTCAATCATATTTATGTCAAAAAGGTAGCTATGTCAATATTTAATGTTAAAAAGGTAGCTATGTCGGTCATATTTATGTCAAAAACGTAGCTATGTCAATCATATTTAATCCTGTGGGAATCTGGGTTAGAATAAGTCCTCAGTACCCCTTGCTTGTCTTAAGAGGCAGCTAAATGGGGCGATTCTTCAGACGAAACCGCAAAAAATGAGGCCCCGTGTCACAGCAGGTGTGGCACAATAAATATCCCTCCCTGCTCAAAGGCCGTAAGCGATGAACATAGGCCTAAATCTTGCAGCCCTTCACCAGCAATGGTGACGTCTCCATATGAGTAAAAAATTCCTGAGAGGGAAGTTAAACAATGTGAAATCAATCAATCAATCATATTTATGTCAAAAGTTATAAGTGTCAATTATATTTTAGCCTACAGCATGTTAAAAAGATAACAAATTTTTATCATAACACAATATGTAGAAAAGGAAGCTGTGTAAATCATATTACGGAATGTAAAATATATAGAGGCAACAGTCACATCACAGACTGTAAAATATATAGAGACAACAGTCACATCACAGACTGTAAAATATACAACAGTCACATCACAGACTGTAAAATATACAACAGTCACATCACAGACTGTAAAATATACAACAGTCACATCACAGACTGTAAAATATACAACAGTCACATCACAGACTGTAAAATATACAACAGTCACATCACAGTATGTCTTAAAATGTAGTTATATAACAGGAATGATTATGCCGATTATGCACTGTGCGATACGAATGTCGCCACAATAGCTGATATCAACGACCAGTCCAAAAATCCATATCACACATCAGACCGGCATGCAGAAATGCATATCACAAATCAGACCAGTATGCAAAAATGCATTTCAATCTGGAAATTACGTATTCACTTGTAACAATCAATGAATCAAAGTTTTCACCATGATAAATCAATGTATCAAAGTTTTTACCATAGTTAATCATAATTGATATATCAATGTGTTACCATAGTTAATCAATGTATCAGAGATTTACTATTATATGGTAAATCAATGTACATGTACCAAAATTTTACCAGAGTAAATTTTTTACCATAGAAAATTAATGTATCAAATATTCCTTGATGTGCCTATGAAATGCAAAAAAAGTAGCTCGCATGTAATAATAAGAATGTCATTTTATAAAATCAGTTTTCAGATTCGGTATCAAATTTTTAAAAAAAATCCAAAAACATAAAAAATACTATAGGTAGTTCATATGAAATATTCAAACATGAAAAACTACTGGTAAATATTATCATGGTTTTATTACAGGTTTATTGAACATTGACAAAAGTACGTTTCAAATCTGAGAAAGATTTCACATTAATTTTCCTGATTTTATTAATAAGTAGCCAAATTAAAAAGAAGAAAAAAAATCAGACAAGTTAGTTAGTACTAGTCTCATAAAGTAGCCAGATCACTGAAAAATAGTTTTTGTAGTCTTAAAGGATAAACCATGCTCAGAAATTTGCAATTAGAAACAGGTAGTCTCTGTTATTTTATCTTGGACTAGAATGTTGCTCTGTCATTGGATAAAACATGTCACATGATTGCCCTCTATATTTCTATAGACAGTAGCAAAAATATCTACGACAAAATAACAGATGCTGCTGAATTGTAAGAAATCATAAATTGTTTATAGTGGGGTTGTCCTTGACAAAATAGCGCTGCTATTAGGTTTTTTGCTGATCATCTATAAAAATACATATTGGCTTGATCAATCTACCTCCATAGATAGTCAGTAACCAAATAACTGATGGTAGTAGTTCTGTTTATATCGGTCAATCAACACTGGCACACTCTTGTAGAGTGTCAAACAGGCTGCTTTCGTACTTTGCTCATCCTGAAATGAAGTTCTTATTATCTACTAAGTTCCTGATGTTTTTCCTTGAAATATTTTGTTCTCATGATGGAAGTAGTGAGTTAATAATAAGACCACATATAATCATAGCCATTTAATTTAATGGAAGCTGATTTATCCCTGTACAGTGCAATCTGAGTGTACCGTGAAGAAATTTTTATTATCCAAAAAGTGTTCTTGCACAAAATTGCAGAATTACTTTGATACTAGAAGAAATTTGTTATAAATAATCCTTATATTTACAGAAAACATGTCCCTGATAAATCTGTCGATGTGAGATTCAAGAAATAAAGCTTTGTGAAATATGAGTGATATATAATGCATAATGAAGAATATGTACCTGTACATAGAATTTCATAACTTAGGAATAAACACATGACTGGTTGACAGGTAATGCTTACTTCTCCTAGGCACCTGATCTCGGCCTCTGGTATATGTCCAGGAGTCCGTGTTAGCCCATCTCTTTATTTTGTATTGCTTAGGAGTTATGAGATTGATCACTGTTCATTATCTTCACCTTTTCATGCAATATGCATGTAGTTCAAGAAGTTTACATGCACACAATGTACTTTGGTTTATAGATATGATGGCTGATCATTGTTACTTTCACACTAATGATAAGCTGGAAGGACACCATTTAATGCCTTGTGTATAGAATTTCTGCATGAAAGTTTAGGAGTAGAAGAGTGAGGTCTGTTATTTGTGAGAAATCAGACCTGTAAGATGAACTTCATCATATGCTATTTGCTTTGTCTCTCATTCTGGCTCTGATTCTGGGCTGTAATTATACCAATGAAGAACCACAGAAAGGGAAAAGCTATTGAGGTTTTTAAAAATTGAAAAGGGTAAAATTATACTCCATTATGGGGATTGATTTTTTTTTTTGCCCTTTAGTTACTTGAGAATTATGAAGATTGTTTGACATCTTGAATAGGTTTTAGGGTGGGGCTTGGTTTGATGTTTCTATGATAAAAGATGTGGGGATGTAGCAAAAGTCCATAAGGCTTTTTACTCACAAGTACATTGGCAACCAAAATGGCTGACATGAGCTTTGCTTTACAAAAGAGTTTGTTAAATTTTACTGAGGAAGATCTTGAGAATTTTGTAATGCCAGAGGTATGTAACAAACCACTATTTCACGAGACTTTATTTTCCTGAGTTTGCCCTGTGGGATATATTAGCAGTATGATTCCGAAATATTCACAAGAATTTTAATTTTCACCATATTGAGATGACAGCAGATTAACATTAAAACAAAGTGTTCACCAATGAAATGTGATTTGATTAATGTTTCTGAAATTATTTCAAAGATATATGTTCATGTCAGATAAACTTTCTTGCAGGTCGTGCCAAAAGATTATAAGACAATGGCAGCTCTCTCAAAAGCAATATCCAGAAATGTTTTATTTTCACATTTAGATGACAATGAAAGAAGGTAAGAAAGGAATTTCTATCTTTATTTGCTTAAGCGGTAATAAAAAATTGGAAAAGAATATTTCTTGTGCATTATAAATGTCATGCTCGTCAAATCTATTCATACTGTTTACTGTTATAAGATGTGCCTGAAAAATTGCAGATTGAGCACAAAACAATTTGCAGTTGATTGGCTATTGAAATATTTTTGCCTTATTGATACAAAGTAAAATACATAAGATATTCACTCTTGGTGTTAGCCATTAGAATCACGGCGACAGTGTGATTTGACTAGCAGTCTGTTGTAGAATATTAGCTTTTGATGACAGTGTAATTTGACTATCAGTCTGTTGTAGAATTTAAGCTTTTGATGACAGTGTGATTTAACTATCAGTCTGTTGTAGAATTTTAGCTTTTGATGACAGTGTAATTTGACTATCAGTCTGTTGTAGAATTTTAGCTTTTGATGACAGTGTAATTTGATTAATTAATCTGTTGTAGAATTTAGTTCTTAATGACTATAATTTGACTAATTAGTCTGTTGTAAAATTTTAGTTCTTGATAGCAGTGTAATTTGATTAATTAATCTGTTGTAGAATTTTAGTTCTTGATGACAGTGTACTTTGACTAATTAGTCTGTTGTAGAATTTTAGTTCTTGAAGGCTGTAATTTGACTACTGGGTAATTAGTCTGTTGTAGAGTTTTAGTTTTTGCTGGCCATGTAATTTGACTAATTAATTAGTCTGTTATAGAATTTTAGTTCTTGATGACAGTGTACTTTGACTAATCAGTGTGTTGTAGAATTTTAGTTCTTGATGACAGTGTAATTTGACTAATTTAGTCTGTTGTAGAATTTCAGTTCTTGATTGACTAATTAGTCTGTTGTAGAATTTTAGTTCTTGAAGGCTGTAATTTGACTACCGGGTAATTAGTCTGTTGTAGAATTTTAGCTTTTGATGACAGTGTAATTTGATTAATTAATCTGTTGTAGAATTTTAGTTTTTGATGACAGTGTAATTTGACTAATTAGTCTGTTGTAGAGTTTTAGTTTTTGCTGGCCATTTAATTTGACTATCAGTATGTTGTAGTATTTTAGCTTTTGATGACAGTGTAATTTGACTGCACAGTCAGTTTGTTGTAGAATTTCAGCTTTTGAAGGCAGTGTAATTTTGCATATTATTTAGTATAATCTCAACATTTTGCAGTGATATTTTTGATGCCATGTTTCCCGTTCATCGTCATGCAGGGGAGATAATCATTCAGCAAGGTAAGCAACTTCGGCTGCTTGTTCTTAATTCAAGACTTCACTGGAAACAGATGATTTTCTTCATGCAAGCTCAACATGATTTTGCCACACAAAATATATACCATGTAATTTTTGAGTGAAGATGAATTTTTTAAAAAAAAAAGTTGGATTGTTCTACTACCAGTTCATTTCTTTTTTGCACTTGTTTTCATCGATTTAAGACATCATGGAATAATTATAACAAATTGTATGAACATCAACAACTTTATTACAAATTTGGTGTTTTTCTACAAGTTTCTTTTTGCTATTAAGTGTGTTTTGATTTTTGCTTGATATAACTTCTTTTGCCACATGATCATTTTGTATTCAGTTTGATCACATGATTTATCACATGACCTCTGTACCATATTACAGGAACCCTGTATGATGATGGTAGATATTTTTTTATCCCCAATTATTATTCTTGTTTGTGTGTGTAACAATTGTCTCAATGCACTAAGGATACATCACTAGGCATACAAGTGCTGGGGCATCAGTAATTCTTTCTTCCAGTCAGCATCTCGATAGATGAGGTTTTACAATCAGAACCGGAATAGTTGCCAGCAACACAGGCACTTGTTAAATAACAATCAAGCAAATTAATTCCACTGCACACTTCCTGCTAACAACAGCCAGGATTTACTGTGGTGTTTGATTGGTTAATGAACTAAAGATCAGCAGTGAAGATGACCTGGAAGCTTGATTGGTTTATTTTTTGACAGGAGAAGAAAAATGTTTTCGAGTCAGGCCCACATATTGCTGGATGAATGATTGCAGTTTATGCATTAAAGGCATGTTGACTGGGTATCCTGCGTGATCCAGCACGGTTTGGCCTTACTGTCTGTGGTGACCTAACCCATATTTTTTTTCACGTTGTCCATAGCAGGCTTGGCCCACTCAGTATGTGTAATTAGTCCGGAATAATTGCGTAATTAAGACAGTTAATGTAAATGGCCTAACTGCAACAAATACAGTAAATTCATAACACAGACGGATATGAATTCATTCATACTTGAAAAAATCCTTTCAGAAGGAAACATTTAATCAATGAAATTGGTAAACTAATTTCTTCTGTTTGTTTCATTGCAAATCATAATATCAGCCTACCTATTTGTAGGAATTTGAAAGGACCAATTATGAGAGATATTCCCTCATTTCACTGTGGTTAATTTTCTAACTCAATAATGACCAGTTGACAGTAACACACACTTAAATTCCCACATATAATTCACAAGTTATGAGGTGTACAAGAAATAATGCACTATTATGTTTGAAGTGTGCTAGATTTTCTTTTCCCAACACATAAATGTATATAAATGTTGATATGTACGAATAGTATGATATTGTATTGTAGTGTATACATACAATGTATACACTAGTAATCGAGAGCAGATTATTAAAATATTTTAGCATTTCGTTAGTGTGTTGTGCTTTAGTTGAAAAAAGGAACCAACCCAATGCTGTTGCCTGTGCAGGGGTATTTAATTCTATTAAAGTTCTTTCAATTTTATTTTTTGATGTTTGACTAGAAAATTCTGCTGGCCCAGTTTGATAATGCTGTCTTTGGCTGTATACTTATAATTTATTCATGCCATTGATCAGCTTGTGTTTTTTCTGTGTTTTATATATATATACGGTAGCTTGCTTTGGCCAATGGTACAAATTGGTTTGCTTCAAACCATGATCCAGGAAGCATGTTGGGATGCACTAGGGATTTGTAGTTAATATGCATATTTAGATCACAGAAGAAAAATATATTGGTGTAGAAGTCACGAACATCAAACTTAATACAATATTCTTTGTACTTATTTTAGTGGGACTCGGAGCGCCTTTGAAGAAAGGTTGCTAATTTATATGTGCTCAATTATGAAATACTCCATTCATGACAAAAGCACCAATGCATGACTACACCAAATTGTGCATAAGCTCCAATTGCACTAAACGTACATTATTGAATCGATAAACATCCCTATGTTGTGCATATTCAGGTTTGTTCATGTCGTGACCTTTAAAGCTGTATGGTCCAATGTCATCTGTTATTTTTTGTACAAAATTACTTTAAAACAGATTAATTAGTTTTTAAAGTTATCAACTTCCCCTTAATTACATGCTTGAAAGCATTTGCATGAAAAGAAAACAGTGATAAGATTATTTAAAAAGTAAATATAGCAGGTATGCATAAATGTTAGACATCTATAAATAGCCTCATGTGCATCAAGGGAATTCCAACATGATGTATTTAACTGCTAGACACAACTGTTTGAATTCAAGTCTGAAAACAATGAATTACTAAGAGGTATTTGATATTTTTATTGCTCATAAACTTATGGCACGTTATGGTATAGTAACAAAATGCATAACTTTACACAGTTAACACCACCGGTGTGATCAGTCTGAATTAGACATGAGACTGTCACTGGATTCGTGCATTAGAAATGCTGAGTGACAGTTGTTTGTAAACATCGATTTAAAATCAAATAATTCTGGTTAAAACAGGTGAAATAATGTATGATATGTCATACAGCCTCATGAATACGTACGTACAATGATTTAATAGCGTTTTTACAAGGTGGAAATATTTTTTTTGATATTCGGACCATACAACTTTTAACCTTTTACATCATTTTGGTGCCACATACATACAGTAAATGATCGCAAGTTTATGAGGTTCATATTTTTGTAAGAGCATGTAGTGTTCCTCAGGTGAGAATTGTGGCCTATGGGCTCCTTGTTTCATCTTTTTTATTCGTATTTTTTTCTTTAATTCTTTTAATTATCTTCCAACTCATGAGGCGGTAATGAACAGTATTCGTATAAGCTCTTTATTAAGTGTCAGAATGGAAGTGTGCTGCCAGATCACTGCAAAGCCCAGAGATGGCGGCTTGCTGCTAGATTGCTACATAGCCAAGAGATGGATGCGTGCTGCTAGATTGCTACAAAGCCCAGAGATGGAGGCATGCTGCTAGATTGCTACAAAGCCCAGAGATGAAGGCATGCTGCTGGATTGCTACAAAGCCCAGAGATGGAGGCATGCTGCTAGATTGCTACAAAGCCCAGAGATGGAGGCATGCTGCTAGATTGCTACAAAGCCCAGAGATGGAGGCATGCTGCTAGATTGCTACAAAGCCCAGAGATGGAGGCATGCTGCTGGATTGCTATGAAGCCCAGAGATGGAGGCGTGCTGCTAGATCACCACAAAGCCCAAAGATGGAGGTGTGCTGCCACATTGCATTGCTAAAAGCCCAGGAATGGAATCATGCTGTCAAATATTTTCTGATATTTTGATACATTTCTACTTCCCATGCAAGAATACGTCAGAGACTTATTACTGGATTAAAGATTGTGCAATCTCTTCCTGGTCTAATGAGAACAGAGACCCCCACCTATTGCTCTCTTTACGAGCTTGTCAATATCACTCACAGATTACGACTAAGAGCACTGGTCTATATCATATAATCAAGATGTCAGTTCTGTCAAGCAGTCCCCTGTCACCCACAGGATATTGTCATAATTACCATTAGTGAACTCGAATTGATGTTTGAAATGACTTCTTCACTTTAGAATAAAACTAAAGTGTTATGGGGAAATAAAGGGCACTTGCTACTCCAATATCGGCTTTTTACTTGATAGTTAAAACATTGCTATGTCATTTTGTTGTTCGTTCATTCTAAGAATTTACCCTGTCTGATATTAGTGAACAGTCTGATATTAATTGTAATTTCAAACTGTCTCAGTATCGATATCTTTCAAAATGGAGTGTCTGAGGTAAATCAACCAATGGAATTTAAAGGACAATGTTATAAGTATAATATATGCCTCTTCCAGTTCAGTATAAATAAATATCTGACAGTTTTTGTTGTTGCTCTAACGATGGGCCTTAAGCTGTCTGATATTCTGTCATACAGAACTGTATTCAACATATATCTGTTACATATAGATTATCTTATGGAATGATTTGATATATACATAATTATTTTTGTCTTTTAGGAGATGAAGGGGATAATTTCTATGTGATAGACCAGGGAGAAGTTGATGTAAGTATGTAAGCAATAAACCAGGCCTGAGATTTGAATTGATATCCCGATATCGTTTTTTTTCCATATTGAAGTAGATCCTGCACGTGATTAATATGAGCGAGGGTGATTTGTTTGTGCATTTATCCTGTGAATTGTAAGCAGTATTGCCCCCATGCATGCTCTTTAACATTTCCATATATACATGAACAATTGTCCAAGTGTATAGAATTGATTGTTCATGCTGTTATGAAATCTGGTTTTTCCTTTCTGAAGGAGATTGGTATTTGTCGTAAGGAAAGGTCTGTCTTGGATTTCCTGATTTATGCCTGTTATGTGTCCAGGTTGACAGATAGCAACCCAGCGCTGTTGACTACTTTTTTAATGCTAAATTTAATGTGCGTTTTACCGACAGCAGACATGCAACTTCTTGTCCTTTCAGAATCTTTTCTTTGCAGCATCTTTATTACATTTTAACACGAGTGGATGATATTTGGTGTGTGAGACAGTGAGTGCATCTCCACACTTTACCACATACCACAACAGCCATGACATTTACCTTTTATGTTAGATCATATTACTGATTTTATTCACCCTTCAAAGAGAGAAACATATTGCTTTGCTCCTGTCAGTTTGTTGGTAGACTAAGTATTGTATGCTCAGTATATTTAGAACCCATTGATAAAGACACCAAACTTGATACACGGGTTTGTCTTGACCAGTAGATGACACCTTTTGATTTTCAGGTCAAAGGTCATGGGATTTCTTAGCATGCATATAGCAATTGTCGTCCAGCTCATACAGGTAACCAAAGAGCCTTTTTACCAATGGTCATCATCAGAATTAACAGGCAGCTTGATCATGAATAGTAGATTACCTGTATTGGTTTTCAAATCAAAAGAATAGAACTTGTTTGACAAATAACTTTAAAACCTATTACTAAAAAGAAAGCAGAGGTGAGCAAGTTCACATACCCCACGCTCCAACATTGTTTGACATAATGAATGGTAATGCTATGCATTACTGCAAGAACAGGACAAACGGGCTCGACATTCTAAGTTCAAAAGGGTCATAACTCCCAGAAAAATTATTGAATCAGAATTTTCTATGAATATGCACATCTATACACTGTGTCCTTATTAACTACAAAGTTTCATGGAATTCTGTTGAGCGGTCTCGGAGGAGTTGCGCTGACAAAAAAGGGACTGACAGAAGACTGACTTACGGGTCAAAAACATTATACCCTTCGCAACTTTGTTGCGTGGGGTATAAATATGCATCCTCATGTCAAATACTGAATATCATTAAGGAGATAAGTCAATTACGCTGAGAAAATGTACAGAAGGAACAAGACAAGTTTGTATGCATTAAATTTAAAATAAAATTACCCCTTCCCCAAATTGATCTGTAAGACAATTACATTATTTCATATTCACAGAAAGAAAGAAGTTATCATTCTGAAAGGACATCTTTAAATGAGTGAAAAATTCTGAGATGGGATGTAAAACAGAATCAAACAAAACAACCATTCTTAAACATCTGTGATACATTTAGTATGTGGTAGAGTCTATGACTACCACAAAGGTAGCCCTTTCAGGAATTGATCATGCCACTGGCTGTATCAAATATCACATACATGTAGATGTTTAAAGATGATTCTATATTTCTTCTATAAAATATTGGATTTTGTCGGTTGTAAGACAATCTCCAGCTGTGCTGAGAAATTTTAATACCTTCCATTAGTGGTTCAGTTCTGAAATGGATGCGTCATATGTAAAAGCCGTAAAACATCTAGATTATTTTATGGCATGTTTGCTATTGCTGATTTTTTTTTATCTTTTGACAAAGTCTTATGAATAATTTTGACATGTCTGTTCATCAGTCGGATGATGTGTAAAGTAGGGCTGAAATGATATGCCCCCTTCACGATACGATACATATTGCAATTCTTATGTCACGATTCAATACTTTCAATACGATACAATTTACAGAAGAAACCAATGATAACATTGAAGAAAAGTTTAATTACCAAGATTTACATTCATAATTTTAAAAGCAAAATGTTTCCAAATTGCCAAATGGTAAGATGCATGTTGGCTCTGTAGTTTAAATTGATAAAGTTTATTATTATTTTCGTAAGGCTCAAGGTAAACAACAGTCTGAATGTTATTTGACGCTATTTCGTCCCTCATGCAGGTAACAAAATCATTACAGGCCGAACCTGATGTATTTTGCTGAACCAGTTTATAGTAAACGTATTGCACCGAAAATCGAGGCAATAAATTGAGCATTGAATCGAGGGTTTATATTGAACAGTATCGATATTTCGGTGAATCGTTTCAGCCCTAGTGTAAAGTGATATACATGTGACCTTGACCTCAAAATCAAATTATTGATTTCATAATGGCACCTGTGTTCGTGTTCACTTAGTAATCTTTATCTTTTGACTACGGCTTGAAATAATTATTATTTGGACGCATCATGAAGTTATGATGAAGATACAATGTGTTACATAGTATAATACCATAGATTTTTTACTTTGGTGTGAGGTCAAGGACATCTTTCAAGGTTAAAAGTGATATTATCACAAATGGACTGTGGTTTGATGATGTTAAACAAACACATGTTTAATGCATGTTACTCTTCATCTGCTGTGAGGAAGAGGAAACATTTTTTGTCAACAATGATGAATGATTTTTCATCACAGAAAAAGTGTTTTAAGTATAAAATGAATAGCAGGAAAGGTATAAAATACTATGAAAATGAAAATTAAGGCAACTATAGATAAGATGAATTTTTTTTGGAACTTTCTTCAGATTTTTGTGAACGATGAACACGTAACCACTATTGGGGAGGGAGGAAGTTTTGGAGAGCTGGCTTTGATTTACGGTACACCTAGAGCTGCCACAGTGAAGGTATGTCAAACACGTCCCCAGTTCCCATCCATGTCCCCTCTCCCCCTTTTATTCATTTTCTGTCATAAATATGTATCAGGCATGTCTCCATTTGTTAATATTAATGTATTAACTTTTATTTTTAAGTGAATAATAAAAAGACTATGATGCAGTATTATGTACAAATCTGTCTGTTACTAGGACTGAAACGATATGGCCCCTTCATGATACGATACATATTGCAATGCTTATGCCACTATTCAATACGATACAATTAACAGAAGAAACCAATAATAACATTGAAGAAAAGTTTAATTACCAAGATTCACATTCATAATCTTTAAGCAAAATGTTTCCAAATTGCCAAACGGTAAGATGCATGTTAGCTCTGTAGTTTAAACTGATAAAGTTTATTATTATTTTCGTAAGACTCAAGGTAAACAACAGTCTGAACATTATTTGACCTGAATATGTATTTTACTGAACCAATTTGTAATAAATGTATTGAACCGAAAATCGAGACAATGAATTGAACATTGAATCGAGGGTTAATGTTGAACAGTATTGATATTTCGGTGAATTGTTTCAGTCCTATCTGTTACAATATTATAATGTACAATATCTAGCTGTTAAAATATCATGTACAATATCTATCTGTTACAATATTATGTACAATATCTGTTACAATATGCACAATATCTGTCTGTTACAATATTATAATGTACAATGTCTAGCTGTTAAAATATTATGCACAATATCTGTTACAATATTATGTACAATATCTGCCTGTTACAATATTATATACAATATCTGTCTGTTACAATATTATGTACAATATCTGTCTGTTACAATATCATGTACAATATCTGTTACAATATTATGTACAATATCTGCCTGTTACAATATTATATACAATATCTGTCTGTTACAATATTATGTACAATATCTGCCTGTTACAATATTATTTACAATATCTGTCTGTTACAATATTATGTACAATATCTGTCTGTTACAATATCATGTACAATATCTGTTACAATATTATGTACAAAATCTGTCTGTTACAATATTATGTACAATATCTGCCTGTTACAATATTATATACAATATCTGTCTGTTACAATATTATGTACAATATCTGCCTGTTACAATATTATGTACAATATCTGCCTGTTACAATATTATGTACAATATCTGTCTGTTACAATATTATGTACAGTATCTGTCTGTTACAATATCATGTACAATATCTGTTACAATATTTGTTACAATATTATGTACAATATCTGTCTGTTACAATATTATATACAATATCTGTCTGTTACAATATCATGTACAATATCTGTTACAATATTTGTTACAATATTATGTAGAATATCTGCCTGTTACAATATTATGTACAATATCTGCCTGTTACAATATTATGTACAATATTTGTCTGTTACAATATCATGTACAATATCTGTTACAATATTTGTTACAATATTATGTACAATATCTGTTTGTTACAATATTATGTACAATATCTGCCTGTTACAATATTATGTACAATATCTGTCTGTTACAATATTATGTACAATATCTGTTACAATATTATGTACAATATCTGCCTGTTACAATATTATGTACAATATCGGTCTGTTACAATATTATGTACAAAATCTGTCTGTTACAATATTATGTACAATATCTGTTACAATATTATGTACAATATATATTTGTTACAATATTATGCACAATATCTGTCTATTACAATATTGATATGTACAACATCTTTTTTAGGCTAAAGGAGATGTGAAGTTGTGGGGCATTGATAGAGATAGCTATAGAAGAATTTTAATGGTAAAATTGATGGTCATTGAAGAAGAATTATAGTCCAGTTACAATTTTCATTTGTCTGTCATGTGTTTAGTGCTGTTATTATGTTTCCAGGGAAGCACGATTAGGAAGAGGAAAATGTATGAAGAATTCCTAGGAAAAGTTTCAATATTAGGTAATTATCTTTGCTTTAGATAGATGCTGTAATAACTCGGTGGCCTTACCATGAGTCATTAAATATTCGGTGATCTTAATGTGAGCCATAATGTATATTTTATAGAAGATGCCAACACTCTGACAACATTTATGTTGATTAAATGTCCCTCTTCATCAGGAATCAATATGCTCTAATTAGCGTAGTCAGAAGGTGCATTGTAAATTTGTTCCAAGCTTTTAATGAAATCAAATATTTCACTAAAAGAATTTGTTTTTTGTCATACATTATTAACCATTCCAAAATGTGATTACATCAAAGTATGCATACACATAAATCAAAACATGGAAACATGTACTGAAATTCTGCAGGATTTAGGCACCCTGAAAGCCCTTCCAAATACACGAAATTCAATGACCAACAATAGGTCAGGATCTTTCTTTGGGAGACTTAATTAATACATGTACTACAATGTCAAACATATGTCTAAAAAATATTTATAGTAATACCTCAAATTTACAGACATATAGTTAACGTGTTGTCCTCGCAATGAACCCATTACTGACTTGCTAACCAAATGCCACTATTTTGACTGATTAACTGGTTCACATCTGACATTGCTAATCAGGAAGTGCTGTGGAATCGTTAGATTTCTTGGGGGCTCAGTTTTTAGCTCACCTGAGCTAAAAGCTCAAGTGAGCTTTTCTAATCACCCGTATTCCGGCGTCCGTCCGTCTGTAAACTTTTAACATTTTTGACTTCTTCTCAAAAACCACTGGGCCAGTTTCAACCAAAGTTGGCTCAAAGCATCGTTAGGTAAAGGGAATTCTAAATTGTCAAAATAAAGGGCCAGGCCACCTTCCAAGGGGAGATAATCAAGAAAAGATAAAAATAGAGTAGGGTCATTAAAAAATCTTCTCTAGAACCACTTGGCCAGAAAAGATGAAATTTATAGATAAGCTTTATTAGGTAGTGCAGATTCTAAATTGTTAAAATCATGGCCCCCGGGGGTCGGATGGGGCCACAATAGGGGATCAAAGTTTTACATACAAATATATAGGAAAAATCTTTTAAAATCTTCTCAAGAACCACTGAGCCAGAAAAGCTGAGATTTATATGAAAGCTTCCTGATATAGTGCAGATTCTATATTGTTAAAAATCCTGGCCCCCGGGGGTCGGATTGGGCCACAATAGTGGATCAAAGTTTTACATACAAATATATAGGAAAAATCTTCTTCTCAAGAACCACTGAGCCAGAAAAGCTGAGATTTATATGAAAGCTTCCTGATATAGTGCAGATTCTAAATTGTTAAAATGATGGCCCCTGGGGCTCGGATGGGGCTACAATAGGGGATCAAAGTTTTACATACAAATATATAGGAAAAATCTTTTAAAATCTTCTTCTCAAGAACCACTGAGCCAGAAAAGCTGAAATTTACATGAAAGCTTTCTGACATAATGCAGATTCAAGTTTGTTAAAATCATGGCCTCTGGGGGTCGGATGGGGCCACAATAGGGGATCAAAGTTTTACATACAAATATATAGGGAAAATCTTTAAAAATCTTCTTCCCAAGAACCACTGAGCCAGAAAAGCTGATATTTACTTGAAAGCTTTCTGACATAGTGCAGATTCAAGTTTGTTAAAATCATGGCCCCCGGGGGTTGGATGGGGCCACAATAGAGGATCAAAGTTTTACATACAAATATATAGGGACAATCTTTAAAAATCTTCTTCCCAAGAACCACTGAACCAGAAAAGCTGATATTTACATGAAAGCTTTCTGACATAAAGCAGAGTTAAGTTTGTTCAAATCATGTCCCCCGGGGGTAGGATGGGGCCACAATAGGGAATCAAAGTTTTACATACAAATATATAGGGAAAATCTTTAAAAATCTTCTTCTCAAAAACTACTGGGCCAGGAAAGTTGAAATTGACAAGAAAGCTTCCTGACATAGTGCAGATTCAAGTTTATTAATATCATGGCCCCCGGGGGTTAAGGTAAGATGAGGCGACAATAGGGGATCAGAGTTTTGCATACAAATATATAGGGAAAATCATTAAAAAATTAGAACCATCGGGCCAAAGAAGTTCACATTTACATGAAAGCTTTCTGACATAGTGAAGATTCAAGTTCGCAAAAACCATGGCCTCCAGGGGTAGGTTGGGGCCATAATAGGGACTACGGTTTTACATTCAAATATATATGGAAAGTCTTCTGATATGGACCAAGGTGACTCAGGTGAGCGATGTGGCCCATGGGCCTCTTGTTTGTGCATACTCCTATCCCATGAATTTCAAACCACAAATAATTGTACAAAATATTCAATGTACAAAGACTATATTCATGAAATTACTTACGAGCAAAACTGTAAAATCTCAATAACCCTTGAAAATTGAGCCTCATGAATTTAAATGATTTCACTATACATTTTGAACCATCACTACCTAGAACTTGTCAGAAATTGTCCTGGAATATCCTACACATTTTGTGTTTTCTGTATTTAGTGAACCTTAAAAGCATATTTCATCGGGATGTTACAAAGAACAATTTTCATTTCACTGAATATGTTTAACAAGTTATGAGTATTTTTCCATGCTGTCCTCTCCTACTACCCCCTTGGCGCGCAAAAGATAGGTTCCCTAATTTTTGAAAAAGAGTAGGCTCAGTGGAGGCCATCAGGAAAATTCAATCACTCACAACCAAACATATTTCAATTAGTGAACTACCGTAAAATGGTCGAAATATTGTCAAAACGGCGTAAAAACATAATCAGTCCTGTCGTACGTTCTTCCTTTATTGGTGTATGTATAATTCTAGATCTAAATATTTATAAAGTACCCCATATCCATTGGTTAGGTTGGAATAAAGTGGTTTGTAAAAAAAAATATCACTTAACATTTTACTCACAAAAAAACTTGTGATACTCGGTAAAAAAAATTGTAGGACTTACCAAGGGTTATCTGCGGGAAGTATCGGTATTGTGGTTCAGTTGTTCTAATCATTCACAACAAGTGCTTTTTTTTGTTTATTTTGAATGTCCATAGAAACAAAACAAACTACAAGTGTACATGTATTTTGTGGCTTTACAGCAACTCTTTGTGTTTTACAGACAATTTAGACAAATGGGAGAGACTGACCGTGGCGGACGCTTTCGAGCCGGTCCAGTTCGAGGACGGTCAAGAGATTGTCAGACAAGGAGAACCAGGGGATGATTTCTTTATTATCACAGAGGTCAGGATAAGGTCATTCCTAATTCTCTCTGTCTTTACCGGCTGCATGCAGGACTTGGCACCCGGAAGCCATTCAAATCCTGTCTTAAACAGCTGCATCTTGACATCCAAGTCTAACATTTATATGATCAAAGTCTTGTTTTCTTTCGATTTGGCAAAGCAGTGGAATCAATACATGTGGCTTCTATTTATAGAACTGTTTGCTTTTGATTCTCACTAAATAAGCTATACTGTTCTGGGTATAAACTATATAAAAGACATCAAGCTTTACATTGTTTATAGATCTGCATTATATTTACTACCTTTGCCATAATAGTAACTTCTATGGAATGTTGATTTACCCAAATAGTGTATAAAGTCAAATAGCAGCGTTAATATCCAGTATTTATTTTGGAGGCACAGGTTTATTTTAGCCAGTAGTAACTCTCTGGACTGGCACACAAAGAACCTTTAAAGTATTATGTGTAGAGTTCTATGATAATTCGCATCTTTTGACAAGATGACCTTTGCACTTATTTACAAGGTAACCTTTGCACTTTATATATTTTTTGGGTTTCCAGGGCTCGGCTGCAGTATTACAGAGGCGGTCGGAGAACGATGAACCCGTAGAAGTGGGGCGACTTGGGATCTCCGATTACTTTGGTGAGGCCTATACCATCAGTGTATATCGATAATTCTATATAGAACTGTAACTGCACACAAAAAACACTACAATTTACACAACTGTTTCTACACCTCAAAAATTAGAAACAGAACATACTTCCCCATTACATGATCATATTTCTGCAACAAGACATTGATGTTTTTCCTGCTTCAATCATGTTTTCAAATTGGTCCTCGTATACAGATGTGCAGATTTTAGGAGTGTTAATCTTCTCCCGTTCACTCGTACTAACATGCCCTACTGACGTGGACTCCATTTCTGATCAAAAGTGATGAAAGAGTAAAGGCCCAAAAAATGTGAAATTCATGTTAAATATTTCAAGATTTTTTTTTTTTTTTTTAACTTCAAGTATTGTTGATTTTTTCACTGAAAGAGTCACTTTAGATGCTTCAGAAACATTGGTTGGATTGGAGAATTTAATGTTTATTTCTACCGTTGACCTATCTTTTCTAGAAACATTTACATTACATACTAACAACATAAATATTGTTCTCCGGTGTTCTATTGTGTGTGACGAAAGAAATTTCTTGTAAAATTGAAAAAGTCAGAGAGAAAATGTTCATTCATTAAATGTCATATCTTAGGATTACAAGCATTTTTAAAACCTAAATAAATGATAATCAGATAATCCAAAAGTTGTGCATAGCACATTCTTCACCAAAATAAAGTAAGCTACTACAAACAAATGAAAACATCATTTCAAATATCTAATTCCGTGGGGATCTGGATTAGAATAGGTCCTCAGTACCCCTTGGGACATTAAACATTATTCAATCAAATGTCTAAAGCCCATATTACAATACATATACATATATACACTGGAATCACACAAGTGAGACAAGCATTAGAACATATCTCATTCATATCATACCAGTGAGACAAGCATTAGAACATATCTCATTCATATCACACCAGTGAGACAAGCATTAGAACATATCTCATTGGTATCACACCAGTGAGACAAGCATTAGAACATATCTCATTCATATCATACCAGTGAGACAAGCATTAGAACATATCTTATTCATATCACACCAGTGAGACAAGCATTAGAACATATCTCATTCGTATCACACCAGTGAGACAAGCATTAGAACATATCTCATTCGTATCACACCAGTGAGACAAGCATTAGAACATATCTCATTGTTATCACACCAGTGAGACAGCATTAGATCTCATGGTTCTCCTTTCTCTGTTGACAGGTGAAATAGCTCTTCTGCTGGACAGACCCCGAGCAGCGACAGTCATCGCCCGCGGTCCCTTAAAATGTGTCAAGCTGGACAGAGCTCGTTTTGAACGGGTCTTGGGACCATGTTCAGACATTCTCAAGAGAAACATTGCGCAATACAACAGTTTTGTGTCTTTGTCTGTGTGATTAATCAGGATTAATTACCAAAGATTGAACAGTATATTAATTATTTCATATAATGGTGGATGATTCTTCATTGCCACTATATTGTTAAATAATCATGTTAAAATTTAATGGCAAGTCCATCCGACAGAACTCCATCAATAGAGAGTTTATTGTTTGGGATTTCTTCAGATCCCACATCCGACATGCAAAACCAATACTCAAGTCATCCTGACAGTATGCTAAATTGTATGAACAAGTTGTCATGACTGCCAAGTATGAATTGTTCCTGTTACATAGCAGCTTTGATGAGTTTTGTCCTCTGTTAGAAATGTATATTTCAAGTCGTATATTTAACATGTACAACATTTTTTTCCTGTTCTCTTTGGGTTTGCTTTGAAGCAGCCTTTATTTAATTAAATTTCAGTCTAGCTCTATGAATTGAGAGAAAAACAACCATGCTATTCAGGGAAACTCGGACATTTTGGAAATAAGATGATTTCTTTCTGTCACAAGTGGCATTTGTATGTTATGTTTACTGCTTATACATAATAAAATAGTTTGTTTCAAATGTAGTATTTCTTTAATTTGTTTCTGTCAGAAACTCTTTCAATCAGCGGTCTTATGTGTGGCATGTTGATCAAGTTTTATACTTATTTTGGTTTATAAGTCTCTTGGGAATAATCCCTCAAAGTTTGCGAAATATTCCCTGAAAAGTCTGTTATTGAATAGCAAACTGCTTCACCACGTAAATTTATCATTTCAAAGTTCTTTGTCAGAATATATTTGAAGAATTTTACAAATGAGTTATTTAAATTTTTAATGTCCCTCTTGGGTATTTTTGCTTATTAACTAAACTTGCCCAACCTTCAGCTGGGAGTGCAGTGATGGATGATTATGTAGATTTTTCATTTGTTAAATTCTCTCATACTATATAGAATATTATTAATGACATTTTGTTAAGCATTTCACAAATTGCAATCAATGATACTCTGAAGAAATACCACTAACACAATTATACCAAGGTTTAAATTAAGTTAATAAACATCAGAATGACGCAACACATTGCCGCGGTCCATCCAAAGTTCGTTATACATGTATTAGACACTGCTATAATCCATTACTAATACACTGTATGCAGTCTTAACTGCAGGGGGAAAAAACCCAAACAATCTTGACGCACATTACCCTATATACAGCAATGAGAACTTTTTAAAGTCACAGGGTGATACTGCCATTTTCGAGTCCCCCAAGCTAAGTTGTTTTTGCTTGGTTCTTCCTGTCTGCAGCCGTTCTTCATAACCCGTTAATGAAAGTATTAGATACTCAATGATATGATAGGCCAGTATTAAAACTGGCATTACTTCAGAACCATGTCTTATAGAGACACGGGATTCAGAAAGGATGACGGAGAGCTACAGAGTATTGAGGTCAAGTGACTGCAGTGACCTTGAACATAAAAACTGGTATAACTTTAGAACCGAAATTGATAGAGACATGGGATTTCCAGAAGTGATAAGATGATACAAATTAGTATCAAGGTCAAATGATTCCTGTGACCTTGATCATAAAAACTTGTATTATGTTACAACCGAGACACGGAATTTTCAAAAATGATAGAAGGATGCGACATACATACTAGTATCGCCCTTGATCATAAATCGTATTAATTTAGAACCAGGACCGATAGACACATGGAATCTTCGTAAGAAATTATAAAAGAATTTTGTGACCTACAAACTAGTATAAAGGTCAAATGACCTTGACCTTTCTAAAGATAAACGTGTAAGTAGACATTATTCTTTAGCAATTGACAGGCATGTTCTACACTTTATTTTAATGTTTATCGCTGGCATGGATTTTGTGAGAGGGAGTTAATGATATGTGAGTGGAGGGACTAGTACTCAGAAAAGGCCCTCTTTTAGTCAGTCATTACTTCGTTTGGAAGACTTTATAATCGGCAGATAGCGCGCACCAATGCATAAGGGCAACAATTCAACTATATATCACTCATAAATTCAGCAGAATGCATGTAATTGATGCTATTTACAATGCGCGCAATAATTCAGAATTGAAGATATCATTAACCATATGAAGATATCTTTAATATTGAATTGCGGTGCGCATCAAATAAATTTATAATATCTTAAAATAACTGAAGATGTCTTCAATCATTTGAGGTTGATTTGGTCCTTCATAGCGATAAAGATTATATATAAGTTGAACGTGCTGCTATTGAGCGATCACTAATCAGAGAATGTCTCAACTTCTGTAAAATATGTGATTCTATTGAAATAAATACAAAACCCAAATTCTTGTATATATTTTCTCGCTGAAAAGCAAACAAGCGCGTTTTTCTTTTCTCCTATAGATTTCATTCAACAGGGGATGCTTACTCCTCTGAGGTACCTAATCCCACCGCTGGTGTTTCCTGTGGCCCGTGTATGCTCTTCTCTCAATTTTGTATTCTTTATAGGATTTATGATATTAATCAAGGTTCACCATCTTCAGACGTCTCCAATGCGAGTGAAATATTCTCCAGAGTCCCTCTCGAGAATATTTCACAATATCAAACATTCAATCATTATCTTCACTTTTTCATTTTAGTTAATTGCATAAACCTGTTTAATAATATTTGACTATGATAAATTAATGAATTCAGTTGTAGCAACAAATAGAAATTTAAATTTCATGCATCGTTTTATTCGGTAGAAGATGCATGTCTCAGTTATAAATGTATTTTATTAAACTGCGCGTTGTTTTTTCTCTTGACTTAATTCACCTCTTGCATTGTGATGGTTTGTTTGGGTTTTGTAATACTCTCCTTCTATCATGTACATAAAACTCAGATGGCCTTTGAATCTGCAGACATGAAATTAGGTATGGGACGCCTTTTTGAGCAAACTTGGAAGAAGGCTTGAAAGCACAAAGTAACATGGATAGGTAGTGATTGTTCTTTCGCCACACACCATGCGTTTAGAAGAAAGAATCACAGACATTTAAGGAGTCCAGCTTCTGCATCACTCTAGAGTAATCTAATTAGATTACTCTAGAGTGATGCATGCGCAGAAGCTGGACTCCTTAAATGTGAATAAAACGGAAACTGTTGCTCTAGTGTTGTTTTCAATGGCGTTTACTATATATGAGAATCGTATAAGTGGTAGTTCATTTTGATACCGAGCAGTTTTTAATCCCTATTGCATGAATATGCATGTACACAGTACTAAAATAGTGTAGATATCGTCATAATTAAATGAAACATGAACCGTATATAAAGTTTTAATTTCACATGTCAAACTCAATTTATGTGTAACGGGAAGGGAGAAAATGCAACGGACCAGACCGGGATTCGAACCCGGGCCCCCTGAATCTCTAGTCAGGTGCTCTACCAACTGAGCTAACTGGCCACCGGCGATCTAACCCGGCTGACCGCTACATTCCTCCCTCCTTAAATATCTTCACACCCTGAAGACACAACCCAAGTTCTTATTTGCCCCTGGGAGGACTTTCACCTCCAAGTCCAGGGGTGGTCAACGGCACCAAATCTGTAACGGGAAGGAGAAAATGCAACGGACCAGACCGGGATTCGAACCCGGGCCCCCTGAATCTCTAGTCAGGTGCTCTACCAACTGAACTAACTGGCCACCTGTGATCGAACCCGGCCGACCGCTACATATGTTTTATTCTCCATGTTTAACACTAAAATACTTGTGAAAACCTATCAGATAACTGATAGCCGTCACTTTTTCTGACAGAGCAACGCAACACTGTAGAGTTCCAATATAAAAGTTCATGATGTGAAAACTACTGTACTAATCAGCAACAAGTTCTGATGCAGTCTGTTAATCATCGTCGGGAAAACTCGGTTGATTACGCTTCGTTGCTCCCTCCATCACATTCCTACTCGCTCGTTCTCATGATTAATGAGGCAATCTGATTGGGCGCTCATAGTATACCATGAGCAAATTTGTCCAATCAACGAGACGCTTTCAGACCAATTTCGGTATACAATTGTTGTGATAGCAAATTTAAAGTTAATGGTACCTTTAAAAACAGAAGAGTTCCATTACTATAACGATTACTTTGATTGGACGATATTTAAATTATTTATTCAGGAGAATGAGCGAGTAGGATTGATTGAAAATTGTTTAACGTCCCTCTTGAGAATCTTTCACTCATATGTAGACGTCGAGCAATAAGAATCCATGGATGATTGAGAGGAACGAAACGTAATCAACCGTGGCTTTCCGACAATGTCTACTGATGTACTTCAAAATGATGCACCATTTTGGTTTATAATAGTTGTAGTTCTCTTGGAAAATAGTGGGTCTGTCCCAGATGTGTTCCCAGAGAGCTACAGATCTGCAGCTACATTTTGATATATAACATCTGGCACTAATCAAATGAGTGATATCAGGAACTCAAAATGAATAGGGACTGACAACTAATTGAACAGGTGGAACATGCATCACTTATTTGTAAACCAGGGCCGTGACTGAATTCCTCAGAAATTGGAAGAAAAGGGACGAAAAACCTCACCATACCTGGAAAATGATCCTTCTCTGTCACTCGAGATCAAACCCAATGTTTCATACTTTTGGAAATTGAGCCAATCAAAGGATTTACCCAAAAAGAGGAAAAATTATACCCCTGGTTAACACCAAAACATTGATTTATACTTTTTCAGCACGTTGAACTTTTCAAGATATTGTTATAATGGAAGTGTAAATCTTGGAATTAAGGTCTGCTGTGATGTGGTCTTGGATTTCATGACAAATTCGATATCGGGTAGCTGTCATTCTTAATCATCAACTACCTTATAAAATGTTAATGGTGTACGTTGAAAACCTTTCAACCCATTTTCACAATGAAAGTGTAGTTCAGCAAATGACTGAAGGGCAGTTGTCCCCTTAACCTTTGGTCTCCAAAATAAAAAGACATCTTTCTTTAATGGTCAACTACCTTTGTATAAAATCTTTATCAAGATATTGTATCACAACAACAGTTATAACATACACAGAACAGAACAGGTCGATTCATGTAACGCTTCTACATTTTCAATATAAGGACCGAGTAAGGGATGGCACGTTTCTAGATACTACATAACCTTATATATATATATATATACATATAATAAATAATGTTATTATACTTTCATGTAAAATACTCGAACCTGATTGGCCGAGAAGCATTTTGAAAAAACATATTGTTACCCTCTGAGAACAGAAAACACGCGACCAGGGCGATAGTATCTAGCAATGGGTAACAGTACTTGACAACGGACGATATTATAAAAAATTATCACATGTGTCAAATTTATGCGCGTACGGTTCGCCGTAGATTGCTAGACGACGTCGTTTGAGCGTTTGTAATAAACGCGAGTACCCGCATCGAAATATGAAATATCGCACGACAGTGACTGATCAAATGTCAACAGACGTAAGTTTTTCTGCTTTCTAGTTTACATAACATTCAGTATAATAAAACAAATATTGCATGTACTTGAGGGTAACATTGAAATTTTCACCCCTCGAGAAACCATTGTCAACCTCAGCTACGCCTCGGTTGACAATGGTTTTCTCGGGGTGAAAATTTTCAATGTTACCCTCAAATACATGCAATATTTATATAATAGGCATGTGATGTGAACAATTTCTGCTTGGCAGAAACAAGTCAATATACAACTGTATTATTTATTACATACTTATTTGTTTCAATAATAGTGTAATAATAAAAATTTCGTAAATTCAAAACAATATTTATTATATAGCAATGTTAAACACATAATTAATAGCCATTCAGCCATATGACGTCAAACATAGGGATAACAGTTACATAAATGAAAATATTTCACAATCTCCATTAACATTGAACACAAGTACATGCTTATCACACAGTGGTGCATGTGTACATAAGGGCTTAACATTCAAAAGATTGTCCAAGATGTCAGCATGCATTAAAATGTCTCAAAATACATATTTTGCTCCACTCAATATATTTCATTTTGATGTTCTTCTTGCTTACAGTTTTGTCCTTCAGTCCTAGAAATCATGCACATCAAAGTTCATTTGTACTGTACGACTCGCTATGAA
>NC_079167.1:31165573-31220573 GCF_947568905.1 Ostrea edulis | reverse complement strand
TGAAGTTAGGTCGAGGGGGCATCCCAGGCATCGGAGGCATTCTGCATAAAGAATTGATAAACAATCATATCACTGAATCTCTTCACAGTCACTCTCAAATTCCAATACCAATATGAATTATAAATAGGTTTTTCTTCTTAAAAGTAAAGCCCAACATAGACTTTCACTCAGTTAAATTCAGTACCACCACCCTCTCTCCTTGTCAAAATTCAACATCCGTTATCAGTGATAAATGATGAAATAAATGACTTGTTTTATTTATCTACGTAACAAGAGTTACACAACGCAGATGGATGTATATTCAATTTATCCAAAATGATATCACATCTGTGATTGAGGCAATTATACTCTTAATGACTGTCAACATCAGATATAGATAATGTGAAACTTTATGTTTAACGAAATAAAAGACTATGTAGTGTGTCTTTAAAACTTAAAAATATTTGAAGTTTTACCAAAGGAAGCAATTACTATACATAGTCCTTTATCTAATGATATTTCAGTAATTTTTTTTTTGATAATCCTAACTCCACCTTCCACCCTCATGCCCACAGTAATATTAAAACAACAAATCCCACTCACTTCAAAAACTAATTATTTTCAACCTTCATGAAAATTATTGGCCAATTCAAATGAGAATAATTTCAAAGTTATTTATTACAATTGTTTTGATTGGACAAAAATAAAGCTGAACAAGAGTTTACACATCAATAATGTATTCATACACGCCTGAAAACAAATAACATAGTGCGGGGAAACTATTCAAATTTTTGCAATTGTTAATAAAGTGAATGAATTGGAATTATAAGAATCAAACATTCTTTTTGAAGAATTTATCGATGTGTAAACTCCGGACATTTTACTCACAAACTTAACATAAAAGTGCTTTGCACTTTTATTCAGTTTGTGAGTAAAATGTCCAGAGTTTACACATCGATAAATTCTACAAAAAGAGTGTTTAATCCTATAATGACTATTTACTTCTGCATGCTTTGATTCAACAGTTTGACATGAAAGCTTGACCATGAACAACTAAATATCTGCTTACCCCATCGGTCCCATTGGCCCTGAAGTAGAGAAAAAACCCAGCATTGTTACACTACAGATAAGTACATGATATAGCAAAATCTTCATAATAATAAAACTTTCACCAATGTTTCTTTTGAATAAAGAGTATACCGTTTAGTAACCATAGTAACCATATTTGCTTATTGCAAATTTTTATCATCTTGAAATTCCAGCTACTGCTTTGCTAAAAGAACATGTACAAACAACTTACCCATTGGTGGCATAGGACCCATTGGCCCCATGGGACCCATAGGTCCCATCATTGGACCTGGCCCCATAGGACCAGGAGGTCCCATAGGGGGCATTGGTGGCATGCCATAAGGCATATTACCAGGAGGCATTGGCATTCTGTTCATGCCATACGGTGGGGGCATCGGACTGTTCTGGCTGCCAGAGGGACCAGCCATTCCATCATTACTGTCTGTATCCTCCTTCAATTTCTTAGTGGGGGGCTCTGAAGATGGAGGACACAATTAAAAACGGACTATAGATACATACCTAATAACAAAACTAATGTGACTCTACTGAGTCTGTATACCTACTAATAATAAAACTAACATGACTCTACTGAGTCTGTATACCTACTAATAATAAAACTAACGTGTCTCTACTGAGTCTGTATACCTACTGATAACAAAACTAACGTGTCTCTACTGAGTCTGTATACCTACTGATAACAAAACTAACGTGGCTCTACTGAGTCTGTATACCTACTAATAATAAAACTAACGTGGCTCTACTGAGTCTGTATACCTACTGATAACAAAACTAACATGTCTCTACTGAGTCTGTATATCTACTGATAACAAAACTAACATGACTCTACTGAGTCTGTATACCTACTGATAACAAAACTAACGTGTCTCTACTGAGTCTGTATACCTACTGATAACAAAACTAACATGACTCTACTGAGTCTGTATACCTACTGATAACAAAACTAACATGTCTCTACTGAGTCTGTATACCTAATGATAACAAAACTAACGTGTCTCTACTGAGTCTGTATACCTACTAATAACAAAACTAACATGACTCTACTGAGTCTGTATACCTACTGATAACAAAACTAACGTGTCTCTACTGAGTCTGTATACCTACTGATAACAAAACTAAAATGTCTCTACTGAGAGTCTGTATACCTACTGATAACAAAACTAACGTGTCTCTACTGAGTCTGTATACCTACTAATAATAAAACTAACGTGTCTCTACTGAGTCTGTATACCTACTGATAACAAAACTAACATGACTCTACTGAGAGACTGTATACCTACTAATAACAAAACTAAAATGTCTCTACTGAGAGTCTGTATACCTACTGATAACAAAACTAACGTGTCTCTACTGAGTCTGTATACCTACTAATAACAAAACTAACGTGTCTCTACTGAGTCTGTATACCTACTAATAACAAAACTAACATGACTCTACTGAGAGACTGTATACCTACTGATAACAAAACTAACGTGTCTCTACTGAGTCTGTATACCTACTGATAACAAAACTAACGTGTCTCTACTGAGTCTGTATACCTACTAATAACAAAACTAACATGACTCTACTGAGTCTGTATACCTACTGATAACAAAACTAACGTGTCTGTACTGAGTCTGTATACCTACTAATAACAAAACTAACGTGTCTCTACTGAGTCTGTATACCTACTAATAACAAAACTAACATGACTCTACTGAGAGACTGTATACCTACTGATAACAAAACTAACGTGTCTCTACTGAGTCTGTATACCTACTGATAACAAAACTGACGTGTCTCTACTGAGTCTGTATACCTACTGATAACAAAACTGACGTGTCTCTACTGAGTCTGTATACCTACTAATAACAAAACTAACATGTCTCTACTGAGTCTGTATACCTACTGATAACAAAACTAACGTGTCTCTACTGAGTCTGTATACCTACTAATAACAAAACTAACATGACTCTACTGAGTCTGTATACCTACTAATAACAAAACTAACGTGTCTCTACTGAGTCTGTATACCTACTGATAACAAAACTAACATGACTCTACTGAGTCTGTATACCTACTAATAACAAAACTAACATGACTCTACTGAGTCTGTATACCTACTGATAACAAAACTAACGTGTCTCTACTGAGAGACTGTATACCTACTGATAACAAAACTAACGTGTCTCTACTGAGTCTGTATACCTACTAATAACAAAACTAACATGACTCTACTGAGTCTGTATACCTACTGATAACAAAACTAACGTGTCTCTACTGAGAGTCTGTATACCTACTGATAACAAAACTAACATGACTCTACTGAGTCTGTATACCTACTGATAACAAAACTAACGTGGCTCTACTGAGTCCATCTTAGCTGTACAGAGTTATGTTTTGTGTAATGCCTCACCATCACTTCCCTGCTTCTGTTTCTCGTGTGCTTTTACATCCTCCTCTGGAATTCCCTCCATTCCATAAATTTCTATTTCACAATTATTTCTTCCTGGCAGTGAATTTGGCACTTTATCTATTTTTTCTTTATGAACCTTAAACAAATGTTAAAACATTTATTACAAAATCTACATATTGAATCCACATGAAATACATTATCAGCAAATTAAAAATTTCATCACAAGTATTACCGAGAGAGAGAGAGAGAGAGAGAGAGAGAGAGAGAGAGAGAGAGAGAGAGAGAGAGGGGGAGAGAGAGAGATTCTCCCATGTGAAAATCTTACCTGCATGCAGTGAATAGACAGACCAGGTCCTGTGTAAAGCTTTTTGTGACAAATATGACATTTGAAATGCTTGGCCTTCTGATGCTGGATGAGAATTTTTTCATCATCAAATTCTCTATTACAATACCTATTTGTTTGTTAAGGAATAAAATCACAAGCATTTTTTATAATTATTCTACAGAAAATAAAAGGAATGGATTAGACTCGCTCTTTATATACAAGGGAAGTCCTATTTTTAACCTGTTAGGGGTAAGAAATGGGGCACGACCAAAAAAACTCCACGAAACATGGAATCTGAAGGCATGCAAGACTTCAGAACATAGGGATGAATTAGAACAGAGCTCAAGCAACATAAGACTAACACTCAGGATTGAAAAGAAAGCATGTATTCTTTATATACATGACTAAACAACTACAGTTGTGAAATGCTACATGTTAGTCTATAGTCCCAATATGCCAGTTTCAAAGTAAGAGCTCTTCTGTGTAGGAGGTGCATTTAGTGGAACTTTGAATGCCTAAGTGGGACGGAGTGGACCTAGAGTCAGTGAGGAAGATGACAAATGTATTAAAAGCGGCTTCTCTTTAAATATGTAAATGTTGGAAATACAAAATACTATCAAAAGAAAAGTTTAATACTAAAGTGAAAGCATAAAAACAATGTCATAACTCAGGGGTCGAAATTAACTTTTTCTACCACAGGCTAATTTTAGCCTGTGGGTAAAAAATACAGACTAAAATGAAAACCTACAAGCTAAAATAAAAATAATGAAGCAGTGCTCTTTTTTCATCCTTTTTTTAAATCAATTATTTTCTCCATCATTACTGAGCCTAGTGGGTCTACAGGCATCGTTTGGACAAGACACTAAATTACGTAAGTCATATGGTGCAATGTTTAGGTCTCTTGACCATCGCACCTCTAATCTATAACCTGTTTACCGCAGACCTATCTAGATCCAAAGTCTTCCAATTTCACACCACATCAGGGGTGTCACTAGTGATTTTTCAAAGCGAATCCTGGACCCATGGTTTATAAGCAGCATGATCACGAGTCCCATGACTTTTTTGATAATCGTCTACGTGATGAGCAGTGCACTCGTGTCATCACTACAAAACAACCTTAATATGACTAATAGTATGAGAATAAATCTTATTTAATGTAGATATACAGGACATTCTGATAAAATTTACTACTGGAAGACTTGGTAAAACATAGACTCTGATTTCTTTTTAGATAAATGAATAACAAAAACCTCATACTTGGAATTTATTCACCCCTATAAGTAAACAGGACTCATGGCACATGTCTATATTTTTCATCATAATGCGATGTCCGACCTCTAAAGCATTTGTTTGACGCCGAGTTTCTTAAACAAATCATAAAAGAAAAATCCGGATAGAAACGGTTGTTGAAATCGGTCATTCATGTAAGCTTTTGTATGATTCTGAGTGCAAGTTAAAGAAAAGCGAACAGCGCATCACCATATAAAACGAATACGATACAATCATGGTTTGTAAATCACCATTCGCTAAGATTTTTGCGTGCCCACCATTTTTACTCACTATTTTTCAAATGTACTCGCAATTTGCAAATATTTCTCGCTAATTTCAACCCCTGCTGGGCACATTCACTTCTGCAGTGATGGATATTTATCCCACTCCCACATGTAAACAAATTGTTTTACATCTTACTATATATGAGAGTTCCTAAACTGAAATATGCCAGTGCTACAAGGGGATTGTTATAGAGGGCGAAGCCCTCTCACGGCCCAAAGGGCCGTGAGAGCGGAGCTCTCCCTATAGGTAACATATGTATATACATGTTTAAAGGACAATATAGGAAAATAATGAAAACTTAAACCATACCTATGGAACTTGAAAATTTTGGTACCAATGGCGTCGATTGAAATACTAGCGTGTGGACACGTATTCTTCCATTTTGAATCTGGTCTACCCTAGTTCACGTCGTTCTGAGATGTTACATAAAATCCGTAAAAGCATGTAAATCTTATTTTCTTAATCATATATAATCACTCCACGATTAATGCCATGTTTTTTGTTGTGGTTCAAACGCTATGTTTGTAAATTTGCTAAATAACGATGCTGAATATGACATCACAATGTACTTATTACATCAATTGCGTTATATTTCCCACGTTCAATATATAGGCGGATCAAATGTCCAAAATTAAGATGCTTTGATAAAGCTCTGTCCTCGTGCTAACTTCGGGTTGTTTTTTTGTCCTGTTTTGGATATAGATGCTAATGCCAAATTTGTTTGCTTCGCCCTCAAACACGGTCACGCTGTAAAACGAATTATTGATATTAATTCATATTAGCGAGCGCAGCGAGCCAGCGCGGAGCGTTGGCTCGTACTGCGAGCTCTAATGACTAGAGCGCGGGAAATAATCCGAGCTAAATCTCAACCTCTAACAAGAATTTTTTTTTGACGCCAATCCCAGAAGTCCCTCGTACAAAATGGCGGATGGTTCGATTCGTAAAATAATAATTAAAAAAAATCTTTGAAGTATTACAAACCTTTCTTATTTGAAAGGAAAGGATGACAATCATATTCTTCCCCCTTTCTTTTTCTTTTTAAAATATTGTCTAAAGAAATGTAAACAGTCACGTCACAATTACCAGGCTACGTCACAACACGCTCGTTGCATTTCCCGCTAAACTGGTTCCTACATTGGCGAGAAGATCAAGACAGTAATCCTACGTATTGACAGTGAACCAGATCAGTTTTCCTTGTTTTCAATATAAATTCTTTGAAAATGTATTCAGATATGCTGCGCTCGCCCCAACGGTCACACCGTAATCATATTATTAGAGGGCGAAGCCCTCTCACGGCCCGAAGGGCCGTGAGAGCGGAGCTCTCCCTATAGGTAACACATATATACATGTTTAAAAGGAAAATATAGGAAAATAAAGAAAAATTAAACCATACCTATGGAACTTGAAAAGTTTGGTACCAATGGCGTCGATTCGAATATTAGCGCGTGGACATGTATTCCTCCATTTTGAATCTCGTCTACCCTAGTTCACGTCGTTCTGAGATGTTACACATAAAATCCGTAAAAGCATGTGAATCTTATTTTCTTAATCATATATAATCACTCCACGATTAACGCCATGTTTTTTGCTGTGGTTCAAACGCTATGTTTGTAAATTTGCTAAATAACGACGCTGAATATGACGTCACAATGTACTGTTTACATCAATTTGCGTTATATTTCCCGCGTTCAATATATAGGCGGATCAAATGTCCAAAATTAGGATGCTTTGATACAGCTCCGTCCGCGTGCTAACTTCGGGTTGTTTTTGTCCTGTTTTGGATATAGATACTAATGCCAAAACTTTTTTGCTTCGCCCTCAAACACGGTCACACCGTAAAACATATTATTTAATTTGCTGATCAAAGTATGGACATTACAAAATAAGCATGTAGATGCGCTTGCTCAAGCGATAGAACCGTCAGCATAACGTTTTAATGCTACCGCTATGGTTATGAGCAAAACATCAATTGATATCAAAATCCTTCTTAGATTCCTGGAAATATAATCTCAAAACGTACCATCCCCATTTAAGTAAAGGATACCAGCACCAAGGCTTTAACTGCTTCTTCTTTTTCCTTCCCATTTTACTACTGCTACTGTGCTTTCTTCCGATGTCTTTTCGTCAATATGGCGGCCGGCCTGTACAACTCACCGGAAGAAGTTGGATGATGATAAAACCTAGTTCATGCAATTTCCGGAATAAATTTATCACAGCAGACTAACACTGTCCACAACTATAGTATAGTGTTTTACAACTGGTTCCAATCATCTGTAGAACTTAGGAAAATTATATTGCGGAGGTGTTTCGGGAACATGACTGAGGGGGGGTTGGGTTAGGGGGGGGGGGGGGGGGGGGGAGGCACCCGTCAAGTCAGTCCAACTCCCCCCCCCCTCTCTCTCTCTCAAATGTATTCATTTTATATTTTTGGTCACAAGAAATGCTTGGCCACCTGAGCTCCATGCTTATGTGTTATCAGAACTACTACTGATCGGAGACTTTTCTTATTGTTACTCTTCATTTTATGATTTATCGTTGACCTTTCATGCTTATTTGAAGTGAACAGCAGTGTCACCTAAGTGCACATTAATTGCTAGAACCGACCAAAGCTGCATGAGAGTAAATTTCCAGACATGAATTATGAAGGACTGCTCCGAGGTTCGGTGGCCTTCGGTCCAAAGCCGAAATCAGGCTCAGCCGAGAATAACCCGAGGCTACGTGCACGCAGTATGAGATTAGTTTTCGACTTTTTAATCTTTTTTTTTTTTTTTTTTTTTTTTTTTTTTTTTTTTTTTAATCATTTTTGAAAATAGGACTATCATTTTTTTTTTTTTTTTTTTTTTTAATATATAGGGCTATAAGTTATTATAGGGAAAATATAGGAACCTTCAGGTTTATAGGGAAATATAGGAATATAAATAGGGACTTGACACCTTGGAAAAATCTTTAAATATGAACCGAGGCGACTCAGGTGAGTGATCTGGCCCATGGGCCTCTGTTCTATTTAATTTCGTAATATTCTTGTAGAAAACAAAAATACACTTCCTAAAAAAAATGACATTACTCCAAATATCAAATGCGAACATCTTTTTTGCTGTTGTAGGCCTATTAGTGGTCCGTGTTTGCTCAGCTGTCTATTTTGTATTGATCATAGGAGTTATGAGATTGATCACTGTACGTTATCTTCACCTTTCATTAAAGTATTTCTGTTCACTTTGAAAAAAAGTATGTGAACATCGGACTCAGAATTTTTGAATGTCCAAAATATTTCTCTGCTTTTCTGCCAATGAATATTCAATTAATTATTTATATGGATCAGGGTTTGTATGGTATACAAGGGGGTACTTCAATTCACATATGTTTTGTATACCATACAAACATACGATGCCCATTTACCCTAAAATGAAGTGATGTAGAGTATTGTGAAATCTAATCCCAATGTGTGTTCCATAGTTTTTGAAGCAAGGGCGATAATAAGCAAAATCCATGCCACCGGAAGTTTACCGTTCAAGCAGGTTTTGTTCGCTGTTGTTGCTCTTTCGGTCTTTTAACAACAATTAATCGGTATTTGGATATTTTCAAACGAGGTATACATTTTTCTATTATTTCATTAACCTTTTAATCTTTCAATTTTAAGAATAAATTATTTCATGGGCAAGGTTGTTCCACATTGACTCAGATAGCTTAGCGTTACAAAGCGAAATGGCGCGCAACCTTGCATGAGTATTGTTGAGCAGGGTATAGAAAGAAAAGTTAATGATAATTTTGTGATATGATCAATACAATTTGACACTATTAATATGATTGTGCATGTTGTGATACTGCCTATACAATGAATTTCGGACTCTTCAGTTGAACCGATTTAGCCGGGAGTTACCCACAATCCAACATTCTGTTAAATATGGCTGCGCCCGGCATTGTAAGCGTGGGTACATCGAGATGAAAGAGTAGGGCACACAGAGGTGGCGGCTACTTGTACTGACTAGTGACTACTGTGGGACCCTGAACACATTTTTTGCAACTAATCTTTATGACGTACTGCATTAACTGAATTGATTAAAAGGTTTCAAAGAAAACTACAGGCAATGTCAAGGGTGGTACACGTGCACTCTGGGTATTTCATTCGCGGTCCCACTCAATTTATTAAGTCTAAGAATACACTCATGTACATAGATTACTAATATGTTTTACGGCGTGACCGTGTTTGAGGGCGAAGCAAAAAAGTTTTGGCATTAGTATCTATATCCAAAACAGGACAAAAATAACCCGAAGTTAGCACGCGGACGGAGCTGTATCAAAGCATCCCAATTTTGGACATTTGATCCGCCTATATATTGAACGCGGGAAATATAACGCAATCGATGTAAACAGTACATTGTGACGTCATATTCAGCGTCGTTATTTAGCAAATTTACAGCGTTTGAACCAAATCAAAAAACATGGCGTTAATCGTGGAGTGATTATATATGATTAAGGAAATAAGATTTACAGGTTTTTACGGATTTTATGTAACATCTCAGAACGACGTGAACTAGGGTAGACGAGATTCAAAATGGAAGAATACATGTCCACGCGGTAATATTCGAATCGACGCCATTGGTACCAAACTTTTCAAGTTCCATAGGTATGGTTTAATTTTTCATTATTTTCCCATATTTTCCTTTTAAACATGTATATACGTGTTACCTATAGGGAGAGCTCCGCTCTCACGGCCCTTCGGGCCGTGAGAGGGCTTCGCCCTCTATCATGGTAAGAATTTTTGTCCTGTCTGAACGTCACATAGTCTGAGAATTTAACTTTTTAAATGGCATAGACAATAGGTCCATGTCTTTTTGAGGCGGCATAGACCAATTGCATTTGACATAGACATGACCAAATCAGGGAACACACCACATTTTTCTCCCTTCGAACTTCAACCATACTCGTCCATTCTGCCAGTGTGGCATGAATTTGCGTTTTCTTCTTTTTCATATATATAGCTTGCGTTTCTTGTTCTGATTCTTTTGTTTGTTTGACACCTTTTGATTTTATGCCACGCTTTGTGCCTTGAAAATACTTCAACTGCGTAATCATTTACACGTTGTTTGTTGACCTTCACTTCAAAATCATTTTTGCTAACAGGGCCGTCAATCTCTAGAATTGGGTCCAATAAACGAGTCCCTTCCTAATTGGTAAAAACCCCCAAAATTCCCAATTTACTTCTCTAGAAATTCCCAATTTCACAAACTGTTACAATGAAATTAAATCATGTTAGTTTCGTTTTTACTTATAACTTCTTGCACATTTTGACACAGCCCGAAAAGTAAAATTTCCTAATTGGACCCAAAACATGATTAATTTTCCCATTCTAATGGGACCCAGACTTTGTACCAGAAAGGACAGTGACAGCCCTGGCTAAGTTGGACGTATATCATTTTGTTTTGACATTCTTGCAATATTTGGGAAATAAAGAAAAAAGACACTCTAGTTATATTGTTGGGGAAATTTTTAATTTAAAAATCGATCCTAATAAAATTCACCTATGCAGATTTTTAAAATAGCATCGACATTTAAAGATATACGCATCATAAAAGATATACGCATCATACACTGAGCAATTTGTCTAGAGCACTTGTCATAATCTTCAAACCGCTTAGACAATGTGATTCTTCTGTTTTTTCATATTAATCACTCTCATCCCAATAGAGTTAAAAACAAGGGTTACTGACCAATGCAGAGATGGGGCGATTACATTGTAAATGTAATTGATTACGATTACGATTACTTTGAAAATCTATGATTACGATTACACATATTTTGAAAGTAATTGATTACAATTACGATTACTGTGAAAAGTAATCATGATTATATATAATATCATATAGATATGGATAAATCTTATGATGGCACACATAACATACATAAGCTCTAACTGTTATCTATTAAATAATTATTTTAATATAAATATAAAGTAATCATTGTAATCATTATTGTAATCATAAATTACGATTACTTTGCCAAAGTAATTGATTACGATTACTTTGCTTTAAAAACAAATGTAATCAATTACGATTACTTAAAAAAATGTAATCGATTGTAATCAATTACTGATTACGATTACCCCATCTCTGGACCAATGCTCAGTCACATATTCTGAACGTCTGAGGCGGTCACTTGTGGTTATTACTTTGGCGCAAAGTTACTTAGTGGTTACACCATGTACTATTTTTGTGTTCTCTTACAGAATCAATTCTATAATTATTCGAGCCGAACATGAGCTTACAATTTGCAATGTTTTCCTTTCTGCACCAGATACAAAATATGAGATCATCATTGTATTCAAAAGAGGGCTAGTTCTCCTGCCAAGCATGCTAACATTTCCTTTTTTGCTTTGTTTCTTCACACTTCTTCTTAGTGCCAACTTTCTCTGTCTGTGTAAGAACGGGTTGTTTCCCCAATTTCCTACCAGGTATATTGCACATTCTTTATATTTTAGTAGGGAGATTATAATCCCTGCCGGAAATGAAATATGTTACTGGCCCATAGGGCATGCGAGTCAAGAATGTTTGGTAGCCTGATCCCGATTTTACTAGCTGAAAGCTCAGGTGAGCTTATCTGATTGCCTGTTCAAGTGTTGTCCGTCGCTTGTCCGTCTGTAATCTTTCCACATTTTTAACTTATTCTCCAGAACCACTGGGCGAATTCCAACCAAACTCTGTCAAAAGCATCCTTGGATGAAGGGCTTTCAAGTTTGTTCAATAGGGAGATAATCACAAAAATAGGGTGGGGTCATTTTAAAATCTTCTCAAGAACCACTGGGTCAGAAGAGCTGAAATTTACATGAAAGCTTCCTGACATAGTGCAGATTCAATTTTGTAAAAATCATGGCCCCTGGGAGTAGGTTGGGGCCACAATAGGGATCAAAGTGTTACATGCGAATATATAGGCCAATCCGAAAACATGAGTTATCTTTCCTTGATCCGGAACGTAGTGCGCTTGCTTAGCAGTAGTTTAAGACTTCCGGGTAGTATATTCGAGAAGCGTCATTATCAACAGTGCAGAAGGCCGCAAAGATATTGCTGTATAATTTCACAGCAATCACGCCAACAAATATGTTAACGTTAATAAAAAAATCCCAATGTATAAGTTTACTTCATACACGTGAAAATAACCAAATTTGCATGTAAAAATAATAGAAAATTAATGTTGTAAGTAGAGGATGACACCCTCCTCCCCGATAGAATGTTCTATCATTAAAGTGATGTAATTTCCTACGGCGGGGCTGTCCCGAGACGCAGTTAGATTATTTAGATTCAGATTTTTTATTTCCTTAAGCTATACAGCTCATCGGTTATAAATACATTTTGATATTTACAGTAACTAACAACACCCCCACCCCCCACCCACCCCCATTTTCCAGGATTTCACGTGTTTTATGACTGAAATTAGCATATATCATATATTGCCTACATTTCCTCAGGATCTTTAGCCCGTGTTTTAATACAGTCAGCTTTATAATAAAATATCAGAAGTTACTTGTTCAATATCAATGTAGTACATTCAGCGATAAAAGTTCTGCCACGATGTAGTATAGGTATGTCGAACTGATACCTCTGGATTTTGAAAATGTCCATCTCTTTGATTGGCGAGTAAAATTTATCCCAGCCTGTACTTGTAAGTGAGAGGCCACTGACAGATTTTCAGCTGTCTGCCCACTAATTTTATAGTTTCAAATACAAGTATTATAACCATAAAGAAATTCGTCGTCACAAACAATCTTTAAACTGACATTTACACATTTGGAATTTTACTCAAATTATTTTGTAAATTTGTGGCAAAAAGGGGGAGGGGGTCTAAATCTTGTCATTGCAATTTCTGTTATGACACGATACGTGCCTATACATAATCAAGTACATTTCAAGGGGGCTAAAATGAATAAAAGAGGGAAGATGCAGAGACGTCAAAAGCATTCTATTGGGGGTTATACTTACCTTCCCCCAGAGAGTACATTTGAGAATATGGCAACCCCCCCCCCCCCCCCCCGGGGGGGGGGGGGGGGATCACACAGGTCTATGAAAAATGATTTATATCAATCGAGCAATATTGAACACAATTAATTTTTAAAAAAATATTTTTGATTACCTATTTTTCTGCATTTTAAACATATCAGTTGATATTAACACTTCCAGCGTCATGCTGCAGTGTACAAATGATTTGCACACAGAATGAACACATCCAGGTATTTTGGAGAAAGTTACCCAAACATTGCAATCTGGTTTATTTTTGAAAGAGTCGATTGGTAGTGGTGGAATAATTTTAGCCCTGATAAAACAATGAGAACGTTGATTTCCTTATTGATTTTTTTTTTTTGGAAAGGGGGGGGGGCATGTTATGCAAGATCTTTGCACGTGTCGATCCTTGTAAAAACCCGAGCTTTGAGTTGATGAGTTGTCATCATTTCTTGAGAATTAGAAGTTCTGTTCTGATTTCATACAAAATAATTATGTCAGTCGTTATTGGAGACATATTTGTAAACAAATGAATGTCTGCGTGATTTCCAATTTAATTTTTAACCCCAACCCCCCCCCCCCCCCCCAACTCGAAAAATCAGACCCGACTCGATCAAGAAATTCGTTTTTGTTTCCATTAACATTTTCTTACTCTCGTACAAATGATTTCAACTGTTTTCGATTTTAAGCAGCACCCATACTAATATATAACTCTTATAATATATGCGCAGTCTGAGTGTGTTACTACCCGGAAGTTGTCATATTCACACTAAATGTAAGAATACAAAGAGAGATAACTCACGTTTTTGGAAAGGCCTATAGGAAAAATCTTTAAATATTAGCCAAGGTGACTTATGTGAGCGATGTGTCCCATGGGCCTCTTGTTTATATAGGACTGTGTCTCAGTATTTATCAAAGCATCACTTCTTCCCAATCTTTGACGAATTATGAAAAAACTGCAACCAAATGACTAACCATGATATATGAATACAGGTTGGCACATTATACTTAGGTGACTTTAAAGGCCCATTGGCCTCTTTTTATTACACAATTCACAAACATAAAGATTTTATGTCCCATTATTCTTTGGTATTAAAAAAAAGTGTAGGAGAAAAAAAAGAAGGGTAAAAAAAAGAAAAATGCCAACCTACCTATCTATCCAAAAACTAAAAAAAAAAATCAACACAAAAGCAGAAATAATTTTTTAAGGCCATATGGACACTGCCAAGTGTATTACTGGCGAGGTATGTTAGATCGTGTATTACATACAATGCCCTTTACATCTTGTAACATCTGTAGTACAGGTTCTGCCTTACCTTTTCCATGGATAGCCAGTTGATAAAGCTCCCTTTCTATTGATATTTTATTGTTTTTATTAGCTTGTCTGTGCTAAAAGCTCAAGGAAGCTTTTTTGATTGATGTTTGACCACGGTAAAAGTTGAAAGATTTGGTTCGAAAAGTTTAAAAGATGGAGTCATCAGTATTAACATGCATCACTTCTGATTTATGTTCAGTATTGGAGCTCTCGTCAAACCACAAAGTGTACGTACCTTCCATAGATGCACATTTCCCTGACATGCCTTTATTTCTATAATACCTTCAAATTTCTTTCATCTAGATGAAAAGTTATACTGACATATTAAGGTGCTGTAGAATAACTTGAGACTGGTTCTGTTGAAAAGTTATACTGACGTATTAATATGCTGTAGAATAACTTGAGACTTGTTCTGTGGAAAAGTTATACATGTACTGACATATTTAAAAGGTGCTGTAGAATAACTTGCGACTTGTTCTATTGTAGATTGTTAAGTGTGAAGCCATGGCAACAGGATATGAAGACCATGCTTCCAAACGCATGAAAATGGACAAATCCAGCGAGGATCCCATCAAGCCCTCCCCGTCACCCGTGGTCCATGTCCGAGGTCTCTATGACAACATCATGGAACGGGACCTCACAAGAGCCGTCCAGCAGTTCGGAAGTGTCAGCTTCGTTGTGCTCATGCCAAAGAAACACCAGGCTCTGATTGAGTTTGAGGATATCTCGGGAGCCACTAATTGTGTTAATTACTCAAATGAGAACCAAATTTTTGTGGCCGGTCAGCCAGCATATTTCAATTACTCCACCAGTCAGCACATTCAAAGGCCCGGTCCAAAAGACGACAACAGACCAACAAATCACATCCTGTTGTTCACCATCTTAAATCCTCAGTACCCCGTCACAGTCGACATCATGCACACAATCTGTAGTCCTTACGGACAAGTGGTGCGAATCGTTATCTTTAGGAAGAGTGGCATGCAGAGCATGGTTGAATTTGATAATGTAGAGTCTGCCAAACGAGCAAAGCAAGCTTTAAATGGTGCTGACATTTACTCAGACTGTAATACACTGAAAATAGAGTATGCAAAAACAGACAAACTCAATGTGTTTAAAAATGACCAGAACAGCTGGGATTACTCAAATCCAAACTTGAACAGCGAAGCTGCACCTCCCAGAAATATGCCACTTCTGCCAGAGCCTGGTGGTGGTAATGCTCCTTACAACAGAAGACCAGGTCCAGGGGGTCAGGCAGGATTTGGAGGATATGGAAGGGAAGCGGGCCCAAATCAGAGTTACCAAGGATACCAAGGAGGGGGCTATGGTGGGGGAATGTATGAACAAGGCGATGGGTTCAATCAGGGCTATGGAGCAATGCCTCAGAGGCAGGCAAGCTATGGGCAGGAAGGATTTGGGAGGAAACCTGGACCACCAATGCATGAAGAAGGAGGATATGGCCGACCGATGCCGCCTCACGGGTATCAAGACCAGGGTGGGCCACATCCGGGGTCCATGATTCAGGGGGCAGTTGTCATGGTGTATGGTTTGAATCCGGATCACATTAACTGTGACAAACTATTTAACATTTTCTGTTTGTATGGAAATGTTGCTAGAGTCAAGTTTCTGAAGAGTAAGGAAGGATCAGCCATGGTGCAGATGGGAGACTCGCTAGCTGTGGAGAGGAGCATACAAAATCTCAGCCATGTCACTTTGTTTGGCAGCAAGTTAACACTGGCCGTTTCCAAACAGGCATTTTTACAAGATGTTCCGAATCCTTACGAATTGCCTGATGGGTCTCCATCCTTCAAGGACTTCATGGGGAGCAGGAACAACAGATACGCAAATCCTGAGCAGGCCAGCAAAAACAGAATCATGGCTCCCACAAAGGTTCTACATTACTTTAATGTTCCTCCTGAAATGTCAGAAAAAGTTTTAGAGGAAGTCTTCACCAACGTGGGAGCTGAATGTCCCCAGAAAGTTAAACAGTTTCCAGCCACCAGCGCACGAAGTTCATCTGGACTGGTTCAATTCAAAGACATCGAGGAAGCTGTAAATGCCCTGGCATTGGCCAACCACGCTTCAATTCCAAATCCCTCTGGAAAAAGTCCATACGTGATGAAACTCTGTTTCTCGGGTAGTCCTATTGGAGGACGATAGAGGACAGGCTTTTTAGGATTCATACTGTATAAACAAACATGAAATTGTGCACCTAACAATCGGTCAAACTTGCATAATTCAAATTCATTTTGTGTACATGTCAAGAAATTAGTTCTCACCTGTGTTGTGAAACTTTGGTGTAAATGTTTCATTTGTGAACGTGAAATAATGGGTTTTGCATTCCTCTGTATAGTGTTTGTATACATAATTATGTCTGTAACTATCGCTAAATGTTTCAGTTCGGAGTGAACAGGAATCAAAATTTATCATTAATGACTTTAGAAACAAAAATTTTAAGAGATTAACTTTTTTAAGAAGGAACATTGATTTAAAAAATGTGGGGTTTTTTTACCTGCATTTTTTTTCTTTGATGATGTGTTGGATTATTTTTTTAGAGACTTGTTTTTAATAATAGAACTGGAATAAAATGTACAGATGTGTAATTCGTCTCTTTTCACTGAGGATTTAATACATTTTAACCTCATCACCTGAACTGGTGGCTCAAGGATTATTTTATGGTCAAAATTTGTCTGTTAGCTTTCTGTCTGCATTTCACTTTTTTAAAAATTCATCTCTAGGATCAGTGAAACTTGTCACAAATTGTCCTTGGATTCAAATGAAGGACCGTGTTGCATTGTACAGGGGAGATAACGTCAATTGAAAAGTTGGAGTGGATGTTTATGAAATCTTTCCAACCAGCAGTAAGGGAATTCTCTTCAAAGATTTAAATTTGCTCGAACCATGACCGATCAGATGGTGTTTAGAACGTTACCTCGTGGTGGGGAGTTGGTGAACTTTGGCCCCACCCGTGCCAAACTGAAGGAGTAGAATTAGGTAGTGATTACATCTTCACCAAACGCTCAGAAGTTGTTTGGATTCATGTTTTTACAGATGCAACATTAAAGATGGAGGTCATTTCATTGTTGCAGCCCCGGGTGCTAAACACCTGTCAAATTGGTCGTGCTTGACCTACATCTGGTGATGTCTTGATATGAGTGAAAAATTCTCCACTTAAACTATGAAGCTACAATAGGGATTTAAAGTTTTACAATATGCCATGTGTTGCATTTTGCGATTGTATTGCATGTCATACAATTGAATACTGTATCATCTAAAGTGTTCTGATTCACAGTTGGAATTAGTCAAGTAATATACAAGCATCCTCTTGCAGTGTAGATTCCAAGGTTTTACCCTGACCCCAGGACAAGAACTGGGCCCCACCAGGGATGTGAAGTTTTTCATAGGAATGCCTAGCAAAATTTGAGGGACAAATTCTTGATGAAATATTAAAATAAAACCCAAATCATACCTTATAGTGTGTGGTAGAGTATTCCCAGTGTGTCTGTGGTAGATTATTCCCAGTGTGTGTGGTAGACTAATTCCCAGTGTGTGTGGTAGACTGTTTGCAGTGTGTGTGTTAAACTATTCCCAGTGTGTGTGTGTTAAACTATTCCCAGTGTGTGTGTGTTAAACTATTCCCAGTGTTTGTGGTAGACTATTCCCAGTGTGTGTGTGGTAGACTATTCGCGGTTGAGTTAAGGCTTTCCCCATAACATTTTCAATAGCAGAACTGTACATAGATATACTTTACCGCACTGGCACATTGCACGACGTTACAATGAAAACTACGTCATGACGAAGGTCATGACGTACATATCTACAGTCCTTTTGTGGTTGGAAATGTCAAAATATTGTTTCGTTATTTATCACCGCTGTCAAACGTGTAAAAGTTTCTGTCAAATGGGTTATATTAATTCTCTTTGATATTGAAAAAGTTTCAATTTTTTCTTTATATAGCATACATGCTAAAGTAATATCCATATTATATTGTGATCTTGATATCGCCCCTAATCTACACGTATAGTTATTTTCACAATGGACTCATTTGCATAAACAGGGTTTCCGTACATAAAAATTTCAGCATTTGCATGACACCCCGAGGTTTTTCAGTGAAAGATGGTTGATTTATTTGACATGTGAACTTCAGTGCCAAAGGAAAGTTAGGGGAGCAAGTTCTGGCTTCAACAGAAAATATGTTTTTCAGGCTAGATTCAACTTCGCATGTGCAAAAATCGCTGCATCTTGCATATTCAATGCAAAAATTAGACATGTTACAAGTCACAATAAACTTGCTCTCAGCACTTTTCAAATGAAGAAATTAATATGCTTTGAAGTTATATTAACTTCAACTTGCATTGATGTCCGGATATCGTGCCAATTCAACGATTTATACATACACGATACGTTTTTATCTTGATATTTGATCACGTGATACAGAGTTGATGTAGAACTGTCGGTCTGGTGAAAAATGTATAAGAGGTCAATATGCACTTAATGATATATACATATTGTTTTTGTATAAAAGGGCTGTGTTTACAGAATTTGTCACAAATTGATCTGTTTATTAATGCTTTTTTCCTGACATATTTCTATGGCCCTACTTAACACAACTGCGTTCCCAGTGTGTGTGGTAGACTGTTTGCAGTGTGTGTGTGTAAGAATATTCCCAGTGTGTGTGTGGTAGATTATTCCCAGTGTGTGTGGTTGACTTCCCAGTGTGTGTGGTAGACAATTTCAAGTGTGTGTGGTTGACTATTCCTAGTGTGTGTGGTAGATTATTCCCAGTGTGTGTATGGTAGATTATCCCCAGTGTGTGTGGCAGACTATTCCCAATGTGTGATAGACTACTCCCAGTGTGTGGTAGACTATTCCCAATGTGTGATAGAATGTTGTTGTCTACCACACACACTTGGAATAGTCTACCACACACACTGGGAATAGTCTACCACACACTGGGAAGTCAACCACATGCACTTGAAATTGTCTACCACACACACACTGGGAATAGTCTACCACACACAATGGGAATATTCTACCACAAACACGGGGTATAATCTAACACAGACATTGGGAATGGTCTACCACACACACTGGGAATACTCTACCACACATACTGGGAATAGTCTGCCACACACACACACACTGGGAAAAGTCTACCACATACACACAGGGAATAGTCTACCGCACACATACTGGGAATTGTCTACCACACACACTGGGAATAGTCTATCACGCACACACTGGGAATAGTCTACAACACACTGGGAATAGTCTACCACACACACACTGGGAGTAATCTACCACACTGGGAAGTCAACCACATGCACCTGAAATTGTCTACCATACACACACACTGGGAATAGTCTACCACACACTGGGAAGTCAACCACACACACTTGAAATTGTCTACTACATACTAGGAAGTCATCCACACAAACTTGAAATTGTCTACCACATACACTGGGAATAGGTTACCATACACACACTGGGAATATTCTTCCACACACACTGGGAATAGTCTACCACACACTGAGAAGTCAACCACATGCATTTAAAATTGTCTACCACACACACACTGGGAATATTCTACCACACACTGGGAAGTCAACCACACACACTTGAAATTGTCTACCACACACACTGGGAATAGTCTACCACACACTGAGAAGTCAACCACATGCACTTAAAATTGTCTACCACACACATACTGGGAATAGTATGCAACACACACTGGGAAAAGTCTACCACACACACTGGGAAAAGTCTACCACACACACACTGAGAATAGTCTACCACACACTAGGAAGTCAACTACACACACTTGAAATTGTCTACCACACACACACTGCGAATAGTTTAACACACACTGGGAATAGTCTACCACACACACACTGGGAAAAGTCTACCACACACACACTGGGAATAGTCTACCACACACACACTGAGAATAGTCTACCACACACTAGGAAGTCAACCACACACACTTGAAATTGTCTACCACACACACTGCGAATAGTTTAACACACACTGGGAATAGTCTACCACACACACACTGAGAATAGTCTACCACACACTAGGAAGTCAACCACACACACTTAAAATTGTCTACCACACACACACTGGGAATAGTTTAACACACACACACACACACTGGGAATAGTTTAACACACACACACACACTGGGAATAGTTTAACACACACTGGGAAGTCAACCACACACACACTGGAAATAATCTACCACACACACTGGGAATAATCTACCATATACACACTGGGAATAGTCTACCACACACACACTGGGAATAGTCTACCACACACACTTGAAATTGTCTACCACACACACTGGGAATAGTTTACCACACACACACTGGGAATAGTCTACCACACACACTGGGAATAGTCTACCACACACACTTGAAATTGTCTACCACACACACACTGGGAATAATCTAACACACACAGACTGGGACGTCTACCACACACACTGTGAACAGTCTACCACACACTGGGAAGTCAACCACACACACTTGAAATTGTCTACCACACACACTGGGAATAGTCTACCAGACACACTGAGAATAGTCTACCACACACACTGGGAATAGTCTACCACACACTGGGAAGTCAACCACACACGCTTGAAATTGTCTACCACACACACTGGGAATAGTCTACCACACACACTGGGAATAGTCTACCACACACACACTGGGAATAATCTACCACACACACTAGGAATAGTCTACCACACACACTGGGAATAGTCTACCACACACTGGGAAGTCAACCACACACACTTGAAATTGTCTACCACACACACTGGGAATAGTCAACCACACACACACACTGGGAATAGTCTACCACACACACACTGGGAATAGTCTACCACACACACTGGGGATAGTCTACCACACACACTGGGAATAAATTCTACCACACACACTGGGGATAATCTACCACAGACACACTGGGAATACTCTAACACACACACACACACTGGGAATACTCTGCCACAGACAATGGGAATAATCTACCACACACTGGGAAGTCAACCACACACAATTGAAATTGTCTACCACACACACTGGGAATAGTCTACCACACACACTGGGGATAGTCTACCACACACACTGGGAATAAATTCTACCACACACACTGGGGATAATCTACCACAGACACACTGGGAATAATCTAACACACACATACTGGGAATAGTCTAACACACACACAATGGGAATAGTCTACCACACACACTTGAAATTGTCTACCACACACGCACTGGGAATAGTCTACCACACACACACTGAGAATAGTCTACCACACACTGGGAAGTCAACCACACACACTTGAAATTGTCTACCACACACACACTGGGAATAATCTAACACACACAAACAGACTGTGAAGTCTACCACACACACTGTGAACAGTCTACCACAAACTGGGAAGTCTGAAGTATGTGTTGTTGACTTCCTAGTGTGTGGTAGACAATTTCAAGTGTGTGTGGTTGACTTCCCAGTGTGTGGTAGACTATTCCCAGTGTGTGTGGTAGACTATTCCCAGTGTGTGTGTGGTAGACAATTTCAGGTGTGTGTGTGTGTTAGAATATTCCCAATGTGTGTGGTAGAGTATTTCCAGTGTGTGTGTGGCAGAGATGGGGTAATCGTAATCTGTAATCGTAATTAGCTGTAATCGATTACAGTTTTTCATGTAATCGAATGTAATCTGTAATCGTGTACTTTTTAGATTACATGTAATTGTAATCGATTACATTAATTTTACCCTGTAATCATGATTATTTTTAGATTACTTTTTTGATTACTTTCATTAATTTTGTATATTTTTCATGTTGTTTTTTTTTTTTATTATCAACAAGTTTTCTTCTAATGATGTTTTTATAAATATTATTTCTTGATATCTTATTCATTTAAATCAGATGCATTTATTAATTTATTTCATTCTATATGTTTTATATTTTTATTTTATAAAAAAAACTCCAAATAGAGTTAGCACCCTTAGTAGTGGAATGAGTTTGTGATCAAATTCTATGTTAAACAGCAAGCATGGTTGACAAGTTACAATGCTCTGATGTTGTGGTGTGGACCCCAGACAACTACCTTTGCACTTACAACACAGATATTTGCTCATCAATAAGTTTGTTATGCAAAATCTGAATGTTAAACTTAGTTGTTTTCTCGGATTTCCTCTGTGGCATAGGTTACAATGCCATACCAATTTTTAGCTTACATATCAACACTTCCCATCATAATTTTGAAAGTTATTTAAACATTTTAACCTGGTTATACCAGTTATAAGATCCTCCAGAGAATGTGGATCAATGATGGCCACTTAGCACATTAATATTAGCTTTCCGGTCTGGCACTAGGTTATAGCGTTTTAATGCTATCTGAATTTTATATTAAAAGGCTTTCATGTAATTTTCAGATTCACTGTTTTAGAATAGTTTTATCTTCTTTCAGTTGAAAAAAAAACAGGCCATGTACCCCTCCCCCATATTTGTTTTTGGAACAGCCTATAGATTTCACCGTTGTTTTATCAAGTTTTAATGTTTGATTAAATTTCCTGATGGGGTAATCCAACCTTCATAACCACAAAACAAAAACAACAACAAAAATGGCTATCGGAAGATGAAGGATTTATACACCTTTTATTTACATTAATGAAAAAGAAACAGAAACCTCATGGTTGTCTTTCTTGGAATTCAGTTTAGATACACTTGATCTGTACAGGTGAATTTCTACTAATTGACAGATACTAAACAAACAACTTGTGCACTGGAAACTGGGTGCTATTATCTAAGTTCCCTAGAGTGTGACATGTCACCTGGAATATTTATAATATGTGGGTTTTAATTATGAGACAAATAACAGCTAGGTCTTGGTTTAGAGTGGGATGGGTGCAGTAGTAAAGATAAAGCTTTGCTCAGCAAAAGTATCTAAAAGTAATCTGTAATTGTAATTGATTACTTTTCAAAGTAATTGTAATTATAATCAATTACATTTCAAAATAGATGTAATTGTAATCGTAAATTTCAATGCAATCTGTAATTATAATCGATTACTTTGAATGTAATTGACCCCATGTCTGGTGTGTGGTAGACTTTTCCCAGTGTGTGTGGTAGACTAATTCCCAGTGTGTGTGGTAGACTGTTTGCAGTGTGTGTGTGGTAGACTAATTCCCAGTGTATGTGGTAGACTATTCCCAGTGTGTGTGTGGTAGACTATTCCCAGTGTGTGTGTGGTAGACTATTCCTAGTGTGTGTGGTAGATTATTCCCAGTGTGTGTGGTAGACTATTCCTAGTGTGTGTGTGGTAGACTATTCCTAGTGTGTGTGGTAGATTATTCCTAGTGTGTGTGGTAGATTATTCCTAGTGTGTGTGGTAGATTATTCCCAGTGTGTGTGGTAGGGTATTCCCAGTGTGTGTGTGGTAGACTATTCCTAGTGTGTGTGGTAGATTATTCCTAGTGTGTGTGGTAGACTATTCCCAGTGTGTGTGGTAGATTATTCCTAGTGTGTGTGGTAGACTATTCCCAGTGTGTGTGGTAGACTATTCCTAGTGTGTGTGGTAGATTATTCCTAGTGTGTGTGGTAGATTATTCCCAGTGTGTGTGTGGTAGATTATTCCTAGTGTGTGTGGTAGACTATTCCCAGTGTGTGTGGTAGATTATTCCTAGTGTGTGTGGTAGGGTATTCCCAGTGTGTGTGTGGTAGACTATTCCTAGTGTGTGTGGTAGGGTATTCCCAGTGTGTGTGGTAGATTATTCCTAGTGTGTGTGGTAGACTATTCCCAGTGTGTGTGGTAGACTATTCCTAGTGTGTGTGGTAGATTATTCCTAGTGTGTGTGGTAGACTATTCCCAGTGTGTGTGGTAGACTATTCCTAGTGTGTGTGGTAGACTATTCCCAGTGTGTGTGGTAGATTATTCCTAGTGTGTGTGGTAGACTATTCCCAGTGTGTGTGGTAGATTATTCCTAGTGTGTGTGGTAGACTATTCCCAGTGTGTGTGGTAGACTATTCCTAGTGTGTGTGGTAGACTATTCCCAGTGTGTGTGGTAGACAATTCCCAGTGTGTGTGGTAGACAATTCCCATTCCCAGTGTATGTGTGGTAGACTATTCCCAGTGTGTGTGGTAGACTATTCCCAGTGTGTGTGGTAGACTATTCCTAGTGTGTGTGGTAGATTATTCCTAGTGTGTGTGGTAGACTATTCCCAGTGTGTGTGGTAGACAATTCCCAGTGTGTGTGGTAGACTATTCCCATTCCCAGTGTGTGTGTGGTAAACTATTCCCAGTGTCTGTGTGGTAGACTATTCCCAGTGTCTGTGGTAGACAATATCAAGTGTATGTGGTTGACTTCCCAGTGTTTGGTAGACTATTCCCAGTGTATGTGGTTGACTTCCCAGTGTGTGTGGTAGACTATTCCCAGTGTGTGGTAAACTATTCCCAGTGTGTATGGTAGAGTATTCCCAGTGTGTATGGTAGAGTATTCCCAGTGTGTGTGGTAGACTATTCCCAGTGTGTGGTAGACTATTCCAAGTATGCGTGGTAGAATTTATTCCCAGTGTGTGTGGTAGACTATACAGTGTGGGTTTGGTAGACTGTATTTAGTGTGTGTGGTAAACTATTCTTAAAGGACACATCATGTTTTCAAATTATACAAAATTACATGCATTTTGTCTTCTTTAAGCTTATAGTAATTAATTCTAATAGTCTTTGTGGTAGAGTATTTAACATTTCAGTGAATAATTTTTAAAGTAAGTCAGATGTCAATTTCAAGGTCAACAAATTTGGAACCAATGGAAAGGTCTTACAAGAAATGGACATCCTAACTACGAAAGCAGTGCCTTACGGTTTAAAAGATATGGATTATATTAGATTTTTTTAAAAGTAGGTCAAATGTAAAGGTCAACCGGTCAAATACTTTGGTACTAATGGAAAAGTGTTGCTACAAGGAATACACATGCCAAATATGAAAGCTGTACCTCTAATGTAAAAGATATGACTAAGATTAAATTGTTTTTTAGAAAATTTCCAAAAACAAAGTCTGGTCAAGGTCACAATGTCAACAAAGGTATCGTTGGAAAGGTTGATTGATTGTTTGATGTTTTCCGCCACACTCAACAATTTTTCAGTTATCTGGTGGCACCCAGTTTTTTATAGGTGGAAGATAGAACCCAGATACAATGTACCTTAGGAAACTTTTTCACTTACCGGCGCGAATGGGATTTGAACCTGTGCCGACCAGAGGCGAGAAGCCATGTGATTTTGTGCGCAATGCTCTAACCATTCGGCCACTCGTTGGAAAGATCTTCTCACAAAAATTGCACATGCATATAAAAACAACAGCTCTTATGATTTGAAAGATGTGGCTTATATTCAAATTTTCGAAAAAGTAGATCAAAGGTAAATGTTAAGATCACTATGTCAAAAGAGTTTGGTGTTAAATAATGGAAATATTGGTTGGTTGTATATTGTTTAAAGTCTCGCTTGAGAATTATTCACTCAATTGGAGATGTCGCCATTGCAGGTAAAGGGCTGCAAAATTTGGTCTTTAAGCAGGGTAGACTTTAAAAAAAAAACAACCCCCTTTTAATAGCGAGTCTTCATGTGACGATTCATTGCTAAAATATATGGTATGTTGTCCGAAAACCATTTTTTGCTGTGTGATCTCAACCTTTGGAACTAACAATTGAGGTCATCTGCGACCTTTCAAATGAACTTCAATGATTAATCACAAATTATGGCACTTATGATATAATTTGGAAACCAAGGTGGTACAGACAAAAATTAATATACCTAGGCCTTTACTGACATTTGCACTGGCAAGTGGGTAACCAAAACTTGATACATAGTTATCCCCAATACAACGAATCTCTGTATGAAGTTTAATGAAAGCATCTTCCAAAGGCTAACCAGAAACAGATTAAATTTGAGAAATATGAGGTCCTGATTAAACAGAAGATCAGACATAAAAGAACTACTGCCTAGCCGTTTATCTTCATTAAGATGTACCGGCCTCTGTGTATTAAGTATCATTTCAGAAATGAGCTGAAGACAAAACAGCTTTTTGGTTTCTCTGTCAGCAACTAAACTTGGGACATAATTATTGAACTATTCAAGGTAAGACTTCAAATTTGTGAAATGTCATGGTCAAAGTTATATACAAGATAAAGGTCAAAGTCAACAGAGCTGGGCATAGCATTTCACAAAGTTATCAAGGTCCTTATTCACATATACAGTATACCAAAATAATAAGGGCATGTTATATATTTATTATTATCCATTTATTGATACATTTAATCCAATGCAACAACATAGACAAATGACATGTAACTTGAACACATAACCAACAGACAAAAGTAAGATATAGCCTGCCATCTACATGATAAATGCAATGAATGTCATTACAAAAATTGTCCTTAATGTTTTCTAAACATTCATTCCTGAAGACTGTCACACTGGGGTTACCTCCCCCTGAATCCCCCTCGACCTCTGAACCCTCCACCTCCACCACGACCCCTGAATCCACCGCCACCTCCACCTCGGCCCCGAAAACCACCACCGCCGCCACGACCACCTGTAGGAATAGAAAGGAGCTATAAATCTCTCACTGAGAAAACATTGAAACAGAATGTTTCGGACAAAATGCACATGAAATGTACCCAAACTGTATAGAAATACATTTGTCTTTTACAAATAACTCTATATAGACTGTTATATATCTTTAGTGACACACATGTCATATTATGTCAATGTACAGAGAAAATTATGAACATACATGAATGCCCCATGTATAGCAAGGGATATCTAAATCTTTGGGGGAAAACTATTGTACCAAGTTTGATGTCTCTCTTCCTATGTCCAAAGTAGATTCACCCTTGACCTTTGACCTTGTGATCTCAAAATCCATAGGGGTCACCTACTCTTTGTGGGATACCAGTGAAAAAGTTTTATTTTGTCACACATATTGAGCAAACAACCCTTGATCTACCAACTGACTGACAGGTGAAAACTTTCTGAAAGGGGCATAAATATTGGACGTACTGTATATACTCGCCTATAAGTCGGTCCGCCTATAAGTCGGTTGTATTTTTTAAGGTTATTTTGTAGGAATTTGCCATTGACCCGCTTGTAAGTCGGTACAAATTTTTGTTAGAATCGGTTGACAATTTCAAGTCAATGCTCCAGTGTTTTTACCTATGTTTCAAAAAATATTTTGAGAAATTAATAATTATGAGGTGCTCAATATCCAAGCCATATCTGTTTGGGGTTTAAACGCAACCCTTGATTTATTATTGGCAATGATCACTGGTTTACTTAAGTCATTATGGTCTCCTAATTACCAGTACTTGACACCGTGTTTACTTAGTGGCACGCGCCTCACGAAAACTGGGATTCCGGTATAATTCATTGCATCAATAATCGAGTTTTTAAGAGTCAAGAATGATGATCTAAATTATCTGTTAACAATATTCAATCTTTTATGAAATATATTTCAGCCGGTATACATATGAATATTTCAATATTAAATCGGGTTTGCAATTCAATTTTACTGATAAATGAATGAAAGAATTGGTTACCGGTATGTAAATAATTTTTAAAATAAATAATATACACTTATCTAGATAAAATCATGAAAATATGTAAATACTTGTACTTTATACATAATTTTAAAATACATAAACAATAAGATGTGTCTAAATATTTGTGAACAATAATCATTTGTGTGGTAGTCCATGATAATCGTCAGAGTTATTTAAAAAACACTACATTACGCCGCCCAGAAAAATACCAATCTTCTTAGGACACGCCTATAAGTCGGACATAAAGTTTTGGACCAAAAATTGACTCCCAAAAATCGGACTTATAGGCGAGTATATACGGTATTTTCTTACCATTAAGGTCACACTTTATCCTCTCTAGAACATTAAGTCACACTTTGTAACCCTAAATAAACTTTCTAGAACTCATGTGTTCCTCACCTCGTCCTCTGCCCCCTCCTCGACCTCCTCCCCGGCCCCCACCTCTTCCACCCCTTCCGCGACCTCTTCCTCCTCCAGACCCTGGCAGAAACCTCTGTAGGGGCAATAGTTTGTAGGGATCTATAAATAACTACAAAACAAAGAAGTGTTTTTAGCATAAAGATCTGACCATGAGTGGAAACATTTTCCATCAACAGGAAGCACTCAAGAGATCTAAGTCTGATGTTCGATGCTAGTCTATGTATCCATATATTTTCATTTCACCAACATATCAAAATACCATGGACGCGAGTACAGTAAAACACACACACAACAAGAATTATGATTCAACATAATCGTAATAAATTATATATAATAAGTTCAGAATATGTTTAAAACTACAGGGAATGAAAATCACTTTGCTGTACGGGTGATTGAATTCTAAAAATACAAACCTTTGTGCTTTTGGCAAATGATTTTGCTTTCATGTTTTCTGATAATTTTACTGAGAAATACTAAAGCTAGATTAAGGTAAAATTATAATAAAAGATATTAATGATCAAATGACTAAGTTTCAATGCATTCACATGACATACTGCTAATCTCGAACACTATCTAACAAACATTTCCAATTTTCTTCTTAATGAGGTAGTTCAAACCTATTTTTATTTATTTCTTATATATTTATTCATTTATCAGTAGATTATATTTGTTGTTGTTGTAAAGTTTCGTAAATATTCTTCTGTCGGATTGAGTGGGACTTCCACTGTGCATTGGATTAAGTTGATTTCATTTTAACATAAAATTTCATTTTTTATTATTAAAATATTGTCCAACAGTCATGATTCATATTTAAGTATTAGTTACCCTTCAAACTTTGTAAAGCAGAGCAGTGGACATTTTTATCTCTGAAGATCGGTCCAGCTTGTATCAGCTGCATCTTGTGGTACGTAAGAATCATATTTACTTATGTCTTACTTTACTACAATACTTTTGTGAATGACACTTATTTCTTTTAGTTTGCAACGCTCACACATTATTGTATTTTTGCAGTTAAAGTTGTTCGAGTTTGTTTTCAGAATTTATTTGTAAGTTCAAAGGTCAATTCCTTACAGAACATACTTTTTTGCTGTATTATTGGTAAGTTATTGTCACTGGTTTTTGAAATCTAAAGTATGAAATTGTTATTTTTGTCAAATTCATTTGTTACGGTATTTGTTTTGTTTATAGATCAATGCCTTATTTGCCAAAAAATAAAACAATGAATGTTAAAATTGTAAAACTATGTAGTACACTTTGCATGTCTTTAGTAATGCTCGGTTACAATAGTATATGGTATTACTATACACAAACATAATACAAATTATTGACAATATATCAATAATAGATATGCATCTTAGCATGACCATCATATACTTGAAAGGATACAAAATTTCTAATGGATCCAAAGATCTCGTCCACTTTTCCGATCTGTTGTTTGTTTTCTAGAAAAATTGGAGCATTAAAATGTGGGACATCCTCTATCGTGCTGACACAGACCAAGTCGTCCTCGCAGGGATGTACATACTCCCCGAGTTCTGAAATCATAATCACATATTCAATAGCTAAGTTTCAAAGATAGTTTGCAAGAGAATACCATATAAGTAGAAATTTTAGTGAAGATTTAATTTTGGCATTATTAGCGACTGTGTTGAGGTTGCTACAATTAATAGCTATCTTTCTTGGAATTATAAAGTCGCTAAAACTAGCTCTCGCTACACACACACACACACATATATATATACACACCCATAATTCATGGTCAAATCGCTAAATTTGTGTCTCGCTAAAAACACCACTTATATGATATTATGGAGCATTTGATGTCAGTCCGTATTTGATATCACTAAAAGTTTTTTGAAAGTTACACCGAATTATTTTTCATGTTCTATCTTCCTTAAACATTTTGTTCTGTATTACCTTCAACAGAACGTTTTGTGTTACCTGTTACCATGGTAACAGATTAGTCTGCGTTTTGCAGAACAGATTACTTTAATTTACCTTTTACAGTTTCTGGGGGGCCCTGATCGTATCTGTTTCCATACCCCCCTCTTCCTCCACCTCGACCCCCTACAACATTAAGCAAATTATCAGCATCCATATCAATCATATGGAGTCACAGTATGGGATGTCTGAATTCTGTAGTTTCAGAACTGAATGCAATTTTTAAATTCAGTTCATCAATATACTTCATGTCATAGTGTTGGATTCTAAACTGGAAAGAAAATCCTGGAGGCTAGAAGATATTCAATTCAATTCTTTATTGGCACTAAAGCACATTATATAAGAATGTGTTGTTAGCCATACATAGATACACATATATATTGATACATTACAAAATATCAAACTGTTGAAAACTTATTTCTAACATTAAAACAGTCTCTGATGTATAGACAGGTTTGTTTTGTAGATACAAGGTTATGTGGATTTAGTAAACAAAATAAGGTATTAATATCTAGTAGTTTTGAATGCATTTTTCTAATATGTTCATACACAGGACAATCAAGTAAACTTGTTGGATGACTTATCAAACCACAAATCATTGAAGATCCTATATGTATATAAATATTGAACTAACAAAGGATACTCATGGACAAAACATTTGGTGAATGTTGATATTTGTATCAAATCTCATTAAAGTGTAATGTTTAGATCAATTATTTCTTCATGATACATGTAATTAACAAAAAATACATTAATTTATATATTTTCTTGATCTTCATAGACTAAACAATCCTAAGAAATATTTAAATTCATAGTTTATAAGAACGACGGTACTTTTCATTTGTTAGTTACATCAGTGATAGATATAACAAAGTTTAGGTAAGCGGGACGGTACTTTTCATTTGTTAGTTACATTGCCAAGTCCTCTAGATTTTAGATTTCAGAAATCGTTTTAGTTTTCTACATCAAAATTACCGTAAATTAACATTTTGATCTCCATTAGGACCGGGAATTTCTAATAATGCTTTAGTATCACCCTCCATAATCCTCCTACTGTTTTCTGTCGCCTAGAACGTTGATTGTTTTTTAAATGAAGTTAAACGTGTTATTGTTCTAAATAAACAATTGTTACTTGGGTTACCCCCGTTTGCTTAGATACTCGCTACAATTTAGCGCTGTTTTTGAAAACGTTTTTATTTAATTTTTCTGCTTAAATTAAATTTTGTCGTGGAAGAAAGTATTATATTTGAAAAAAATTGTCTCTAACACCATTTTTTCATGTAGTTATGTTAGATTTCAAAAGATTAAAGAAGAAATAGCCATTTGAAATTTGAGGGCGAGACAGTGCCTTGACAACGGGCCGAGACAGAGATAGCTCGGCCCTTAGGGCGAGACAGCCCTATCTACTTGCAGCTGTCTCACCCTAGCCAAGATAGGTGTATCAGGGTTGATACACTACTAAGTATATGATATAACAAAGTTTAGGTAAGCGGGACAGTACTTTTTCATTTGTTAGTTACATCAGTGATAGATATAACAAAGTTTAGGTAAGCGGGACGGTACTTTTCATTTGTTAGTTACATCAGTGATAGATATAACAAAGTTTAGGTAAGCGGGACAGTACTTTTCATTTGTTATTAGTTACATCAGTGATAGACATAACAAAGTTTAGGTAAGCGGGACAGTACTTTTCATTTGTTAGTTACATCAGTGATAGATATAACAAAGTTAGTTACATCAGTGATAGACATAACAAAGTTTAGGTAAGCGGGACAGTACTTTTCATTTGTTAGTTACATCAGTGATAGACATAACAAAGTTTAGGTAAGCGGGACAGTACTTTTCATTTGTTAGTTACATCAGTGATAGACATAACAAAGTTAGTTACATCAGTGATAGACATAACAAAGTTAGTTACATCAGCGATAGACATAACAAAGTTAGTTACATCAGTGATAGACATAACAAAGTTAGTTACATCAGTGATAGACATAACAAAGTTAGTTACATCAGCGATAGACATAACAAAGTTAGTTACATCAGTGATAGACATAACAAAGTTAGTTACATCAGTGATAGACATAACAAAGTTAGTTACATCATCAAAGTTAGTTACATCAGCGATAGACATAACAAAGTTAGTTACATCAGCGATAGACATAACAAAGTTAGTTACATCAGTGATAGACATAACAAAGTTAGTTACATCATCAAAGTTAGTTACATCAGCGATAGACATAACAAAGTTAGTTACATCAGCGATAGACATAACAAAGTTAGTTACATCAGTGATAGACATAACAAAGTTAGTTACATCAGTGATAGACATAACAAAGTTAGTTACATCAGCGATAGACATAACAAAGTTAGTTACATCAGCGATAGACATAACAAAGTTAGTTACATCATCAAAGTTAGTTACATCAGTGATAGACATAACAAAGTTAGTTACATCATCAAAGTTAGTTACATCAGCGATAGACATAACAAAGTTAGTTACATCAGCGATAGACATAACAAAGTTAGTTACATCAGTGATAGACATAACAAAGTTAGTTACATCAGTGATAGACATAACAAAGTTAGTTACATCAGCGATAGACATAACAAAGTTAGTTACATCAGTGATAGACATAACAAAGTTAGTTACATCAGTGATAGACATAACAAAGTTAGTTACATCATCAAAGTTAGTTACATCAGTGATAGACATAACAAAGTTAGTTACATCATCAAAGTTAGTTACATCAGTGATAGACATAACAAAGTTAGTTACATCATCAAAGTTAGTTACATCAGTGATAGACATAACAAAGTTAGTTACATCAGTGATAGACATAACAAAGTTAGTTACATCAGTGATAGACATAACAAAGTTAGTTACATCAGCGATAGACATAACAAAGTTAGTTACATCAGTGATAGACATAACAAAGTTAGTTACATCAGTGATAGACATAACAAAGTTAGTTACATCAGTGATAGACATAACAAAGTTAGTTACATCAGTGATAGACATAACAAAGTTAGTTACATCAGTGATAGACATAACAAAGTTAGTTACATCAGTGATAGACATAACAAAGTTAGTTACATCAGTGATAGACATAACAAAGTTAGTTACATCAGTGATAGACATAACAAAGTTAGTTACATCAGTGATAGACATAACAAAGTTAGTTACATCAGCGATAGACATAACAAAGTTAGTTACATCATCAAAGTTAGTTACATCAGTGATAGACATAACAAAGTTAGTTACATCATCAAAGTTAGTTACATCAGCGATAGACATAACAAAGTTAGTTACATCAGCGATAGACATAACAAAGTTAGTTACATCTGTGATAGACATAACAAAGTTAGTTACATCAGTGATAGACATAACAAAGTTAGTTACATCAGCGATAGACATAACAAAGTTAGTTACATCAGTGATAGACATAACAAAGTTAGTTACATCATCAAAGTTAGTTACATCAGTGATAGACATAACAAAGTTAGTTACATCATCAAAGTTAGTTACATCAGTGATAGACATAACAAAGTTAGTTACATCATCAAAGTTAGTTACATCAGTGATAGACATAACAAAGTTAGTTACATCATCAAAGTTAGTTACATCAGTGATAGACATAACAAAGTTAGTTACATCAGTGATAGACATAACAAAGTTAGTTACATCAGTGATAGACATAACAAAGTTAGTTACATCAGCGATAGACATAACAAAGTTAGTTACATCAGTGATAGACATAACAAAGTTAGTTACATCAGTGATAGACATAACAAAGTTAGTTACATCAGTGATAGACATAACAAAGTTAGTTACATCAGTGATAGACATAACAAAGTTAGTTACATCAGCGATAGACATAACAAAGTTAGTTACATCATCAAAGTTAGTTACATCAGTGATAGACATAACAAAGTTAGTTACATCAGTGATAGACATAACAAAGTTAGTTACATCAGTGATAGACATAACAAAGTTAGTTACATCAGCGATAGACATAACAAAGTTAGTTACATCAGTGATAGACATAACAAAGTTAGTTACATCATCAAAGTTAGTTACATCAGTGATAGACATAACAAAGTTAGTTACATCATCAAAGTTAGTTACATCAGTGATAGACATAACAAAGTTAGTTACATCAGTGATAGACATAACAAAGTTAGTTACATCAGTGATAAACATAACAAAGTTAGTTACATCAGTGATAGACATAACAAAGTTAGTTACATCAGCGATAGACATAACAAAGTTAGTTACATCAGTGATAGACATAACAAAGTTAGTTACATCAGTGATAGACATAACAAAGTTAGTTACATCAGTGATAGACATAACAAAGTTAGTTACATCATCAAAGTTAGTTACATCAGTGATAGACATAACAAAGTTAGTTACATCAGTGATAGATATAACAAAGTTAGTTACATCAGTGATAGACATAACAAAGTTAGTTACATCAGCGATAGACATAACAAAGTTAGTTACATCAGTGATAGACATAACAAAGTTAGTTACATCAGTGATAGATATAACAAAGTTAGTTACATCAGCGATAGACATAACAAAGTTAGTTACATCAGTGATAGACATAACAAAGTTAGTTACATCATCAAAGTTAGTTACATCAGTGATAGACATAACAAAGTTAGTTACATCAGTGATAGACATAACAAAGTTAGTTACATCATCAAAGTTAGTTACATCAGTGATAGACATAACAAAGTTAGTTACATCATCAAAGTTAGTTACATCAGCGATAGACATAACAAAGTTAGTTACATCAGCGATAGACATAACAAAGTTAGTTACATCAGTGATAGACATAACAAAGTTAGTTACATCAGTGATAGACATAACAAAGTTAGTTACATCAGCGATAGACATAACAAAGTTAGTTACATCAGTGATAGACATAACAAAGTTAGTTACATCAGCGATAGACATAACAAAGTTAGTTACATCAGTGATAGACATAACAAAGGTAAGAGGGATGGCTATGTGTTTTCTGTCTTTTAATAAAATGTCCAGTGACAATTAAGGATCATAGTGAACAATACCCAACTTGCATATAGTGTCTATGTTAGCTGCTTGGGGATTATTACAGTGATGATGCAGCTTGTAGTTATCCAAACTTCCAAATTGGTTTTTATATGAAGAAAGGTGTTTGGACAAAGAATAAACATCTAACGATTATAGTGATATACCATCACCCTTTAATCCAGCTATTTCACTAGTCCGGTAACTGGTTGGTTTAGAGAAGTTCACAGATTGTGATTATGTGTATCTACCGTACTAGGCTGAAATTTATGTTCACTGTAGTAAATCAGTAAATAATGATATTCCAATGCTACTGATTACAATAGTTTTGATTGGACAAAAATAAAGCAAAATGAGAATTTACACATCAATAAATCCAAAAACGCTATGTATACTAAAACGCCTGAAAACAAATAACATAGTGCAGGGAAACTATGAACAGTTTTTAAATTGATGATACAGGGAACGAATTGGAATTATAAGAATCAAAAAAAAATTTTGAATGATTTATCGATGTGTAAACTCTGGACATTTTACTCACAAACTTTACATAAAAGTGCTTCACACTTTTACTCAGTTTGTGAGTAAAATGTCCAGAGTTTACACATTGATAAATTCTTCAAAAAGAATGTTTAATCCAATAATAAATAATTATAAATAACAAACCTCCACCCCCGCGGAATCCACCCCCTCTTCCTCCCCCTCTGCCGCCACCACCATAGTTGCTCCTAAATCCACCTCTAGACATTGTGTACACTGACAAGAGAAAAAAAATTAATCAACCACAATTGGGATTAATTATTGTAAAACAAGCTTATAATGCACATGATTATAGTTTGATATCATTAATTTGAGCTGCTCATAATTATTAAAGTACACAGTATCATGCATGTGTGAATTTTCCTTTGTATTCTGACATATGTCATCACATTGTCTGAATATTCCCTGGTTCGAATGATATGGAGTTTTAACTTCTTTTATCCAGAGTTTGGAAAACTTCTCAGACTGAATTAGCATTTAGATACTTCTTGTAATGTCTGGAATGGGGTATTTTAATAGCTAGAGCTAATCATTAATTGCCTGACTTACCACTTTTTATTGCCCCAATATCACTTTGAAATTTCTAATGGGCCTGGCCTGTTCACTTTCTAAAAATTACCTCACATCAAGTATTATTACAGGGTTCGACACTCGTCAGAATTTGGACTCACCATTGGACAACCCAGGTACTGATCTCAGGTTGCCCTAATGGGTTTCAGGATGCCCAAAGAAAAATATTTAACAAAGAGATTTTAAATGTTACAATAATTAGTTTAGAAATTTTATGCATTTCTATTTCAGTTTCTAACAGAATCTCATTATTTGTCCTCGCTCACATCATATTCTGCCTGTCATCCATCTCCTTATCGTCACTCTCATACTCTCTGAAATGTTCCATGCTTTCTACTACAACTCTCTTTAAAGTCCACGCTGAACTAAATTTGGCTGATAACGCTGGCAGTTTTGCAGTAAGAACAGAATATTTTCTCAAATTTATAAATGAGCAATGGACGCCCCATAGTCCTTAATGTCTTAAACAACCTCTCTTAATGGTTTCCTTCATAGTTCAAATTTTCCTTAGATTCTTTAAACAAGGTTTCTTTACCACTGGTATGAATACCCTAATTGTATTCACTGAATGTTACATATATATTCTCACATTCTCGGAATACTGAAAATGGATTTCTGTTATAGCATTGGACCACAATACTAACAATTTAAGTTCTAACCAATGGATTTTATATTATTCACATTATTTGTGATTGATTTTTAAATACATAAACAGAATAGTGACAATCCAAACTTGTCGCTACGTCACTATAGCCTAGGATAACAAACAGGTCGTCCAAAATCAATTCACATCAGACATAACGAAGTGATCAGTGTGAATATTGAACCCTGTTATTAAAGGGAAAGGCAACCCCAAAATTTGTTTACATGATAAAGGATAGGATTAATCATTTGATAAAAATTTGTCTTACTATTCTGTTAATATACAGCCTAGATAATCATCAGTACTAATTTGAAAATGTTAAAAATTGAAATTCCCACCATCTATAAAGGCTGCCATGATGTGGAACTCTTTTGTATTCAAGACCACAAAAATCAATAATTTTGACGTCACACTGTTTATTCCGGTTTTGATGAGATAGATGTGCATGTGGTAGATTTTACAAATAAATAGGTTGATGCCTTCCTGTCAAGAAGTTTATTAGACTAATTAGATACCGTATATACTCGTCTATAAGTCGGTCCGCCTATAAGTCGGTTGTATTTTTTAAGGTTATTTTGTAGGAATTTGTCATTGACCCGCTTATAAGTCGGTACAAATTTTTGTCAGAATAGGTTGACAATTTCAAGTCAATGCTCTAGTGTTTTTACCTATGTTTCAAAAAATATTTTGAGAAATCAATAATTATGAGGTGCTCAATATCCAAGCCATATCCGTTTGGAGTTTAAATGCATCCCTTGATCTATTATGGACCATGATCCCTTGTTTACCTATAAGCAATTATGGTCTCCTAATGACCAGTACCTGACACTGTGTTTACTTAGTGGCACGCGCCTCGCGCAAACTGTTATTGTGGGATTCCGGTATACTTCATTGTATCAACAATAGAGTTTTTAAGAGTCAAGAATGATGATCTAAATTATCGGTTAAAAATAGTCAATCTTTTAAGAAATATATTTCAGCCGGTATACATATGAATATTTCAATATTAAATCGGGTTCGTAATTCAATTTTACCGATGAACGAATTGAAATTGAATTGAAAGTATTAGTTACAGGTATGTAAATAATTTTAAACTAGATAAAAATATGTAAATACTTGTACTTTATTTTAAAATACATAAACAATACGTCTAGATATTTGTGAACAATAATCATTTGTGTGGTAGTCGGAGTTGTTAAAAAAAACACTACATTACGCCACCCAGAAAAATACCAATCTTCTTAGGATGCGCCTATAAGTCGGACATAGAGTTTTGGACCAAAAATTGACTCCCAAAAAACCGACTTATAGGCGAGTATATACGGTAATTAATTAATGTGAAGGGGAGATGGGGAAAAAGTTTTTTTCTCTCGAAATTCCGGACCCAACCAAGTCATCTGAAAAGAAAAAGACTATGTAAACTGTGGATCCATCATTTGCGTATAATGACAAGTTGAGGTTCGAGACACGTACCGTCTGCCAGGTCTGCGACTGACCATCGTCGCAAGCCACGGCTGAAATGTACGCTCCTCTTTCCTTTCACCTGTGGCTCTCTGCGTTACAATTTCTTCATTTCTCATAAATATGCATGACGAGAATGATGTAATCCATTATCAATAGAAGTAAAACAGCTTTAATGGATGTGGCAATGAAAACTTGTTCTTTTTGCACCGAAATTATAGTAAACAAAAGTCCTACAGATTGATGACATCTGAACAGTTTTGCGGTTTATTTCTTATATATATATCCACTTGGTCCAATGGGGGGTGGTGGTGGTGGGGGGGGGGGAGGTGGTAATTACCAATACACAACATCTCTGAATATTTCATTAGAAACACCCAGTAGTATAAAGACTTCTCACCACCTGTTCTTAGTGACAGAAAAACATTATGATCCTCATAAATGCACCTTCATAACTGCCAATGTTAAACACGTGTACACAATGATTTTGCGTTTGTTAGTGGAAGAACAAGTGTTCTGATTGGTCAAAGTAATATGGCCTCATTCTATAAACAGTTTAAATCTCCGGTTAAGTCTTACTCGGAAGCTAAGTGATTGTCCGAATCATGTCATGCATATTTATGAGAAACAACGAAATTGTCACGCAGAGAGCCACGGGTGAAAGGGAAGAGAAGCGTATGTTTCAGCCGTGGCAAGCGACGCTGCGACTTAACTGAATGTCTGAAAAGTCTTAATTTCTCCTTGTGAAAGAATGGGCTCAAATCTATCCGGCTCCAAACTTAACTGTTCGTTGCTGCTGATAAAATAAACCAGAACCGACTTTGTGACATCATAAATTAAACTTCAATGGCCACTCTCTTAGCGGTAGGTAATTTAAAATATATGATTGATTATTAGAGGGCGAAGCCCTCTTACGGCCCAAAGGGCCGTGAGAGTAGAGCTCTCCCTATAGGTAACACGTATATACATGTTTAAAAGGAAAATATAGGAAAATAATGAAAAATTAAACCATACCTATGGAACTTGAAAAGTTTGGTACCAATGGCATCGATTCGAATATTAGCGCGTGGACATGTATACCTCCATTTTGAATCTCGTCTACCCTAGTTCACGTCATTCTGAGATGTTACATAAAATCCGTAAAAGCATGTAAATCTTATTTTCTTAATCATATATAATCACTCCACGATTAACGCCATGTTTTTGTTGTGGTTCAAACGCTATGTTTGTAAATTTGCTAAATAACGACACTGAATTTGACGGCACAATGTACTGTTTACATCAATTGCATTATATTTCCCGCGTTCAATATATAGGCGGATCAAATGTCCAAAATTAGGATGCTTTGATACAGCTCCGTCCGCGTGCTAACTTTGGGTTGTTTTTGTCCTGTTTTGGATATAGATACTAATGCCCAAACTTTTTTGCTTCGCCCTCAAACACGGTCACGCCGTACAACATATTATATTGATTTAATCATTAAGAAAGGATTTTTGCTGTTGAAGACTATCATTTACGATATCAGTAAGTAATACTTTATTCATATAAGCAGCAATGTGGTTAGGGTTGCCTTTCCCTGTAAGTAATGAATTCACAAGCCATATGATGCCATATCTAAAGCAATTTCAATACCACAATACATGCATATACCTATATTTTTTTCCCTTTTGCTATTCAAGGTCCTATATGATTGTAAAAGAGAGAAAATTCAATTGACCAACTAAAAATTTCATTCCAGGACCCTATAATCTTTAGTATATGAGCTCTATTATTGTGTCAACTAATTCAGTCTTCCTGCACTGCATTAAGGCCCTTTCCAATATAGTCTTTGTCCCCAAAACAATCACACTCTCCCATGGCATTCATTTTCATCCGTTAGATTCATGTCATCAAATCAATCTGAGATTCCTTGGTAAAGCTATACAGCTAAATATTGTGCTGGATCTGTTTATAGTCTGATTAGGACCAGTCTAGTGTACTTGTCTTGTGTGATTCTCCAAGACACAATCAAAAGCTATGGTTCAAAGTTCTATCTTAATCATACCTGACTTGAGATAAAATAGCAATCTAAATTTCAGCGTAAAATTGGAAATGAACAATTTTCGACGTCAGTATACTATTGTCATTTTTGCTTGCTCAAAGAAAGCTTACCTCGAGGGTTTGTTTACCACATGGTACTTCCGGTTCTGTTTTACGACATGTCGTATGCAAGAACGATCATACTCTCTTCTGTGTTTGTTTCATTAAGTCTTTTCGTGCGCATGATTAAAGTTTCTTGTTGACACCGTTTCAAGCCAAAATGCCGAGAGAAGGAAGGTATGTCCAACGTTTTACTGTTTAAAACATGTGTAGCGTCTGTATACTAATGAAAGGATTCTACATACAGCATGTTTTGAATGAATACCGCACTGGAACAATCAGCAAATAAATGTAGTTGGCATCCAACCCGTTTACAATTTCATAATCAATGCATATATGTCCTCTCTCTTAAATTAGGCTTAAAAGTCTTGGTTTGTAATACGTTAAGGTACACCTATATGTATATGAGTGGATTAAGAAAATTTCTCCAGGGAAATTAATTCCGCCCCATGCATTTTTAGAGGCTCATTAAGGCCATTTGAAAATACTTTACAACTGGTGGAAGTGTATACAAATAAAATGATTTCCTACACACAAAGAACACCGGAAAAACACTTATAAAGAGATATATTAACAAATACACAGAACAACTTACAAGGGGTTAACAAATACAATGACTATAGTGTTGCGCAATAAAATCCCCGTCCGCTTGCCTAGAGTTCGCGGGTAAGAGAGAGAAAAACACGTGCAGGCTCAGATGACTCCGAGCCTGACCAGAAATACCAAAAATCCACCCCCCAAAATCACTACACTCCCCCCTGTTTTGAGGAGGAATGTCCCAATTCCGATAAATTAAACCTGCAACACTGTAGCTTACATTAGATACATACAATCTACAAATAAATGAATGAATTACACCTATGATTTACAGTATGATAAACTTTACTTTATAAAATCATAGCAATTTAGCAGTCCAAAAAGTTCACAACACAGAAAGTCACGGTCACACAACGCATCACAGAAAATCCAGTAACAGGAAAGTCACATCACAGAGTCACATACGGTCACAAACTTTCCACATGAAAACGTCACAGGACAGTCATCATCTTGGACATCGGACATGGCACATCACACCAGAGGACATCACATATTCCAGGTCAGCAGATCCGGAAACACCACAAGGAAATACCCCTGCCCAAGAACGGCTGGGTTACGGCAGCCTTATCTACCCTTCCCCGCATTTCGGGGTACAGTGTGCATGGAGGAGTTCACACCCCTCACATAACTCATTAACTTTCTTTCGTACCCCCTTGCAATGACCAAACCTGGGTTGTCCCTGGTTCACTGTTAGTTGAACCTGGGATGCATAGCCATCACCCCACGACCAATGGAAACTCGCGAAGCCACAAGCAACAAACACATCCCATTCATTGCTTAGACGTTTATCAGGAGGAAGCCTCTCAGTCAGAGAAGGAACACTGCTATCCCACCAGGCTGAACGGGACAGAGCCACAAACCCCGCATTTGCGGGGTCATCTCCACGAGATGCAGACACAACACACCCTCCATCAGACCAACACATAATGGTACATTTATCAGGTGCCTTGGGGACAGACGCCCCTGGGAACTGATAGGCCACTGCTTCAATCATGGCTGGGGCATTGGTAATGATTAGACTGTGCCACTCAGCAACAGTCTCTAACACTACAACTGAGGCCTGCATGCTTTCACAATTGCATGGAATACCAACACAGCCCTCATCACAAACCTCCGCGCATGCATCAATTCCAACCTGGAATAATCCAGACTCACTAACATGACACTCAACTGCATCCTCGCCCCCAGACTCGTCCTCTGCATCCGAGTACTGGCCATCAACTGAATGCAAAACCAGAGCCTGTGCCACATCAATTTCCCACCGTCCAGCACTACTGGTCCAACCACTCAAACTCAGCTGATCATGAGCTGAGAGACATGATATACCGACCACACCAGACCGTGCCTCAACCAGACACCCCGACTCGACTGTGGAAGGATCATCATCCACATTGCAGAACACATCAACAGCCATGTCAACATCAAAACACAGAGAACACCCAGAGCTACCCTGAGAAGTCATATCACTATGGCAACCAACACTATCCCCGGTGTTCTCCAGCCCACCACCCTGGTGACTAACACCTGCCTCAGTGTCCTCCGGCCAACCACACAACTTCTCATCTGCGCCTGGCAGCACCCCTGTCTGCGCCGACCATGTGTCCCTGACCCCTACTTCACTCCAGGCCCTCTGAACAACCACACCCGTCGACAACAAAACACTACTGCCCACCACAGACCCACAACTACTCCGTTTCACTGGCATTCTGACCTCATGACATGCACTGTCAACTACTGATCTTGCTGTAATGGAGCTACCTAATAAGGGTTTACGGAGCTCCCCGCGCCCCACCCCTGGGTGTCTGCTATGCCTTCCTGCCTAGCTTCCTCACCCCCCGGGATGCCCCTGCCACCTGTCAACTGCTGACTACCTCTGTCTAACCCAAAAGACCAATCTCTCCAAGCCATAGCCCTACCCTAGCTACAAGTCAACAACTATGTATACACAGAACTAATGTCACATAAATCAGAAACTTGGATACCTTCCAAATAAACAAACAATTTATTCTAACCTAATTCACGAATTTAATTGATATGTTCCTACATAATTACTAATCGATCTGAAAATCAATCATGGCCAACCCACATGGCGTCCCCAAGGCACCACGCTGGTCTAAAAAAGACCTCCAGATATCCTACCGGCGACGCCAATAAAGTGATTTCCTATACACAAAGAACACCGGAAAAACACTTATAAAGAGATATATTAACAAATACACAGAACAACTTACAAGGGGTTAACAAATACAATGACTATAGTGCTGCGCAATAAAATCCCCGTCCGCTTGCCTAGAGTTCGCGGATAAGAGAGAGAGAAAAACATGTGCAGGCTCAGAGGACTCCAAGCCCGACCAGAAATACCAAAAATCCACCCCCCAAAATCACTACACAAATAACCTTATACTACAGTTATATTGTAGTTATAGATGTATTGTTTTCTACTTAGCCCACGGGTGGTGGGTTTTTGACCATCCACCCCTCATGTATGAATATTGCCTCTTCCAATTATGTATGGTGGACTCCAACAACAGTGGAAACTTATACTAAACCAACTACTTTGTGATTCTAATTGCAGCTTGAGATGATGTGATTCTAATATTCAAATTTACATACACCTCATCGATTAAAAGTTACCTTTTGAGTTTTGACTCAAATAACTGACCTTACAATATCAAGATGACACAAACACATATTATATTCCAGTTTCCTTGAAATAATTGTTTGTTAACTATTTAGTACTAGCATGACTAGTAAAAATCGTTTGTTAGAAATGACTGTATAGTGGTCTAACTTTTTTTTACAGTTTGAAAAGCAGCAGAATGCTGTCATATTAAATTATATGGACTATGGTTAACTGGTTTTTTGTTTATTAGATCATACAGACGAAGATCACGGTCCAGGAGTGATTCACGTGAGCGGGACAGGAAGAGACGAAGTCGATCCAGGAGTCGACCCAGAAGATCTCGATCTCGAGATAGATCACGAAGATCCAGGTCCAGAGAGAGGAAGCGATCTCATTCTCGTGAAAGGAGAAGGTCAAGATCTAGAGATAGAAGAAGGTCACGATCTAGGGACAGGAGAAGGTCAAAGAGATCAAGGTCAAGGAACAGGAAGTAAGAAATTTCAGTGTATTCCTGAATGTTTCTGTGATTTTTAGCAACTGTACACGTGTAATGTACATGTATGTTTTATGGAATTTCTTGAATTTGCATTAAATTTTGTGTCAAAATGTGCATTTTAATGACCACAAAAATGAAGCTTCATATAAGTTATGAAAAAATTATTTCAGTTGATATCAGTGGGTTGTACACATCAAAATGATGATATTAACAAGAAATTGCATAAATTGAAGTAAACAATCATGATATATTTCCATTTTCACATAATTTAAAAGAAAAAAGAAAGACTGTGAAGTTTGAATGATAATTGTCCAAGATATTTTTCCCTTTCAATATATATTCATTAACTTATTGGATTTGTATCTCCTTGCTGTTCAGGTAGTTGCAATTAGCAGCTGACGTTCTTCCTTTATGCAATATATGAACACCATGATAGATATTTATACCCTCTGCATGTGTACACAATTACAGTGAATTATCTCTATCTCAAAGTCAGAGGGTCTTCGACAAAACTTGAAGATATCCAGGGGTTTAAACTTGTCTTCTTGGGCTGTGCGGTGCACCGCGATTCATACCATTCGATTCGATGCACCGATTACAAATTTCGGTTCGGTTTAGATTTTGCATACACCAAAACAACAAATATGGCATCCGAGTGATGTGCATAACTTGGTTTTTTATGCAACAGAGATTTAAATCACTACTGTGTTGAGAGTTAGCATTTTCACCACTCAGATACCAACAGAATATGGTCCATAAGATCATTGCAGCTTATCTTTACATGACATATTATAACATTTCTGTCAGTGGACAAGTGGTGGAGTAGGTAATGACACAGATTTGACAGTTAATATGAGAGAAGTAAATCAATAAAGGAGAGATTTTCAAATACTCTCAATTGATATAATTGTTGAATTCTTACATATCAATGGAAACAATATCATATACATTTAGGTTCACTATAGATTTGTTTAATAATTAATGTAATAAATTTTAATAGACTGACAGTGTTTTCTATCAAAGTTATAAAATGCCATCATAAATAGATATGATGTTTACAAATGATGACATATAGTTATATAACTTGAATAAAATAAAATCAAATATGCTACTCATTAAAATTGTTAAATTTTGTGCTGTCATTAGATAAATTGGACCTATTAACATGAACCGAATCGAAAATAACCGAACTGTGCTGTTCAGAATCGAAACCAGACCAAATCGAGCTAACCCTGAATCGTTCCAGCCCTATTGTCTTCTAATTTCGTTTAAGTGCATGACTTCCCCATGTTCATTTGATGCAGCACACTTGCACTACAAATAATAATCACATTGTCTTCTGTTATGTTTTATCCCAGTAATAATTTAATCATACTTTATATTGTTGTAATTCAAAGAAACATTCCATTTCTTTTCTTAAAAAATTCCATTGTACTTAGAGTTTGTTTCTAAAATGTAATTATAACAATTTACCTGGGAGATCAGTAAGTCTGTTGGATTAACAAGAGCTAAGCAAAAATGCAGGACTTGCAAAGATAGGACATGTAGTTGATAAGCTAGGCCTAGTAAGTGCCAAATCTCAACATGTGTAAATTACTTTCAAAGCAAAGTTAGGTCATGGAAGGGTTACTGTTCAAATTATGATTGATAATTACTTTAATATAAGAAAAAGGGAAATTCAATAATCCCATAATTGAAAAAGTGAGTATTCAAACAGAACACCCTAATGGGTATTCAAATAATTTTTTTTAAAAAGAGGAAAAACAACACCTTTACTAGCTGTCACTCAAAATCACATGATGTAAATATGCTTTTAAAAGTTCGAATCATCATAAAGAAACCTTTGAATTCTGGATGATCTTCAAATTGCAGCTGAGAACAAATTGATGCATACAAATTGTTCAAAATTGTCAGCATTGATGCAATATCTTTCTATCATTTTATCAATATGTGTAGTCCAATGTTTTAAAACACAATTAAGATATGAAAATGAGCTGTAGTGTCTCTTTAAATGTCAGATCCTTTTCCTCAAATTCTGTAGTGTCTTTTTAAATGTCGATATCCTTTTCCTCGAATTCTCTTTGAAAGACTAAGTTACAAGGGTCAATATATTTAAAAATGAATTTCAGAAATATTATAAATTGTTTTTCAATTGATAAAAAAGTTGCATCGTGATTTGAAGTAATTTCTTAAATCCAAATAATTAAATAATCTTTATTTCAACTTGTAGAAAGTCCAGATCCAAAACTCCAGACAAGAAAAAACGAAGTATATCTCCGGAGGCAAAGAAATTGACACATCGTGAGGGGGAGATCAGTGTCAAGGATGAGCCCCTGGACAAGGTGAGGCAACACAGACTTACTAAAGTGTCGACTCATTAAACACTACTTCTACAGTGGCAACTAGTTTATATTATCAGACATGATTCTACAGAAAAGTAGAAAAAGTGGGGGTGTTCTGGGGGTCCTCCTCCAGCAGGGTATCTAGCAGGGTGATCAGAGGGTCCAGGGAGCCAAAGGCCCCCTGTCAAAAATCGATATTTTGACTTCCGAAGCTATTCAGAAAATGAATCCTGTGAACCAATTTTGAGGTTTCAAGCTTTATAAAATGCTAATAATAGTAAATTTGTAAGTATTGGTTCCCTAACCAAGTCTTAGGCAAAGGTCCTATGCAATCTACCAACACTTGACGGTTCTTCAAAAACTGGACCTTGTCAATGACCTTAAACATTACTGTCATCTCTTTGTACTACTTTTACAGACGTTTTTATAAGGCCCACGTGTTTACAGTGTACAATGTGCTGATTCAACCAATGTCGGAATGAGAAGAATCCAATAAGGAAATACTGTCCGTTATGTAAAATTCAAAGTTAAAACCAGATATTCTGGAAAATAAGATTTGTAAACAGTGAAATTTATTGAACAACAATTTCCGGAAGTGGAATCGTTATATGATAATAGAGAACAGATTTTTACAGTCCAGAAAGCGGAATTCCATTTTAAAACGGAGAAAAATGATGCCTGTTTAATTTGATAGACTTATTATTATGATAACACTAATCTCAGACAAAGCCCGGAAACTGTGTTACTACAGTGCAGACTGGTTTAATGTTATAAACCTGTGATCCTGGTGGCTGTGTCAAACCTAAGACATTTAACATGAGTAAGGACATCTCCTTTTTAAGTGTCCAGCATCAAAATTGAAAATTTATCTAGAGCACCTTGTATCCAAAAAACCTGTCCATTCATATGATTTCCAAAAATAAAGAATGAGCATCAATAGCATTTGAAAATTTCAATATTTATTTAAGCACTATTATGTAGAAACATTATACAGTACATATTTACACAGCAAGTCGCCACTATTAATAATTCACAGATTCCTACAGGGTCAGTATATACAGTGCTTCATAGTGGAAGCAGACGATAATCAAACATTTTGTCACATCTATGTAAATGGCATGTATATGAAATAATTCCACACAACTTATTTGTCCAGTCTCTCTGTTCCACCAAGTGGTTGTTCAGCTGTTTCGTCTAAAGTTACACTGGGCTACCATCATTGTCTGCGCAAACTTTTCCACTTGAATCTCCTCCTGTCCCATCTGGTTGTCCTGTGGGCGACTAGGGAGGGAGATGCCGGGGTTAATGGTGCTGGCCACGATGACGGTGAGTCTGTGGGCCTGATCCCACTTCATCTGTCGGTACTGACGGTACATGTGTTTCACTCCATCAGCCACACACCGACGCTTCATCAGCTGCAGTGCTCTTCCCTTGTTCCCAGTCTTCATGGCAGTGATGGCCTGTTTAGTCAGTTGTGTTGTGTAGTCATCTGCAAATAAAGGCTGTGTTAATTGGTGTTGTTTAATAAGTAGCTCAACAAGGTAATTCTGTGAAGGAAATGTTCATGTATTCCCTCTATTGGAGACCAGGATCATGGAATTAAATCACTGTATTTAGGCAACCATTATCTTTTGACTTTTAACTAGTAAATGAACAGGAGCCATCTTTAGATCTGATACTGGCTTACCATGTAATTCTCAGACCATGTAATTCTCAGACTGCTTTAATGCAAACTTACAGGAGTCGGCAGTTAGACAGATTGTATTGTAGCTTATATATCCAATACTTAGTTGAGAGTTGGTTACTAAAACAGAAGATGTAACAAACTTACTGATGTGTAGGATTTCTACAACAGCTCTGTCGTGTAATGATAGCAAATGCTTGATCTGAGTAAGTTCCTTTTGCATACAGGTTTCTGCCATGTCTTTTTCTGTGTAATTATGTTCAGGGAGCAAATGTAGAAGTGCAGCACTTTGAAGTGTGCCCCAGTAATATAGTAAAGAACATCTCATCATTAAACTGCTCCTCAATCTTCATGTAAACTTCTCCTCCAAGAGTTTGTCCAGCACCTAAGGTGTCTGGAGTTCCTCTGTTTGTACTGTTAATTAGGATAATTAATCAGTTAACTGTATTTCTGTCTCAACTTCCCCACATCTCCAATTAAAGTTAAAGACCTCCAATTAGATTGAGTGTCCAATGTTGTTTTAATGACTGTGAGTATAATCAGAAGCCAAAATTTACTGTATAGTAATTGACATGATTTTATATACAGATCTTAAAAGGTCATGGATATTTGTTTTTATAATTCATTCTGATTTTAAAGTTAGTAAGTTTATATGTGGTTTTTTTTTAATTATTGAAATTGCTTTAAAGAAGACTTAATACTTTGTTGCATGATAGACCATTGCAGTGAATTTTAGAAATTTACATAATTTTAAGTTAAATGCCATTTATTGTTACAGTATAAGCATAAATAAAACTAAATTAAATGCATTTGAAGAAAGAGAGTTTTTAAAATAGAATTGAAAAGACTCTTAGTTTTGTTATAATCACCCCCCCCCCCCCATTCCCCAATATTTTTCTTTAGATTTAGGTGATCTTTAAAATAGTAAAAGACCAAAGAACAATTCCAAATTTAGAAACAAAGGTCTAGATAATTTTGACTTACTGATGCAGTGAATATGCTGTCCAGCTCGACTAGTTTCTCAGGAGCTGACCAACACCATCACAAATTTAGAAACAAAGTACTAGATAATTTTGACTTACTGATGCAGTGAATCTGCTGTCCAGCTCGGCTGTAGTTTCTCAGGAGCTGACCAACAACATCACTACTGGACTCCAGCAGTTTCCGCTTCTGGGTTTTTGTCATTGATTGTGAATTTTCCTGTGCTGTTGTCTTTGGTATCCTGGCTGGCTTCATCCTGTACTGAAATCAACTGTCCTTTCTTTTAGAAAGACCCCAGCTATTGAGAATCTTTGGTATTTTTATAGTCAGATTAAAGTAGTCACAGATAATCCCTGTAAACCTTTGAATGTAATGTAACAGTGATGATAAAATCTGTCTGGTTATATAAGTACCAGCCATGATGAATTGTCACAGCTGGGTGCTGACACAACACAGTTTATTAGGGTGGGAACTGGACCAGTAATGGGAGGAATTCTCCTGTGCCAGATGGACATGCTTCAGTGGGCACAGTTAGGTACACAGGGACAGGTGTGGCTACCTGGTGTTGAACACCTGACATTACCTTGTGTATGTAGAATTTTGTTTATTTTTTGACAGGTGACCAGTCATAAAGAAAGTTAAAACCACACATGATCTATTATTGTATGTCATGGTTTGTTTACCAGTGTAATTGAAAGTTTTAAGTATAGAAATCTAATCACAAAAATCTACCTGCACATACAAAATAATATGATTTATTGACTAATGTAATTGAAAGTTTACTTTTAAAAAAATACCTGTAGAAATCTACCTGCACATACAAATTAATATTAATGTGATTTATTGAGTAGTGTAATTGAAAGTTTACTTGTAAAAATCTACCTGCACATATGATACAGATTTCTATCATCATGATGATACTAGTATATTGCCTAGTGTAATTTTTACTATAAAAATCTAGCTTTACTTGCTGGCAGCAGATTTATATTAAAATGATTTATTCACTATGAAAATCTACTTTTTTAGTACTAAATAGCCCTCTATTGCACATTTTTAGATCATTCAATTAAACATTACATGTCCAATTGATTAAAAGTACACGTTGACTAGTATGTATAATATTATTCTCAGTCTGTATTTTGTAAATAAAGAAATTGGTTTTCATGTGAAACCTCAAGGTCCAGAACAAACCGTTTGTCCAGAATATATTTCATTATGGTATAAATGATTCAGATTTCATTATCAAATCTCTTACAGATTTAATTTATAATTATGTTTTCTGTTTTCTCAACATTGGCTGTGCTTCACAGGTTGCAAGAGACAAATAGTGATAGAAACAGATTAGTAATGATATAAACAATTAATGTGCAATGAGCAGTATTCTTTCTCTTTACGTAATTGATAACAATTTGTTGAGAATTTTTGAGAACAAAAATGTCTTTTATAGCAGTTGAACTACATTTGATTTCCTTACAACAATTTAAAAATAATGTCACACTTTGCACTTTTTGTGAGATTTTAAAATGTTTGCTGAAATTGATCCATCGTTTTTCAGAGATGCATGAATTATAAAACAACTTTCACCGTGACACAAGCTCACAATGCCTTGTTATTATACGTAGCAGCATGTATTATCTTTCAATGAATTTTACATATCTTTTGTGCGATTATTTCATACTCACAGTTCCTTATTTTCAGGAAGAAGAACAGAAAAGGTTGGAGATGGAGATGCAGAAACGCAGGGAGAGAATAGAACAGTGGCGGGCTGAACGGAAGAAAAAACAGGAACTGATTCCTATCAACATTGCTCCGGTCAGTAAAAAGTGGTCACTGGAAGATGAAGATGATGATGATGAGGAAGAAGTTGAAGTAAAGAAAGAGGATGATGGCAATGAAGTGGACCCACTGGATGCCTACATGCAGGTCAGTGTTAAATAACAGGCCTGTGTTACCATTTATCATCACAAGTCTGTTATGATTAAATTACAGGTCTGTGTAACAATTAAATCATAGCTGATTAACTTATCAAACAGAGACTAATGGTGAAGATTCTACACACAGTGTTAGAACATTGCAATCATTTAGGAAAATGCATATTCAATATGAATTATGATAGTACTGAACTACAAACTTGTTATGAAGGAGAGAGGGGATCACAAAGAATGACACAATGTATTGTTTCCTTACAGGACATTATATCAGAGGTGAAACAGAAAGACAAAGAAAAACCAAATGTAAGTCTGTATTGGATGGTTTAGGATTTGAGAAAAGAATTTGGATTCAGTAATTAATTAATTAATTTAGATTTATGAAAATGGTATCCTTAAGTCAGCACATATTGTTAGTGAACTAGCCCATATTCTTAGAATGGCATATTGACATAAATCAGTGTTGATAATCTTTTGTGACTGGCAGGGAGACGGAGTTCAGAGCATGGGAAAGGTCACAATCATCACAGCGGTGGCCAAGAAAAAGGTCAATCCTGAGAAGGAGAAGGGAGAGTTGATGGAGAACAACGTAGACCTGATGGAGGTAAGAAAATGTGACGGATGTCCAGTGTCAGGGTAAAATAGGACCTGATAGAGGTAAGAAAATGTGACGGATGTCCAGTGTCAGGGTAAAATAGGACCTGATAGAGGTAAGAAAATGTGACGGATGTCCAGTGTCAGGGTAAAATAGGACCTGATGGAGGTAAGAAAATGTGACGGATGTCCAGTGTCAGGGTAAAATAGGACCTGATGGAGGTAAGAAAATGTGACGGATGTCCAGTGTCAGGGTAAAATAGGACCTGATGGAGGTAGGAAAATGTGACGGATGTCCAGTGTCAGGGTAAAATAGGACCTAATGGAGGTAGGAAAATGTGACGGATGTCCAGTGTCAGGGTAAAATAGGACCTGATGGAGGTAGGAAAATGTGACGGATGTCCAGTGTCAGGGTAAAATAGGACCTGATGGAGGTAGGAAAATGTGACGGATGTCCAGTGTCAGGGTAAAATAGGACCTGATGGAGGTAGGAAAATGTGACGGATGTCCAGTGTCAGGGTAAAATAGGACCTGATGGAGGTAGGAAAATGTGACGGATGTCCAGTGTCAGGGTAAAATAGGACCTGATGGAGGTAGGAAAATGTGACGGATGTCCAGTGTCAGGGTAAAATAGGACCTGATAGAGGTAGGAAAATGTGACGGATGTCCAGTGTCAGGGTAAAATAGGACCTGATGGAGGTAGGAAAATGTGACGGATGTCCAGTGTCAGGGTAAAATAGGACCTGATAGAGGTAGGAAAATGTGACGGATGTCCAGTGTCAGGGTAAAATAGGACCTGATGGAGGTAAGAAAATGTGACGGATGTCCAGTGTCAGGGTAAAATAGGACCTGATGGAGGTAAGAAAATGTGACGGATGTCCAGTGTCAGGGTAAAATAGGACCTGATGGAGGTAGGAAAATGTGACGGATGTCCAGTGTCAGGGTAAAATAGGACCTGATGGAGGTAGGAAAATGTGACGGATGTCCAGTGTCAGGGTAAAATAGGACCTGATGGAGGTAGGAAAATGTGACGGATGTCCAGTGTCAGGGTAAAATAGGACCTCATGGAAGTAAGAAAATGTGACGGATGTCTGGGTAAAATTTGGTATTAGAAGTAAGGGTATATAGTGGATATCCAGTGTTGGGGGTAAAACTTTATACCAGAAGCTAGGGTAGGGACATAGTAGATATCTAATGTCGTTTAAAAAGTTGATCCTAGAAGCCAGTAATGTCCAGTTTAAATTTGGTCCTTAAACCTAGCTTAGCTGAAATGTGTATTGCTTGTATTTATATTGTTTTTATGTACATGTATATCAGCATTGTGTATTATTTGAATTGGTGTTTTTATCTGAGTTTTATTTATATCTGAGTTATGTATTGTATTCATACCTCAGTTGTTTGTGTTTACATACCTTAGTTGTTTGTGTTTACATACCTCAGTTGTTTGTGTTTACATACCTCAGTTGTTTGTGTTTACATACCTTGGTTGTTTGTATTTACATACCTTGGTTGTTCGTATTTACATACCTCAGTTGTTTGTATTTACATACCTCAGTTGTTTGTATTTACATACTGTGGTTGTTTGTATTTACATACCTCATTTATATTTACATACCTCCATTGTTTGTATTTACAACACTCGTTGTTTGTATTTATAGTATTCGGTTGTTTGTATTTATAGTATTTGGTTGTTTGTATTTACAGTATTCGGTTGTTTATATTAACATACCTTGCTGTTTGTATTTATAGTATTCGGTTGTTTGTATTTACATACCTCATTGTTTGTATTTACATACCTCGTTGTTTGTATTTATAGTATTCGGTTGTTTGTATTTATAGTATTTGGTTGTTTGTATTTACAGTATTCGGTTGTTTATATTTACAGTATTCCTCAGAAGAAGAGGAGGAGGACCTGGAATCTACAATGCTGAATATGAATAAAAAGAAAAAGGTATTAAGCTTCCTTTCATAAGGAAAAATAGTATGTAATGTCAAAAAGGTGAAATCGAGCATCATAGTATGTAGCAGGTGCCCTCTTACATTCAGTCTGTATTTTATGCCTGATGAATGCTTTTCTCTTAACTGTAGGATGCTATAGTGGTAAACCATGACAAGATTTATTATGCTTCGTTCAGGAAGAACTTTTATGTAGAGGTGCCGGAGATTGCCAGGATGACCAATGAGGGTAAATTTGTCTGATACGTTGTATTGATATATGATAAGTGTGTATGTTTTACTTAATTAAGGTACAGGTACATATCAAAGGTATGATGCTGTTAGAATAGTAGATTTTAGCTCCTCATGTACAGTAACTGTTAATCAGCTTCGTAGAATTGTTTATTAAAGAGTTCTTTCTGTGTGTTTTAAATTACATTTAGTATCGGGGGTTAATGACATACATGTAGTTATTCTAAGTTTGATTTTAATGGTTAAGGACTGAGTTTATCCTGAGTTTTATTTTATCAGAGGTGGAGAACTATCGAGTGGAACTGGAAGGAGTCAAAGTCCGTGGCAAGAACTGTCCAAAGCCCCTCAAGTCCTGGGCTCAGTGTGGCTGCAGCAAGAAAGTCATGGACGTCTTCAAAAAGTTAGCAATAGTACATGTTAAAACAAAATCTGGTTTAAATTCTGAATCTAAAAGATAAACACCTGTACTACAATGCATGGCATAGAGAGATAATATAAAACCCCTCTCAGTATCAAATAGAAAGATTGGCCTTAAATTTTGTAGAAACAACTTTGA
>NC_079167.1:31158073-31160573 GCF_947568905.1 Ostrea edulis | reverse complement strand
ATATATTTAGCAAGAGCTAATTTTAGCTGCTTTATAAATCCAGGAAAGGTAGCAATTACCTCCGATATGGAATAAATTGTTAGCGATATTCAGTTTTAGTGACCTCATCACTCTCGTTAATAATGCCATAATCAAAGCCTCACTAAAAATTCTGCTTATATGGTATATTATTGTAATAGGCAACTTTGCAAGTTTAGGTGAAGATAAAGTTCTTTACTATTGTATAACAATCCGAGATGATCTGGTGTATGTTCAGTCTGTTTTGCCGCTTGCACTAGTATTTCATGCACAGAAATGGTAAATTCCTTGTCTCATAAATTTCATTTTTGAATTCAGACGGACAGGTCGAGCAGGAAACAAAGGTTATGCCTTCACTTTTATAACTCCGGAACAGGAGAGGTATTCAGGGGACATCATCAAGGCCCTGGAATTGTCTGGTGCTCCTGTGAATGTGGATCTGGAAAAATTGTGGAATGACTACAAGGAGAGAGCCAAGGCTGTGAGTTCTTGTTTCATTATACAACAGTAGGCTGTGAGTTCTTGTTCATTATACAACAACAGCATGTGAGTTCTTGTTCATTATAAAACAGCAGGCTGTGAGTTCTTGTTCATTATACAACAACAGGCTGTGAGTTCTTGTTTCATTATACAACAACAGGCTGTGAGTTCTTGTTCATTATACAACAACAGGCTGTGAGTTCTTGTTCATTATACAACAGCAGGCTGTGAGTTCTTGTTTCATTATACAACAACAGGCTGTGAGTTCTTGTTCATTATACAACAGCAGGCTGTGAGTTCTTGTTTCATTATACAACAGGCTGTGAGTTCTTGTTCATTATACAACAGCAGGCTGTGAGTTCTTGTTCATTATACAACTGGAGGCTGTGAGTTCTTGTTTCATTATACAACAGCAGCCTGTGAGTTCTTGTTCATTATAAAACAGCAGGCTGTGAGTTCTTGTTTCATTATACAACAACAGGCTGTGAGTTCTTGTTCATTATACAACAACAGGCTGTGAGTTCTTGTTCATTATACAACAGCAGGCTGTGAGTTCTTGTTCATTATACAACAGCAGGCAGGCACATGGAAATATAAGCAATGAATTGGATGTTTCATTATGTTTTATATTGTTTAATTTATTTTCGTATATTCAGGAGGGTAGAACTGTTAAACGTTCCAGCGGTTTCTCTGGGAAAGGGTTCAAATTTGACGAGACGGAGGCACAGCTGGCCAATGAGAGGAAGAAGTTACAAAAGGCAGCCCTCGGACTCCAGGACTCGGATGATGAAGATACTGGTGTCGACGTAAGTTTGATTTTATATGTTTACCCTTCTTACCTACGATAAAAGTTTTTTATCCCCTGCAAATGAAGTTTAAGTAGCTACATTGGTTTCATCTGTCCATCTGTCTGTCCATTTGTCCATAGATGCGTTTTGTCTGAGGATTTTCTCAGAGGGTGTTAATTCACTTTTTACCAAATTTTGTGTAAATCTGGTATTTTCAGATTAATTTGTTCAATTTTGAGAAGTTATAACCATTTGTAGTAGGGAATGTCTAGTTTAATAACTAATTTCATTTACCAAAAGACAAGAAGAGTTATTGTGTAGCTATTGTGTTTTAGGTATAAAGCTAAACTATACGTTCAAATGAGGTTTTCAGATCAAAATTTGTCAGTTGTCCATCTGTCTGTCGTCTAAAATTTCCCCATGTTTGTCTTCTCACAAGAACCACACGAGCCAATTTCATCCAATCTTGGCACAAGGTATCCATGGATGAAGGGGATTCAAGTTTATCAGTAAAACTCTGTGCCCCTTCCAACGGGTATGATGAAGAGTAGTTAAACTAGGGGGGGGTGGGAGGGGGGGGTGTTTACAAAAATCTTCTCAAGAGCACTGGACCGGAAAAGCCACATCTTGCATAGATTTCTTTTGGAGGGAAGATTTAAGTTGTTCAAATCAAGATCCCTAGAACCAGGATGGGATTTTGATATTCAACATAGGAATAAATGAGTATAGGGAAATTCTGTAAATACCTTCTAAAGAATTACAAAGGTGCCATTCGCCAAATTAAGATACAAGCATCCTCATGTAGTGTAGGTTTTAGTTTAATTATTCACATCATGACTCACATGGGTTTTGATGGGGCTACAAGAAGGATTAAGGAAATCTTCTCCAGAACCACCAGGGTTTTATATATCAAAGTTAATTTGTAAGCATTGCTACTTAATGAATATGAATGTTTGTTCATCCCATGGCCTGGGGGTCTTGATGGGACTACAACAGAAGTCTAAAATTTTACAAAGGATTATGATTTATCTGAAAATTCCATCAAACTTTCTTATAGAGAACCACCCTGGCTCAGTATGGTAAATTTATTTGCAAGCATTGTCATGTAGTGTAGATTCATTTTTATTCACACGACAACCCAAGGTGCATTCAAGTTTTACAAAGGAATTTCTTGGAAACTTCTTTGAAAGTCGAGAATAACAATGACTAACATT
>NC_079167.1:31103073-31153073 GCF_947568905.1 Ostrea edulis | reverse complement strand
TAGGTCGATCTGTTAGGCAGGTGCAGAGGGAGCGTTGCGCAGGCTTCTCTCGCACGCCCTCTGGTGAAAAAATTAAAAAGTGTGTTGAGGTGTTTGATAAAACTAAAAAGTGTATAGTGGATATAGTTTTGTTTCTATGTATTCCAGAATCAATGATTTCTTCCATAATCATATGCTTTCCTGCGAATTATATCCATAAATTGAGATATGCAAAAACGAACCTCGACCTTCTATATTGCCGCTTCAGTAGCCTACACCCCGGTCACAACGTATGTTGTGGTATAGCCTACGGGTACTCGGTGTACGGGAATGACGTATTTTTAAAGAGGACATCGGAACAATGTAATATTGTACAGAATCCCAATCTGTAAATACAATGAATATTTCAGCAATCGCATATAGTAAATAAATGTAAATTTAAGTTTGCGACATGTTTGACACCCCGCCCCCTTTTTTTGTGGTCAGAATACACAAGCCTCAAGTTGACCATGATCACCTGGTGTCAAGCTTACATTTACTGAAGTACAATAATGGATTTCTCTATCGCAGTAATATTGACATGGTTGATTTTATGGAGCGCCAAATTAACATAAACTCAAATAACCGAAGATATATTTAATTATTTGAAAATACCATCAATTCATTTGATGCGCGCAACAATTCAATGATATCTTCAAACAATTAATGATATCGTCCATTCTGAATTATTCCTCTCATTAAATGAATTGGTATCATTAATTGTTTGAAGAGAGCAATAATTCTTTTAGAGAGAGCAACTATATTAATATTAAAGATATCTTTAATGCAACATATCCTCATTTGAATTTAATAATGGTCTCTTTAATATTGATTTAATCTTCTTTCTTTTTTTAAATGATGCACGCATTAATTCCTTATACAAAAACGTTGTAAATAATTAAAGAAATCTTCAATTGAATTGAAGAGATTATATACCGAGCTCTAAATTAAATTTTGCGAGCATTATTTCCACCACATTAATGCTCTCATCGATGAGAGCAATAATTGAATTGATGCGCGCATTAATTCATTTGATGAGAGCAATAATTGAATTGATGCGCGCATTAATTCATTTGATGAGAGCAATGATTGAATTGATGCGCGCATTAATTCATTTGATGAGAGCAATGATTGAATTGATGATATCTTCAAATAATTAAAAGATATCTTCAATTATTTGAGTTTAGGTTAATTTGGCGCTCCATATACTTTTCCGACATAATATGTGTGCATACAAAACTAACTCGGCCTATACAAAATAAATGGGGTCACCGTGTTGTGCATCATCTGATGTGTCAAGGTATTTAAGGTAATCAATTAAGATAATCAACGTAAATTCATAATCTCAGGTCGACATTTTTTTCATCGAGCAATTGTGCTAGCTTTTATATAGAGTACATGGTTTGTCCGTCTAACAAAGTTGTAGCCGATGTGGGCATTCTTAGTTTACAGAATGTGTGCATTGGTACGCGAAATTCGAGTTACTATATTATACACCCCAATGAATTTTCGGTGTTCGCAAGGTCACTCTAAACAGAAAAAAATTTAAACATGACTGATAAATATACGAGAGCGGAAATGATATTTAAAAAAAATATTTAAAGAAAAACCTCAGGTGTTACGCAGCCTCAGTTCGCAAGGTGAGACTGGTTAGGTTCACAAGCGGTGATGTGTAATTTTAGTTGCGGTCATCCAAAAATAGCGGCGTCTGAAAATAAGTTTGTTTACCGCTGATTGAGTTTCCGTGTGGTATTCAGTATAATGTTTCCATAAAGTTAAAGTTTTACTGTGTTTACTGGTTTATATAAATTCATAGCTGCCTTGAAATTGCGAATAAATAAGGAAGAAAGATTACTATTTTAAAAAGAAAATCCTCTTATATTTGGTATTCAGTGCATTTATCGCCTACATGTACATAGCCCCCACCCCCCAATAAACAACCCGAAAATATATATGAAACAAAAACACAGTAATGGGCACCTACACGTTACTCTGAATCACAATAAGAAATGATCACGTAAAATAAGAATTTATCGCTGAATTCAACATTGAGAATCCAATGGGGGACATTTCTGGCATATTAAAGAGAGCATTTGGAAAGAAAATTCCTTATACTGAGAAAGTATGAAACACACACACACAGAGAGAGAGAGAGAGAGAGAGAGAGAGAGAGAGAGAGAGAGAGAGATTAAAAGAAAAAGTAAACTGGCAAAAATCTGATTTTTTTTTTACTTTGAGCAGAGGGATACCTGTAAAATGCGAAACGGAATGAAACGAACAGATTGTATAACCGAACTCATTAATTACCGGGTATGATAATAATGAATGGTAATACGGGTGCGGGCGAGCATCTCAGGCCCATGTGAAAGATGCCACATATTCATGGAATTCGCTTCCCCTTAAAGGACACATCGCATGTTTTTAAACTTTTTAATTTTTTCAGCAAAATTAATTCATTTCATGCCTAAAACTACTTTACATGTGTTTTAAAAGAAACAGTTTGCGTAGTTTTCGAGTTTGATAGCGATGAAATTCAAATCTTGCGATATGCATATTTTCTTCGATATTTTACGCGCCATTATCTGTGACGTCATATGCGACCTCGAGCGAGAAGATTTGAAAACAGTTGTTAGCCATTTCATAAACAGATTAGATTTAATTGACAAACAAACAATTATCACATTAACGGTTTGTAAATAACACTGCATTGGGGTGTTTTGTGCCGTTTAAGGGTGTACTTGCTGTCAGTAGAGATGATTTGGACTGTGTTTTTTTTCAATTTTCGAAGGAAGGTATGAGAGACAAGACGTGAATATTTTTTGTCGGCATAACGACTTTACCATAAAAAAAACCCCAGTAGAATTTGTCCCTGTACTTTTTCAAACAAGCTCTTGGACAAAGACGTATATAAACTGCGAGAAAATGGTTCTATCGAAGCTTCGCACTGTTACATATAGGCCTACCGCATATGCATTCCGTTCTGCTCTCAAATTCAATACACACTCGCACCAACTGACCTTCACCTTGTAACAACATATAGACAGAACTTTGCTAGCAGTGTCTACCAATTGGTAGTTTTAAAAACGAAATTTAAAGATAAAAGATAATAGAACTTTCAATTATAAATAATAAAATATGATATTTCCCAACTTTGAATTGAATTATAATGCGTTCATTTTTTTTTTTAAGGAACGCGTACGTGTTTACAACAACAGCACGCAGCGCTCCCACTTCCTAAGTAACAACGTGTAGATAACAAAATATAATGATTAATAAAATTGCTTGAATAAAATAATTTAAAAGTATTGTGATTTTCACAATAAGTTTGATCATTTTTATTATATTTTCCCCCCCGAAATGCACCCTGTCACAGTAAGCCTAGTTGTCAATACTACATAATCGTATTATAATTTAGGCCTATCTAACTTCTCCAAAAATAAATTTTATAATAATTGCACTGTTTATTTTAGAAAAGCAACAACACTAATTACAGTTGTTTACAGAAATGGCATTACCAACTAGTGTTTAGACAGTGATCCCATGTAAACATTATTTACTCGCAAATTTCATATTCGCTTTCCTCGCTACATTTGGGTCGCTATTTGTATGCACTGGTGGCTAAAAGATATAAGACTCGGATAATTTGTCAACATCGAAATAAATGTTATCCATGGTAAATAAATTAGGCCCCTAAAACCCGAGTTTTTAAAAATATCTAACACTACTATTACAACAAGTTGATCGACGAAGGTCGCATATGACGTCACTGTACCACGTGACTACCTATCTAATTAACTAGGCTTTTTGAAATCGGGGCTTAGATTTAAGTCCGTATTGTGGCAAATTATCGCAATACTTCAATGAACGAACTATTACAATTAATTTCTATAAGCATACGGAAGACAAAATGCATATAATTTTGTATACTTTGAAAACACGACATGTGTCCTTTAACTAATTAATTTATACACCGGCTTCCGGTGTCTGAGAAAAAAGTGTAACATCTTATTGTATCTGTAACTGCTTAGGTGTGAGTACTTTCAATTATTGAAGAATTAATACAATATATAAAGGTTTTAGAGAGATTTCTACTCTAAGTAAACTAAGTTTCTTTAACATATCTTGTTTCAAAATGCACTGATTCCTATACTCAGAACAACGCAAATTGTGAGATAAGAAAAAAAATCAAAATGTTGATGCATTGGAGCACATCCCAATTGGTATCCTTGGAAAAATAAACTCTTCATTATTTTTCAGAGTAAAAATTACAATTCTAGTTTTGGAAGAGTTAGATGAGCAATCAATCACTGGACCATTTTTCTAAGATATCGAAATCATGATTTAAATGATATATATTCAATATCTTTAACACAATAATCAGCGTGTTGATCAGCCTATAGTCTGGATAGTGGTAAAATATTTCCTGCAGCATCATTTACATAAATGAATAAAAACAACGATCACACTGCAAAATACCAGTAGGGTCCAATCTATTCAGAAATGCAGCAGTATTCAAAGAGGAGATTAACTTCCCAATGAATAATTCATTGGTCAGAATATGGCTTTAACAGTGTTCTTTTGTCACTTTCTCTGATATCGGAGACCGTTGATAAAACCTTCCTCCTAAGATGACTTTGTTAAACTTCACTCTGATTAAGAATAACTTGAGGAGCTACAGTAATACTGATCAAAATATATTTTTACACCAAGTTTGATGATCCTAGCCTTATTAGTTAGCCATGAAAGTATGGCCTTGACCTTAAAATAACAGACATCTTCGTCTCATCATGGGGAACATGTGTACGAGGTTTGATTTTTCTAGTATTATTAGTATTTCAATGTTGTAACGGACGAACAGACAGTAAGAGATTGACTCAAAGAAACACTGTATTTTATACATCCTGTTGATGATGGCTGAATGCGTGTATAAGTTCGCTTATTCTAACCTTCATAAGTACTATTTCTGTCTTGTTTTATGTCTAGAGAATTATCAATACAAGTCTGACCTTGAAAAACAGTAGGTATCTTCCTCTAAACATTCGAAATACAAGTACCAAGTTTGATAATCCTAGCCTTATAAGCATTGTTTTTATCTGGCCCACAAGTTGGTGACAGACGAACAATAGTGCAACTGACAAATGCACTGCGCCATTCTATAATACGATCCGTCTATGCCAAGTGTATGAAAATTGTAAAGGCCCACAACAGATCTCTGAGGTACACCAGTATGTATATCAACCTGTCTTTATACATTTCTTCCTGAAATCTGGTACCTAAATGACTAGTAAGCCATTAAATGAGATTACCAGTTAAACCATGTGTTTGTAATTGAAAAAGAAGGCCTTAGTGCTGTACTCTGTTGAATACCTTTGAAAGATAACAAAAACATACAACATGATTTACCTTCGTTATTTTTTTTTTTTTATATATATCAATACAATGATAAGTTTCTAATAATTGATATACAGTGGAATAAATCCTGCTTAATATTTGTAAAATAAATTGTTCTTTTGAAAATAATTGTAAGAGTATTTTAAAGAAATATTTTCTCCACAATTTTTCGTGCACAACTATGGTGTCCGGATAGGGCCATTTGCAAAAGCGTGACTGTGCGTTGGTCACAACACGACATTAGGCCAACAAGCAACGCGCCTTCGCTCCAATAAGCAACGCGCCTTCGCCCCATCACGCCAACAAGCAACACGGCGCGAAGGCGTGTTGCTTGTTGGCGTGACAGCGCGAAGGTGCGTTGCTTGTTGGCGTGAAGGCGTGTTGCTTTAATTGTTGGCGTGAGAGCGCGAAGGCGCATTGCTTGTTGGCGTGATGGCGCGAAGCTTGTCTGCGCGAAGGCACGTTGCTTGTTGGCGTGACGGCGTGTTGTGACTAACGCGCAGTTACGCCTTTGCAGATGGCCCTATCCAGACACCATACACAACTGAACATTGACATTGTCAATAATCACTTACAAGATTTGGATCCTCTTTTTTTGAAACGTGCGTTTTTACAGCAATTGGAAAATTAATTTTATACAAGTGATTTGTTAAAGAAAACGATCATAGGTTTTGCAATCGTAGATTTTAACATTTTGTGGTTCATACGATTCGACTAATCCAAGTAAGTAGCGATATTGCGGTAGTAATATCATTTGTGTTTTTTTTTAAATAATGTGTACTGTACTATCTACTTTTCTATATTTAGACCAATTGGAATTCTTCCGGGTTTTTAGTGTATTATCTCGAATGTAAATTAAAATTTTCTATCTCACTGCAACTCGCTCGGCAATGAGGCACTATGAAAGATTGACAGGTATATTAGATACTCTGAATCCAGGTTCATCATTAAGGCAAAACAAGTGGAAGTAGCATTCACACCACGATAAACCTCGTCAGGTAGCCTGTCTCGGGTTCAGGACAGGCCACGACCGCCGGAAACATCACCCGCATTGGCGACACAGACCAGTGGTCCTGCAGAACAGACAACAGAACATCTGCTACATGCCTGTCTGCTCCATCAAGCGCGCCGATAGAAATCCTGACCCGACATAGTTCCTTAGGACCGGAAGTTCTAGAACATCTGCTACATGCCTGCCTGCTCCATCAAGCGCGCCGATAGAAATCCCGACCCGACATAGTTCCTTTGGACCGGAAGTTTTATGGAGGGACGGAGGACCAACAATATACCAGCACCTTCGTCAAGGAGACGGGGGAGTCCATCTGATAAATGGCGAACGAGACAAAAACGTTCAGTTAGGTTTTGAGAAGCAGTGAGGATAATACAGTGATAGGAAATGGAATGGACAAATAAATGACAATAAACGTGTAGGAATGGCGAAGACAATGAACAGCAACCAATCTCATAATTCCTATAAGCAATACAAAATAGACAGTTGGGCAAACACGGACAACAACAAACGAATATACAGACGCATTTAACGAAGAACAATTGCATGTTTAATCGCTTGTAGGATGCTGAGAATTTGATGTGGTATTTAGAACATATCAAAATTAACTCTTCCCCCTCATCATATTGTTGGTATTCGTAACATCTATTGATATAGCTCATCATCATCAAGTGCACAGTGATCTAACGATATTGCAATAAAATTCGGTAATACTAGTATCCTGTCAAAACTGGTCTCAGGTGAAGGTAAAGTACATGTTCACATGATGACACGCCATTCTTGGTTTTGGTTACAGAGTGAAGAGACTAGTAAGGGAATGTCGCAAAGCTTTACGACCAAAATTACCCATTTTCTTTTGCTTATACAATATGGCTAGGCTTATTGGTCGATTGTCTAGTATACTTTCGCAGACACCAGAGTGTTGATTTTCTGAGACTGAATGTGTCTGACGATTTGGTTTTTGACTTGATAGTCTTGAGACTTGATAATTATCTGCATGAGATGGAGGAATCAATTGTTTGGGTTGATTTCACCAACGTCACGGGATAGAATGACTGGATGAAAGTTGTTTGATTATTTAAAGATACATGATTTGTATGATGAAAGGTGAAGATAACGAAGACAATCTCATAACTCCCACAAGCAATACGAAATAGATAGTTGGGCAAACACGGAACCCTGGACACACCAGAGGTGGGATCAGGTGTCTAGGAGGAGTAATCATCCCCTGTCGACCGGTCACACCCGCCGTGAGCCCTATATCTTGATCAGTTTATCCATCCTTCACTGGGTCTTGATCCTTTAAAAAAAAAAAAAAAAATGGTTGTGATGGAGAAGCGTCATTGGCAGGTTCATCTAAATGCAACATGTCTTGAGCTTCTTATGTAGGATGCGCTTCGGAGTAGGCTTTTATACAAACATCAAATTCGGTGACTCATGGGTCAATCTCAGCATGACTCCTATCTAGTTTATTTGTTTGAAAGTTCACATAATCGTATAACGATGGCAGTTCATTTTGGAGACGACATGGTTTTTTTGCTTACCTTTTTTTGTTGTTGTTGTTTTTTTGTGTGTGAAACCTTTTAAACATATTAGTTTGTATATTTTAATCATTTTAAACGTGAAAAACAAAATTGGGAGTGGTGGACGTGAATCAGTTCCTTTAAATAATTTTAAAGTCACATGTCAACAGCGACTAATTTTTATTTGACATCGACATCTGATACGAGAAAAAGAACACTGACCTTTAATTAAGTTACATTTGACGAGATTCCATTAATTACGACTTGTTTTCTTCCGCATAAATACTTTTCAGGTGATATTTGATTTAAGGAGAGCTTTTGTAAAGTATCGATAGAAACATGGAAACTTTAAAGGGCTTTGTGAGCACGTATCCTAAAGAGATCTGTGTTACGGCTGTTGTGGGTGTGGTTCTGGTTACTCTCATCAGGAGGAACAGGAAGCGAATTAAGTAAGAGAAAATATTCACATTAAAATTTTAAGGGAGATTATATTAGAAAGTTATTGATTGTGTAATGGTTACAGTTGTTTTATTGGATTCGCTCATGTAGATTGTTCATAGTGAGACCATGCATGAGCGGATCCAAGAATGCATCTTTAAAGTAGTAAGGGTTAGTCCTCTTGTAAGACGGTCATTGTTCTCGTACATGTATGTTTAGTTATAATAGGCGGTTTCAGCACACAAGGAATATGAATTTTACGTCATCTATTACTCTAGTTAATTGATAAGTGGTAATCATACATGTATTTATATGTGGTCATGATGTATTATTTGAATTTCTCGGCATGAATTCATATCAAATTAATATTTTGATCAATATTGTTGCAAATTGTTACGTAATCATTCACAATTACATGATATTACATTGGATATTAATAATTTATCAGTTTAATCACAATCAAAGTCACAATGGTGGCAAAGCGCAACATACATGACTTGTGTAAGATAGATAGATAGATAGATAGATGTTATTAAGGTTGATCGATCCTCATGTGATGTCATAGGTTTTTGCAAAAATCTTAATAATATAAACTTTGCGCATGAAAGAAATATATCTTTCTGAGGAATTTTATTCACTGGATATAATAAAAAATCTGGTAAACAATTAATACTGAAAAAGTTTACATTTTCCATATATAATCAATTATTTATGATTTTAAAAATGTTGTCAAGGGCAATAACTCCTATGCTGGAATTTCCTCTACTGGATGTCTATTATACATTGGTTTCCCTAATATCCACAATTAATCTATACATATTTATGATTTAGCAGTTTTTTTTTTATATAACTGTTGATATTTAAATTTTGTTATTTCAAAAAGTTTTTATCAGCATTCGACATTTTCATAGGAAGGTTTACCCGCCGAATACGATTGTCCACCACCAGATCGGTAGAGGCCCTTACGCACCCAGCAACTCGCCATTTTCCTTGAAGCTAGAAACTTATCTGAGGATGGCAAAAGTCCCCTTTTTGGTACTGGCATAAAATATAACTTTAATGCAATTAAAAGGCCTATAGAATTCAACACTCACCTGGATCAACACGTTCATGTAGGGATATCGGTCATATACAACACTAATCGTGTCTCAATCAAAAAAAAACCCACCAAATTTTTTTTAAAGGTGAAGATAACGAATAGGGATTAATCTCACAACTCCCATAAAGAATACAAAATTAAGAGTAGGACAAATACGGACCCCTGGACATACCAGAGGTGGGATCAGATGGAGATCGGAGGTGGGATCAGAGGAGTAAGCATCTTCTGTCGACTGGTCACACCCGCCGTGAGTCCTACATCTCTTAAATATCATCTCCATCAGGTAAATAGAGTAATCCGTAGTCAAAATCAGTGTGCCAAGAACGGCCTAACAATCGGTATAAAACACGCCAGACAGCATTTTACCCAATGAGAGGTTGTATTGGCAAACTAGATCGTTATAACGACAAAAAATTTGCAAAATGCCGGCATTAAAAAAGACTTTGGAGACCCCTGTAACATCACTTTATTTGTTAGTACCCTCCCTCGACTTAAAAACTGGTCATACGCAGAACAAGCTCTTGTGTATCGAGTCAGTTGAGAGAGATAAACACCATGTGCAGGTGATAATGGAATATTGCTACATAAATATGGGAAGTTGACGATGGATAAGCAGAAGTCATACCGTTTGACATAATGTTGAGTTGTTAGTATGCCGTTAACATTTATGTTCAATAAAATATCAAAGTATGAAGCAGATGTGGAAGACTCTGTGGTGCCTTTATTTCGAGTTCACTGGGATACATCAAATCGACATACATGTATAAATGAAAATGATTATTGTTAATAGATAAGACGTCGTTGATATGTTGAAGGCCCAAGCAAGATATTTTTTTCTTCTCGTGTAGAAGCTTTTGAATGAATTCTGCCTCGTAAGAATAAGACAGGTCAGCTTATTGAATTACTTTTATTGGGAGAACTTACATTTTTTCCAAAAACCCTTAAAATTTGCGTCATTTTATTAATTTCACTGTATTAAAATTTACAGAAAATAGTAAAAATGACCACATAGGAGATATATTTCAAGCCCTATAAATCTGTAAAATCCAGGAGTTTCCGGGGGTTTCGCCCCTGGGTCCCCAGATCCCCTGGCTCATAAAGTTGTGCCCCCCTAACCGCAACTCCTGGATCCGACACTATCCGAAATTATAGTTATATTATATTTAGAGAAATTTTGATTTTATTTAACACATTTATTTTGAATGTGCGCCATTGTGTAAAAGATCTTAATGTAATGGCGTGCAACCGTCATGATTTTATAATAGAAATTGTAAAACAAACCTCCATTTGTAAAATAAATATTTAATTAATTAAAGCTGAAGTAATCTCGTTTTATAATTATTTTAATAGAATGTCCACGATGGTTTATCGAACAGAAGTAATAAAGGAAAATTTACCTGGATAGAAATTAACGGAGAGGAGATATCGGACTCTGAATTCTGTATACAGTACGTCAATAGGAAATTTAATGTGGACCCGGACAAAGGCTTCTCTGACGAGGACCGTGCGGCGGCTCTAGCCATACAGAGAATGGTGGATGAACATTTGTACTGGTAAAAATCGGACACTTTATGATTTGGACGTACGACCCAATCGTAGCTCTACTGGTTCAAGACCAGAATACTAGTAAACAAATAATGCGAAGGGAAGATGTCCGCGTCTGTCCTTTCAAATTAATCCTGTGAATTGATTTTTTTTTATGTTTCCGTAAAGAATCTGATTGCTTGTACTGATGAAGTAGAGAAAATCTGTAGGATCATGCCGATATGGTGATTAAAGCGATATCTGATTACAAATGAAATGAAATCTACCCGGGTCACATTATTCAGGGTAAAGCTTGTTTCAATCGTTGACTTTCGTTGCTAAAAACAAAACTCTGTAAAAGCCGACATTCTATAAATCAGTCTTTTTCAATGAATAACATAGGAAAAGTGGTATGAGTGTTGCTGAACAGAGAATGTTGTGCAAAATCATTTGATATTCTAATCCTACGAATTCTGTTTAATTTGAATGAAAATGTCGATAAAGAGAACTCTAATTTGAATACGATTCTCTATGAGTCGGTAATTTTGATTTCATTATCAGTTCTGGATCCTGTTGATTAATATCTATAAAATAATTTCGAAATGCTTTTATTGTGTTTGTCTGATTCATCGAAACACAGTGGCGTAGCTAGGTTTGAAATATTTGTAAGCACGGGTCGGAGGGGGTGGGGGTGGGGGTGGCAGCCCCCCCAGAAGCTGAGGACATTTTTCGTAATATGTAATAAAAATTTAACGAAAATATTTGTAAGCACGTGCATGCTCTGCTACTGTGTAGCTACGCCACTGGAAACATTGTTTTTTAAAGGAAGAAGATAAAAAATGCTGAAGTATATTATGTTATATTCCTGTAAACAATATGGCCATTATATTCTAATCAAAATCATCCCTAAAATTCAATTTCATCTGGTTTCGATGACTCTAGACTACATTGTGAAATCTATGTATATTCTCATGAACAGTATGAATGCTTTGTAAATAACTGACATACATGACTATAATGATTAGTAGCCTCACGCCGGATGGGGAGTATTTCTTTTAATGACTTTGTAATAATGATAATGAGACACGTGATTGCAATGGTTTCCCCTAGTGATCCCCCCTAACTGTGCATGATTAAGAAACTGTGCATGATTTAGAATACTTATGATTATAATATTCTTGGAGTCCTGATATTTTGTGCTTGGATAGATGTCTAATTTGTCGATAGTGTATTTCCGTTTCTCATTAGGTTACATTCGTGGGTGTATCCCTGCTTGAAAATCATCGGAAATTAGACCACAACAAACAATTGAATTGATAGTGTATTTATGTTATAATTTTGAAATGATTAATTTGTGTCCTACTTGATCACAAACGTGCCTCTAAGATGACACGTATTTAGTTTATTTGTTTTAATTTACTAAATACTCGTAACACACCGCTTAGATTTTCTGTATGTTATAACTCTCAAATATGAATGACATCTTTCATTAACGGAACGTCTGACACTGTAGGACAGTAGCTCTACAGCGCTGGGTGTACGATGCTATAGATGGAATAAACATCAGTGAAATGTTGAACATACCACCGACTGCCCTTTCCTTAATACGTTATGTGACTGAAAAACAAAGCTACCACCAAGGAATGGGCCGGCACACCAAGGAGGAGATGCACCACGTCATGAATGAGGATCTAAAGGCTCTGTCCAAGTTTATAGGTAAAATCACATGAACTAAGCACGTTTTGGGTTCCAACTCTGTGATACTATAAATATAGAAAGGGGTTTAATTCTGACCCAGATGAAAAACTACCCACTCTCTTCAAATGCCTTAAAAATCAGAAACTAGGTGCGATATGCGTAATTTGTCGGTCCCCTGGCATAGATTAACGTAGTTCCACACTCCTGTGACGTCATAGGATTTTGCAAAGTCAATGATTTAATGACAGGAACATAAATTTTTTTGGAGCCTTTTTCAATAATTATTGTAAAAAATCTTGTTAGCCATAAAATATTTCAAAACTCTTAGTTATATTTGCCATAAAATATTTCAAAACTCTTAGTTATATTTGAAAAGTCAATAATATGTTTCAAAATATTGAATCCAAGGTTAATAACTCTGTTTTCATTAAAATATTTTATCAAGTTCATTATGCGATAGATTTCCTTTATTTTTGACTAACATTTTACCAAGGTGATAAGGAATCATTATCTGTGTCTTTTCATGAAATTACATAAAATTTTAATCCCGAGTGATTTTGAATAGCTCAACTGTATGGTGCCAGACTTCATTTTTTTATGGGGGTATACATACTCTGGAAGCTATAGATTTGAAATTATTAAGGAAAGGTATGGATTTTTTTTCATAAATAACTATAACAGATGTACATCTACTAATATAAACAGAAAAAATGATATGTAAACCATGCAATAAGGAAAATGCGTCCACATTTGTTTGTTTTTTAACATTTTGGAGAATTACGCTAATTCAATAATTCTGCACATATCATTCTAAAACTTGATGAACATATTGAAAATGACATGTGTTTTAGTTATTGACATGTTTCCCGATAAATAAGTGCAATTCAAAAAATATTTTGTTGTTTTTATTTTAAAATAGCAACAAATAACTGTTTCCAATGAATTTCATAAAAATCTACATAGGGGTACACGACTTCAGTAGTGACTGTAATGAAAATTAATATGGAAATCCTTAACTGTTTTGCCTTTTTTCATTACTCTGAATGTTAATTTATTAATTCCAAACAAAAAAATGCTACCAAAACCCCAAAATTCCAGGACTAAGGACCCACCTTAATGTTTAAACTACTTACATGACAAACTTCAAGCCACAGATTCGTAAGATAACAGAAATATACGTAATCGTTCTCTCGATTTCACCTGCTTATTTTTACTAGAACATTTACCTGTCCAGGTCACCGTGTGGTTTCTCGCCTATGACAGTAGCAACATTCAGACTAGTGTGGACGATTTCGGACCCATTGATCAAAATTTCACATAACATATGGGTAAAATATCAGCGTTAAAGTGACTGAATATGGTAAAGGTAACGAACAGTGATCAATCTCATAAATCCTATAAAGAATACAAAATTTGAAGTAGGGCAAATATGGATTCCTGAACACATTAGAGATGGGATCAGACGCCTAGGAGAAGTAAGCACCCCCTGTTTTATCCATGGAATAAATGTCAATGTTGTTTGTAATATTGATGTCTAAAAGAATGACAGCGGGGGTGGGTGGGTGGGGGGGGGGTAATTTGCATTTATTTAGAGGGAGATGTATTCCCATCGATCTCTATTCCTTATATATGTATTTATGGTTCTACCTTATTGTTTTATAATCATTGACCTTTTTGATCCCATCCAATGCTCATTTGCGCACCATACTGCCTGATCGAAAACTGAAGTTTAATTAAACAGTAGAAGCGTTTTTCTTTTTCTAGATCTATTGAGAAAATATTGGTAAACTTAAACATATGTATGATAGCATGATATCCTTCATTAGATATTGTCCTCTTACATATCAATTATTTTCTTTGCAAACATTATAATTAGCAATATAAGTGTACATATACCGTTGTATCATATGTAAGTCAATACCGTGGATGAATTTATTAAGCTTCCATGGGAAATTTGTATTTTGCAGGAAGTAAGAAGTTTTTGCTGGGCGACAGGGTATGTCAAGCGGACGCTGCTGTGTTTGGGATGCTGGCTCAGCTGTACTGGCACGGGTTTGGGGGTCATGGAGAAAAAACCATCCAAAGTAGGATATCTGACTTGTACATACATATTAAAATGTGCTTAAGTATAACACCTTACAGTTCTTGAATCGAGGTAATGACAGTAGGAAGTGCTGTGTTGGTTATGAATCTAAATAGGAAGAAAGATAGTAGATTGTGATTAATAGTTATAGTGAATATTTATTTGGTAATCGAGTTAAAAATTTACCCTTTTCATACATGAATAAAATCACAGATATAATGTTATTGCTATTTTTCTACAAAATATCTTTATTTGTGTGACTATTGCGATACAGAATATTTTAATTGGTGTGGCTATTGCTCTACAAAATATCCTAATTTGTGAGATTATTGCTCTACAGAATATCCTAATTTGTTTGATTATTGCTCTACAGAATATCCTAATTTGTGTGACTTTTGCTCTACAGGATATCCTAATTTGTGTGACTTTTGCTCTACAGAATATCCTAATTTGTTTGATTATTGCTCTACAGAATATCCTAATTTGTGTGACTTTTGCTCTACAGAATATCCTAATTTGTTTGATTATTGCTCTACAGAATATCCTAATTTGTGTGACTATTGCTCTACAGAATATCCTAATTTGTGTGACTATTGCTTTATAGAATATCCTAATTTGTGTGGCTACTGTGATCGCATGAAGGTAGAATTCTGGCCAGACTGGGACGACTGCATCACGCATGGATGGACGAAGAAAGCAACAAATTGAAGTCACAGTGTGATATGGCTAGACCTACGCAGTTTATAGTATTTCTAAATATACACAGTGTAAACCATTACAATATCTACACATTATATAGCATTACTAAACCTAAACAATATATAACATTACTAAATCTACACAGTGTATAACATTACTAAACCTAAACAATATATAACATTACTAAACCTACACAGTATATAGCATTACTAAACCTAAAAAGTGTATATAACATTACTAAACCTACACAGTATATAACATTACTAAACGTACACAGTGTACAACGTTACTAAACCTACACAGTGTAGAACATTACTAAACCTACACAGTATACAACATTACTAAACCTACAAAGTATATAACATTACTAAACCTACACAGTGTATATAACATTACTAGACCTACACAGTGTAGAACATTACTAAACCTACACGATGTGTAACATTACTAAATCTAAACAGTGTATACAACATTACTAGACCTACACAGGGTACAACATTACTAAACCTACACAGTGTATACCATTACTAGACCTACACAGTGTATAACATTACTAAACCTACACAGTGTATAACATTGCTAAACCTACACAGTGTAGAACATTACTAAACCTACACAGTATATAACATTACTAAACCTACACAGTGTAGAACAATTCTAAACCTACACAGTATATACCATTATTAAACCTACACACTGTATAACATTACTAAACCTACACAGTGTAGAACATTACTAAACCTACACAGTGTATATAACATTACTAAACCTACACAGTGTAGAACATTACTAAACCTACACAGTGTACAACATTACTAAACCTACACAGTGTATAACATTAATAAACCTACACAGTGTATAACAATGCTAAACCTACACAGTGTATAACAATGCTAAACCTACACAATGTAGAACATTACTAAATCTACACAGTGTATAACATTACTAAACCTACACAGTGTACATTACTAAACCTACACAGTGTACAACATTACTAAACCTACACAGTGTATAACATTACTAAACCTACACAGTGTAGAACAATGCTAAACCTACACAGTGTAGAACATTACTAAATCTACACAGTGTACAACATTACTAAACCTACACAGTGTATAATATTAATAAACCTACACAGTGTAGAACAATGCTAAACCTACACAGTGTAGAACATTACTAAATCTACACAGTGTAGAACATTACTAAATCTACACAGTGTATAACATTACTAAACCTACACAGTCCTAACTAGTTAGTTTTAACTCCATACTAGTAGATTACTTTTTATTCCTTAAGTTACTAATTAAACCAACAATTGCAAGTTACCGTGCTTCAAAAATATATTTCTACTATTTCCAGTTTGTACTGAACATATTTCAAGTAGAAAGTTCTATTTTTCACTATACATCAATGCCCGAAAAAAAATGTTCACCCATCTCTTTTATTGATTCCATACACTGCGCTGAAGATTTAAAACACGACTTGCAATGCAGAATATATAATGTACAAAGTTATACATACATGTATGTTTGCCCAGTGTTTGAAACATGTCATATATACAGTGTATGTGTGTCTGTGTCCGATTTTTCCAAGCTATGGAAATGTATTTGTTTAATACAATGTATTGAAATTAATAAATATCTTAAATGATGTTTCAATTTGTTAGAATAGATGTGTCGGCTATCAGTGATAGACACTGGACATATCATATAGTTGGACTTAATGGAGGAAAATACAAAATTTAGACACTGCCCCTTTTATCTTTCTGGTAAAACTGATAGAAAACCAAAACATCGTTGTTTCAGTCCAGCAAAGTTAATTAGCGCGGTACATTTTTCAAAAAGGTGAGAAAAAAAATCATAACAAAATCATGTAGAGCTTCTTATGAATCATTCTCAGGTGGCCCTTTGGATAAAATATTGTGGACTTTTTGCAATGCGTATATTTTTTCGCGAGTTGTCTACCCTTTTGGGTATCAAATTGGAGAAATGAAAACTGTCCCATTTTACCTTCCTTTGTGAAATTTAATGAATGTTGGCTTTTTTGCAATTTTTTACTTGTATATCCCATTACAATTCAACTTCGTGAGGAATCATAAATCTTTGATCGGAAGATGCTTTATAATTAACATTTTCTACTTTGGGCATGTTCTTTCGATTTTTCTTTGTTTCATTTCATCGTTATATAGCCATAGTATCATCCTCTAAAGCAAAATCTTGTTAAAATTGATTTTGTTTGAGAGTTCTCTATGCCTTTTTCGCCATCATTGGTGTATAATTGTTGCAAGGACGCTGAGCGAGAGGAATGAAAAAGGAATTCTGGAAACTAGGGTTTTTTTCTAAAAAGAAAAACAAAAAAAAACGTCGTTTTTCGACCCCAAGGGTAGAAATGAAAATTCCGAAGCCTTATTGCACATCCACATGACACCATCCATACTATTTCAGAAGATCAATTCGTTATTGCTGAAGACAAAAGAAATTTGAGGAAGAAGAAAGTGTGATAGACGGACAGAAAAAGCAGGGTAACAAAAACGTATATATACCTGAACTTTCTTTAGAAAGTGCGGACATAATAGAATGTCTTTCTTTGGGATGAAAAGTGAAGATAACGAACAGTGATCAATCTCATAACTCCTATAAACAATACAAAATAGAGAGTAGGGCAAACACGGACCCTGGACACACCAGAGGTGGGATAAGGTGTCTAGGAGGAGTAAGCATCCCCTGTCGACCAGTCACACCCGCTATGAGCCCTACATCCCGATCAGGTCAACGGCGTCATCCGAAGTTAATATCAGTGTGCCAAGAACGGCCTAACAATCGGTATTAAACACGCCAGACAGCATTTGACCCAATAATAAGTTCTAATGGCAAACTTGACCGTTATAACGACCATAAAATTTGCGAAATGCTGACTTTAAATGAGACTGTTGGAACCCTTGCACCATCAACTTGTTTGTCAGTTGCCTGCCTCGATTTAAAAAGCACACATTACAGTACAAATTGCATAACCCGCCAACGCGGTGAGAAAAATGAGCGTAAAATCGTTAGTGTCTATATAACATTTGCCATCAATAGATTGGGAGGTGCATCAGCAAATAACCCTGACATTGGAGTAGAGTATAAAACATTGTTGACATGTCAGTTTGTGAGTGCCGGTCACGTGTGAAAATGCAGTTTTCAGCTTGCGAGTTGTATTTGTGTGTGTGTGTGATTTGCGTAGGTGAATTCCTATGCCTTTTGTTCAAAATAGATGAATGATTGCAAATTGCATTATTTACATGGGAATATTTTATGTATACATTGTATATGTGGTAGTACAAATCTATTTTAATTATTTCTTATGTATTTATTCATTTTTCGTTTGATTATATTTTTGAAAAGTTTAATAAATTTCGGATTGAGTAGGACTTCTACTGCGCATCGGATTGAGTTGTTTTTCTTATGCGCATTGGATCGAGTTGATATTTTTGCAACCCTAAATTTCATTCGTCATTAAGTATTACCCAATAGTCATGAGTCACCTTTAACTATATAAGTTACCGTTCAAACTGAGTAAATCAGACCAGTGTACATTTTACTTCGAAGATCTAGCTGTCCAGTTCCATCAAGTGCATCTTGTGGTACGTAAGAATCATATTTACTTAGGTCTTACTTTACTACAATATTTTTGCATATGACTCTTATTCTTAATTGCAACGTTTATACTTTATTGTATTTTTGCAGTTAAAGTTGTCTAAGTATATTTTCAGAATTTGTTTGTAAGTTCAAAGGTCAATTTCTTACAGAACATATTTTTCTATTATAAATGTATGCTGTATTATTGGTAACTTATTGTCAACAGTTTATCTAAATTATGAACTTGTACTTTTTGTCTAATACAATTGTTTTTTGTTTTGCTTATAGGTCAATGCCTTATACTTATACTTGTACATTTCTACAAAAATAAACAACATAAAGCCGAATTACTTTCCTTGCTGCTCGGTTACATATATAACAAATCATTTCTCTTGAATGTACTTAGTTTAACATAATAACACCGTTTTTTAAAATCATAAACTGGACATTTTAAAAATAAAATGATATAGGGCCCACGGCGGGTGTGACTGGTCAACAGGGGATGCTTACTACTCCTAGGCACCTGATCCCACCTTTGGTATATCCAGGGGTCCGTGTTTGCCTAACTCTCGATTTTGTATTGGTTATAGGAGTTATGAGATTGATCACTGTTCGTTATCTTCACCTTTCAGTCATCTTCAACTCCAATGAGAGAACAATGTCTGCAGAATATATAACATATTACGATTACAGACTCTAAATTTTGGTCCTATTTTCTTATACATCATTATCATCTATTACTTTTGTTAAGTGCGTTTGTAAGCCGAAATAATATTATATTGATATAAGTATCCCTTTGTCGACATTGTTTTCCCTATTTGGACATTTGATTGAACATAAACGGCAAACTAACCACTGAACTCTATGATAAACAGGATAACTGCGTTTCCTCCATCATCAACTTCCCATATTTATGTAGCAATTTTCCATTTTCACCTGTATATGGTGTATATGTCTATCAACTGATTCAATACACGAGAGCATGTGCTACGTATAAACAATTTTGAAATCGAGACAAGCTACTGACAAATAAGTTGATATTAAAGGCGTTTCAACCGTCTTGTTTATAGTAAGCATTATCAAATTTTGTGGTCCTTATAATGATCTAAAATCCTGTCTGACGTGTTTCATAACAATTGGTAGGATGTTCTTTGCATATACCCCGTTTACCTTAATATACACGGAGGGTGTGACTGGTCGACAGGGGATGCTTACCTCTAACAGTCACCGGATCCCCTCACTGATATATCCAGGGGTCCGTGTTTTTCCTACTCTTAATTTTGTATTCTTTATAGGATTTATGAGATTGATCAGTTTGGTTTCTTCACTTTTTCATAAGACAGATTTTTGATGTACAACTTTCAGTTTCTGCAAATAATATTCTATATATGTTTAACAACAACAAAATTATGATACAGTTCTTATTTGGAAAGATAATCTTTTATACATAAAATCCCACTATAATTACTCCTGACCATGTCCTTATAATGTGCTTTCAGAATGTAGCTGGAATGCGCTCTTAACGCCGCGGCATATCATCACGCACTCAAATGCATCTGCCAAAAATTAAGATAATATTATAGATATACATGAGATTGGATGACATGTTATGAGATTGATCACTGTTCGTTATCTTTGCCTTTATAGCTATATCAACCATGCTTCATTTTAGAAACATTTGATATCCCAGTCAATGGGTAGGATGAATATGAGTTACCTAAACTTCACAAAAACCCTTACAAAGATACATTACTGGGTACAGTAAAGTTTTACCAAGACCCTATCTTTACTCCTTACGAAAATATTAACAGTTGTGAAGGAGAAACTGTGCGACTACATTTACCAAAAGTGGTGTAAATCAAATGTTGATTCTAAAACATTCTAAAGAACTTAATAAATTTGAAATCTCAAAACTTTTCTGAAATCAACACATCAAAACGTATGATTTTTCAACACTTTACTAGACCTTTCTTCAAGATAAAGACTAGCCGTTTTGACATCATCGACAGTTGTTTATTTAACAAAAATGGAAAACTGGCATATTCATATCTAGTGATCAGTCATCCAAAATTACTATCTTAAATATTACTCTGATTCCACACACAAGTACTCTGAAGTTTGAAATAAAAAAATAAAAAACATGCTGGAGTTCCTCATTGACAATATCTTCGTAGTCTTTGGTAATCAGGTCTTCCAACAGTCTGTTGGAATTTACATGGGCATGAATTGTGCTCCTTTGTTAGCTTACTTGTTTATATATTCTTATGAAGCAGAATTTATTCAAAAACTTCTACGTGAGATGAAAATTCTCTAGCTGTGGGCTTCATTTCGATATTTAGATATATCGAAGACGTTTTATCTATTAACAATAATCATTTTCATTTGACATATCCCTGTGAACTCGAAATAAAGGACACCAGAGTCGTCCAAGTCTGTTTCGTACTTAGATATTTTATTGAAAATAGATATTAACGGCAAACTAACAACTCAACTTTATGACAAACAGGATGATTTCAGCTTCTCCATCGTCCACTTCCCATATTTGTGTAGCAGTATTCCATTATCACCTACCTATGGTGTGTATATATCTCAACTGATTCGATACGCAAGAGCTTGTTCTGCGTATGATCATTTTAAATCGAGTCAGGCTACTGACAAACAAGTTGATGGTGCAGGGATTTCACAGTCTCGTTTAAAGTCAGCATTTCACAAATTCTATGATTATTATAACTATCTTGTTTGCCAATACATGTACAACCTATCATTGGGTCAAATGCTGTCTGACGTGTTACATACCGATAGTTGGACCGTTCTTGGCATGGCACACTGATTTTGACTACGTTTTACTCCGTTTACCTGATCCAGATATAGGGCTTACGGCGGGTGTGACCGGTCGACAGGGGATGCTTACTCCTCTTAAACACCCGATCCCACCTCTGGTGTGTCCAGGGGTTCGTGTTTGCCCAACTCCCTATTTTGTATTGCTTATAGGAGTTATGAGATTGATCACTGTTCGTTATCTTTACCTTTCATGTAGTTGAATGTAGGTATAATAAAGTGTGTGTTAAATTGCCTTGTATTTCAACGAATTATCTAACTACCAACAAAACATTCATATACATTACAAACAGGTCGAGGAACATGTAAATTCCGCAATACTAGTAATAGTCGTATGTCACTATATTTTCAATCGTATAGCCTCGATTTCAATAAATTACTTACTGGCCAATTAAATTGAAAATATAGCAGAATCTCACTATAATAGTGATATACTACTTTACGAATTTACGCCCCCCCCCCAACGTAAAGCACAACAGTTTTCCTAATTTATGCGACTTTGTTGCGATTTTTATAAAGATTCCAGGTTGCTAGTAAAGATTCTGGCGAAGATATCAAATGGAACCCAAGAATTGACTTGAAGTTTATATCAACTGCGGCATGCGATGCAAATCCGGGCATGTGTCTCACCAAACCTGGGCAACTCCTAAGCGTAATACCCAGTTTGGCAGCAACAATGCCGATATATGCGTCGTCTATGGGTATTGGTTTTACATAAGGAATAGAGGCACTTAAGTACCACGTGACGTCCTGTGACGTAAGAATGAAGAAGCCTCCCAAATAGGGTGGATAAATATCAAATGGATAATCCTTCCACGACACAAACCATTTCGTTCCATGGTCCCTGTAGGGGGTTGAGAACCGCAACAACTGGCCAGCCATCAGCCCCAGTTGTCTCCCTTTCCGTCTAATGTATTTTCGCACATTCTCTAAATTAAGAAACACATCATCGTCAATAAAAAGATTGAATTTGGCAAGTGGACAGAAGCGGGATGCCCAGTTGAACCCCATTGTCGTTTTTAGGGTATTGTTGCTGTAACTGTCTATAAAGTCTTCTTGAACGATGTCTTTGTACAAGTCCGATTCAGCACTGATATTGGCTTCCAATCCAGGCACGTCTCCCAACAAGAAAATTACTATTGTATCCATGTCTGTTACATTTCCCCATGTTCTTCGAATTGCACGTCTCATTTTGAAATTCGATCCTTTGGATTTGACAAGAATTGCCAATTGCAGCTTTTTGTTTGCACACATCTCCGCAGCCACATGTACATATTTGAAGGGGTGTGGATTGATTGCCTTGTTTTCCACTTTCTTTCCACTAAGTAAAGCCTGAATCAATTGAGAAAAATCCACTTCTAATGGGTACTGTCGAGGGATAAAATTCAATTTTCTCTTATGAACTTCTCTTGTATCCAAGGTTGGCCATACTTTCAACAATATTCCATGTTGTTTACGAGAATACGGTATAATGTCTGTATTTCCTGCGAATTTCAGAGTGTCGTTTAATTCGTTGACGGTGTGTTCTTCAGTATTTGGCGCCAGTTTGTGCAGATTTTCGTATCCAGTTTTTGGAATTTTCTTGACGTCAGTCTCATATGAACCAGCAGAATAAACGTAAATCCAGCATATAATGACAGACAAGATAATGATCGCATTTCGGAAATACTTACGAGTCTTTCTTCTTCTGTAGAATAGTCCCGAGCTTACCATATTACCTCCGTCCGGTCATCTGATAAGTTGATCCTTAACTAAAAAGATTATTTAACAGGACGGACAAAAGTGAAGTTATTAACTGGTATTTCCGTAACCCATGTATAAATAAACATGAATGAGTAAGCATTGTTGACATAAACGGTTAAGAATGAAATTAAAGAATTAAAGTAATGCTTCATTGCACGGTCATTTCACGATACTTGTAAATGTCGATTGTGTAGTGAGATCAACTAAGCAACCAAGTGTAATCCTCAATGACAAGCAAAAGAAACACACACACACACACACACACACACACACACACACACACACACACACACACACACACACACACAGAGAGAGAGAGAGAGAGAGAGAGAGAGAGAGAGAGAGAGAGAGATATTCATCTAATAAGCATATGTAACTATACCTAATATTTAGAGTGTGGCTAGTTTACCTCACTCTTGTCACACACTAGCCGTCCCCTCCCTTGCACTAGGGGATGGAGCGGGAATGATCTGCACTAGTAAGTGCATTTGTAAAGGAATTGTATATGCATGCCGTAGTATTTATCAAGCTATACAAAACGGATAATATATATCAATTAAGTTATACAAGACAGATAATATTCATCAATTAAGCTATACAATACAGATAATATCTATCAATTAAGCTATACAATACAGATAATATCTATCAATTAAGCTATACAAAACAGATAATATCTATCAAGCTACATAATACAGATAATTTCTTTCAAGTTATACAATACAGATAATATTTATCAAGCTATACAATACAGATAATGTTTATCAAGCTATACAAAACGGATAATATATATCAATTAAGCTATACAAGACAGATAATATTCATCAATTAAGCTATACAATACAGATAATATCTATCAATTAAGATATACAATACAGATAATATCTATCAATTAAGCTATACAAAACAGATAATATCTATCAAGCTACATAATACAGATAATTTCTTTCAAGTTATACAATACAGATAATATTTATCAAGCTATACAATACAGATAATGTTTATCAATTAAGCTATACAATACAGATAATATTCATCAATTAAGCTATACAATACAGATAATATCTATCAATTAAGCTATACAATACAGATAATATCTATCAATTAAGCTATACAAAACAGATAATATCTATCAATTAAGCTATACAATACAGATAATATTCATCAATTAAGCTATACAATACAGATAATATTTATCAAGCTATACAATACAGTTAATATTGATCAAGTTATACAATACAGATAATATTTATCAATTAACCTATACAATACAGATAATATCTATCAATTAACCTATACAATACAGATAATATTCATCAATTAAGCTATACAATACAGATAATATCTATCAATTATGCTATACAATTCAGATAATATTTATCAATTAAGCTATACAATACAGATAATATTTATCAAGCTATACAATACAGATAATATCTATCAATTAAGCTATACAATACAGATAATATCTATCAATTAAGCTATACAAAACAGATAATATCTATCAATTAAGCTATACAATACAGATAATATTCATCAATTAAGCTATACAATACAGATAATATTTATCAAGCTATACAATACAGTTAATATTGATCAAGTTATACAATACAGATAATATTTATCAATTAACCTATACAATACAGATAATATCTATCAATTAACCTATACAATACAGATAATATTCATCAATTAAGCTATACAATACAGATAATATCTATCAATTATGCTATACAATTCAGATAATATTTATCAATTAAGCTATACAATACAGATAATATTTATCAAGCTATACAATACAGATAATATCTATCAATTAAGCTATACAATACAGATAATATCTATCAATTAAGCTATACAAAACAGATAATATCTATCAATTAAGCTATACAATACAGATAATATTCATCAATTAAGCTATACAATACAGATAATATTTATCAAGCTATACAATACAGTTAATATTGATCAAGTTATACAATACAGATAATATTTATCAATTAACCTATACAATACAGATAATATCTATCAATTAAGCTATACAATACAGATAATATTCATCAATTAAGCTATACAATACAGATAATATCTATCAATTATGCTATACAATTCAGATAATATTTATCAATTAAGCTATACAATACAGATAATATTTATCAATTAAGCTATACAATACAGATAATATTTATCAAGCTATACAATACAGATGATATCTATCAATTAAGCTATACAATACAGATAATATTTATCAATTAACCTATACAATACAGATAATATCTATCAATTAAGCTATACAATACAGATAATATCTATCAATTAAGCTATACAATACAGATAATATTTATCAATTAAGTTATACAATACAGATAATATTTATCAATTAAGCTATACAATACAGATAATATTTATCAAGCTATACAATACAGATAATGTTTATCAATTAAGCTATACAATACAGATAATATTCATCAATTAAGCTATACAATACAGATAATATCTATCAATTAAGCTATACAATACAGATAATATCTATCAATTAAGCTATACAAAACAGATAATATCTATCAATTAAGCTATACAATACAGATAATATCTATCAATTAAGCTATACAATACAGATAATATTTATCAATTAAGCTATACAATACAGATAATATCTATCAATTAAGCTATACAATACAGATAATATTGATCAAGCTATACAATACAGATGATATTTATCAATTAAGCTATACAATACAGATAATATTTATCAAGCTATACAATACAGATAATATTGATCAAGCTATACAATACAGATAATATCTATCAATTAACCTATACAATACAGATAATATTCATCAATTAAGCTATACAATACAGATAATATCTATCAATTAAGCTATACAATTCAGATAATATTTATCAATTAAGCTATACAATACAGATAATATTTATCAATTATGCTATACAATACAGATAATATTTATCAAGCTATACAATACAGATAATATTTATCAATTAAGCTATACAATACAGATAATATCTATCAATTAAGCTATACAAGACAGATAATATCTATCAATTAAGCTATACAATACAAATAATGTCTATCAAGCTATACAATACAGATAATAGTTATCAAGCTATACAATACAGATAATAGTTATCAATTAAGCTATACAATACATATAATATCTATCAATTAAGCTATACAAGACAGATAATATCTATCAATTAAGCTATACAATACAGATAATATCTATCAATTAAGCTATACAATACAGATAAATGGACTATTCCCGGCTGTTACCTCACCTCTTTATTCTCCTGAACGAATATCTATTGATCCGTCATTAACAGACTAAATACGGCAAGCTGAGCAAAATGTTTTATACATTTAAAAAAATTATAGCTACCATCAACTCATAACAGTGGTGACAGAAGAAATAGATTTGTGTTTCATCAATATTTTGCAATGAAAGGTTTGTAAATTCAGTTCTTGTAAGAATTGCGCTCAATAGCGGTATCAGCTATACTATCATATTGAATGTTTAAACATGTATTTAGATTGTTGAAAATTCTTACAAGTGCTTTCAATGCAAAAACATCATTTATACAGGCGTTCCTTTCGCGATAAATCACTTTCGGAATACTCCCAGAAGCGAACAAAAGTGAACAAATGTTTGTATAAATGAGCCCAAACATTGTCTCCTTCAATCAAGTGAACACACTGAATTCATCTCAACTTCTGTTTAAAGAAGATGGATTCAAAACTAAAATAATATTCCTCTTGCCAGTGGAGTTCCATAAACGTAAATCGATTTTTAGATGATTCCTGGAAAACACCTCTTTCATTTTTCATCGATTTGACTTCCTGGCTTGGATATATAGGGAATGCGTCATTAAAGGGACTTGACAAGGATTTCTCATTAGGACGTGACATGCATGTACTCCTCAGCAGCACGTGACGTGTACTCCCCAGCAGCACGTGACATGTACTCCTCAGCAGCACGTGACGTGTACTCCCCAGCAGCATGTGACATGTACTCCTCAGCAGCACGTGACATGTACTCCTCAGCAGCGTGTACCAGGATGAATGTTATATATCTATGGCCCTCCAGTCTCATTTCTTTCAGTAGCTATCATTAAACACTGTTAAAGTTTAAAGTTACCGACATACAGACAGATTGGAAACCATATACTACAGCACTACATATCTTTAATCAGATAGGCATAGAAGTTTAAGACTTTAAACATTAATTCAATGAATATATACTTTGAAATGTAGCACATTTACCGTAGAACCTTTTCAAAATTGTGCAAAACTGTACATATAAGGCTATATTTCACATAATTCGTTATCTATATACATGTACAATGTATATTCTTTGCATATTTTACTCGCAACTAAATTTTTGCATAGTTAAGGTGTACTTATGTCTTTCAACTGATTCGATACGCCAGAGTATGTTCAATTTTTAAAATCGAGACAGGCTACCGACAAACAAGTTGATGTTACAGAGGTTTCAACAATTTTGTTTAAAGTCAGCATTTCGCAAATGTTGTGGTCGCTATAAGTATATAGTTTACCAATGCAATCTGTCATTAGGTAAGATGCTGTCTGGCATGTTTCATACCAATCGAGGCCTATTTTGACTACGGAATACTTCGTTTACCTGATCAAGATATAGATCTCAAGGTGGGCGTGACAGGTCAACAAGGATATTTACTCCTCCTAATCACTGGTATATCCAGGAGTCTGTGCTTGGCCCGTTTCTTAATATTGTATATGTATTATTTATACGTTTTATGAGATTGATCACTATTCGTTACCTTATTTTGTTCACTGAAAACATTTAAATAGTTCGTTAGATATACTTATTCGTTGGTAATTATTCACTGAAACTGGTACACGAGATATACTTAGACAATATTGAACAAGTCAGAGATAATACTGTTATTTTGTTTATGTGCTAGCCGTTAAAATAAACGTACTACATGTATAATATATTATTGCATTATTTACAGCTGCAAAGCTTTAATGAGGAAATGGCTATCATTAAAAGTTGTATGATATCAAAGGCGAAAACACTGGAAATGTACGACACATTGAAACTCTGGTTCTCGTTACAGCACTGTCCGTTATCTTCACCTTTTCATGTCTATGAAATTAGAGACATGCATCAGTTGGGGTTGTCACTAGCTGCTGATAATTACCGGATGGAGAAATTTCGAGAAACACGCAGGTGTTCTATAAGATTCAAGCCATACCGGGATAATTCCGGAAAAGTTAATTATCGTTGATGATTAATAGAATACAGAGCGAAGGAATTATTGAAGCAGCAATGGCTAGAAAGACATACGTCTGTTGTTTCACGATACACACGAAAAATCAATAAATCTGCCGTTTACAGTGATAATTGTCCAAAGAATCAAGTTTCTATTTTAAAGCTGTACATATGTCCTGTTATCATTGGAATAAAAGTATGTGGGTTTTTTTGTTTTCGTTTTGGGTTTTTTATTTTGTGTTTGTGTTTCTTGGGGGGGGGGGGGGTGCGCAAGTGGTTATCCAATTATATAAATTATACATATTCAACATCAATTCATTTTAATACGACAACATATTGTAAACAAAACCCTCTTTCTCTGTGATGTTTCTAATCATACTTTTCCCGCGCATGATTAGCCTGCATCCGACAAAAACGTCAATCCTTCAGTAACATGCATTAGAAAATCGCCGTTTCCCCGCTCTGTTGAATACACCAGTACTTCGTTTATACCAATATCATAAATGACAAAATTTTGCTCTGGTTTTCAACATCCATAAAAAATCTATTTAACACTGCATTACTGAAATACCGTTGGATATGATAGTATGAGTAGGCTTGTTATATTCACCGATTTGATACAATCATTCAAAAATGTTCCCAAAGAACCAGAGCCACGAATAGCCAAAAATGGCCCTTAGTCAGAACATGATATTATTCTCGGAGACAGAAATCAAGAATATCTATTTTTTAAATATGTGATCCTTTTTTTCGATATCTTTTCATTTTGTTTAGTTATTGACGTTCAAAGTACCCATTGTTTTGGCCAGATTGTTATTGACGTTGCAATTTTGCAATGTAAGGTCACAATTTTACAACGTTTCAAGTACTTTTACGTGAAAGTTCTCTAGGTATAAAAGTGAAACAAAAACACTATTCAGTGCAATTTAATTATAATATTATAAATATTTAAATCTGTCTATGTTAATTCTATATTAAAACACACACCTATATAGTATATTCGTACATCTCTTTCTCCTCTCTCTGTTTGTCTCCTTCCCTCCCTTTATATTTTTTAAATCTTTATATATGCAACCATTCAACAGTTTTAAAGTAATATTAATTCAGTACCTCTTTACTTAGCTTTGCTATTTAAGTATGACATAAAGATAAACCCAATTCCAATATTTTAACTGTATAACCATTTATTGCACATACCGATAAAAAAAATTATGGAAGGGGGGGGGGGGCATCTTAAAATGTACACGAAAACACGGTGGATCCAACCGTTGACTTACGAATAAGATCTATTGACCTATGTATATGCGTTTCAATATTACATTTAGTTTATGTTGCATATTGATCACTTCTTTTAAAAATCTTTTATAAGTTTGCGGGCTTTTATTTTTATTATTTGTGTGGGGGGTGTTATTATCCCGCATGTACATGTACACACGCCGAAAACAGTAATAGCCAGACTTTGGACGGCGGCGTTATTTCAGACGCACTTTGCTACATGTACAACATTGGACAGTGAGTAAACATTTTAATCCTATGTTTCAAACTTTTATTTGTGTTTTGCTATATAGGGAGTTACGTTTATGATGAGTGTGGGGGGAGGGGGTTAGGGAAACTGTTACAAAAGTAGCCGTACATGTAGAGAATAACACATGAACATTTTGTTTAGCCATATGGATATAATTTATTTTACATTAAGCTAAGAAAATGTTCACGTGAACTAATCATCAGGTAAAATATATTCCATTTATTTAATTTCATTAGTTTCCTATCCGGATCATTTATTACAATAATATCTAGACCTGTGTGTATTTCAAAATGCCTTAATTATTATCATTAACTCCATAACATCTATGAAACGAATTCATTAATTAAAAAGTCTTATTCTGATACTGCTACATATAATAGAACCAAACTCCATCCTCGCATATATTTGGTTAGTGTGCAAACAAAATTAAGCGGATGTTATTTTCACATAAATAGAAACAAGAATTTTATCAACCAAGGGGTTAACTCTATGGTGAATTAACACATCTGTAGTTTGGCATCCACCATAAAATTTGCTTATTTTAACACTTTCACATTTCTTCCTGTCATTAGGTTTAGTTCTTATCTTACATAAAATGCATGAGGGAAACCTTTCTCCGTTATCAGACACTTTCTCCATGTTACAAACACTCAAACTAAATTAAGCAGGACAGTGGTTTAATAATGTGTTCAGTTCTTCCTTCTATAATGCTTAGTAATATTTTACTTAATTATGTAGGATAATATATTTAAAAAATAAATATATCAACTTTTACTTCAGGAACGAGTGTGATTCATATGTTCACTTCTATTTTAATCAGTATTAATGATATCTTCTTTTTTCCATTTGTCTTTTTTATTTCGTTATAAGATTTGTGGTTTTGAATATTTGCTGTTGAGACTGAATTTTCAATGATAAATATATTTGAAACAATGAAAAATACACTATTTTCGTTAACATTCTTTTTTCATTTTCGAATTATTCATTATTATTATTATCCCTTTTTATTAACTGCCTTGTATTTTTGCTAATTAGATCAAATGTAATTCTGTTTGTCAATGAATTTCATTTAAAAGCAAAACAAGATCCATATTGCTAGATATATTTTTCGTATTCATATTTGTATGTATTTCTATATATTGATTTCTGAAAGATGAAATATGCAATAGACCGGAATAGCTGTGTGTCGAAATATAACGGTACCCGATGACGTATATCCAAATCGGTTGACACGTAAACAACCGAACGAATGTTGTAGATCTTTCGCTCAGAGACTTGTAGCCTGCAGTCTATCCTTTGTATTGTTATGTGGACGCCTAATTTTTGTCTGGTACCCATATATTGTACTATAATTTAGAAATCATTAAACAATACGGGATAGGCCAATATATCTTCGCATCTTTAGAAGTAGCCTATCGAGTTAGGCACCCCTCGGCCCTCCAGTCTTTTTATGTACTGCGACTGCAATTTCAACATGCTCATCAGTGCCAAGAAAACTGAATGCACGGAAATGAAACATGTGAAGCCAGATATTTATTAAATTCAACGGCCTTCAGATAATTAAAATATATATAGTGTGATAACATAAAAAGAAAATGTGTGGAAGTAAAGGCGCGGCGCAGACGATGGGTGGATCTCGATTACAAGTATCTGGAGTGGATTGGAGGACTTAGCTTCGTAATTGTTTGATCAAATACCTAAAACTGTTAACTAGTGCAAGGTTTTTGTAACTATCCCTAACATGGTTACATATATATTCAAGTTCATAAATTGAGCATATAATCTATTTGAAATTTTGGGGGCAAAATCAATTGATGTACGTAGCCCGATTCCGACGATGGCGCGGATCCGGTTTTATTTCAATAATATTTATTGAAAAAATCATATTTTATTAACTTTGAATAATTACTGGTTTTGTAAAAAGACAATGGAACAATCCCCAACTATGATATTTAAATATTACGATTTGTATTAAACCTGTAGAATGGAAAAGTATTCGGATTTCGTGCATGGAATGTGAAATTCCGGTTATTTGCAGAACATAAAAAGTAAAAATTCACTTATCCCCAGGCCTCGATCCCAAAAAACTCTTAACATCTATGCAGAATGTAATATACTAATTTACAATTCATTAATATTTATTGGATCGAGGCCTGGGGGTTATACAAATTTTTGGTGCATATTGTTGGATATTATCAACTTTTACGAATATAACACAACTGTTATGGGTTCTGCATGTTAAAATTTCTATATGCGTGAATTTTCGCGGAAAAAACACACTGGATTTATAAAGAAGAAGGTATAAGCTATTTCATACCATGATGAAATTTTGGAATGAAGATACTTTATTTTACTCAAAATCACAGGGCCATATTTGGGAATTCGTGGCTCTTGTTCTTTCGTCAAATACATACTAAGAATTATAATGATGGATTAAGAGGGGGTCCGGACCAACAATTACCAAAAATTTAGTAGTATAAGATTCGACATTATGCATACAAACAAGTGCATGAAGAATCACAAATCAATTGTTTGTTGTTATCTAGTAATACATGTATTATGTATAAGTAATGCTAGAATAATCCATCAACAATGCTGTCTGACGTGTTTCATACCAATTGTTAAGTCGTTCTTTATGCACTTATTTTGACTACGGATTACTCCGTTAACCTGACAGTGGCGTAGCTTCCATTCAGGCAACCGAGGCAGCTGCCTCGGTAAAAAAAAACAACACCTTTTACGTTGTTAAAATGTCGATAGCTTCTGGGAGGCGCAGCCCCCCAGACCCCCTGCCTCGGTAATATTCGAACCCAAGCTACGCCTATGCCTGATAAAGATATAGGGCTCACGGCGGGTGTGATCGGTCGACAGGGGATGTTTACTCCTCCTAAGCACCTGATCCCACCTCTGGTATGGCCAGGGGTCCGTGTTTGCCCAGGCTACTATTTCGCATACAGGTTATTGATGCTTCTTTTACAGAGCGGTTATTTATCCCTGTTTCTTCCGTTTCCATTCTCAGGCAAAAGCTGTCACATTTACAGTTTATGTGAGTTTCCTTGGAAATGGTTTAGAATGCTTATGATTTTAGTGGCCGATTTGTTGCTTTGCATCAAAATAATTCTGTGATGGAATTCATCTATACATGTCCGATACTAGAGTGAATGATAACAAATTGTACTGAAAGTAAACTTAGTTGAGGAAACATGTTTTGTCATGTAAAACCAACCAAAGACATTCCAGCAATACACTTTCGACACAGAAAAGTGTAGTATAGGTTTTCCGGACGATGATAAGGTAGATATCATAAATCATTTTTTTTCTCTTCTGCATCAAATATTGATGACTCGCAACATCAATTACCATGGGCACAGTTGTAATATACATGCAAATAATGTTTTAGTAATATCATAATTAAAATGAATAAGATGTGGATATGATTAATAATAATACTACCTGTCAATAAAGAAATGCGATATGATGCAATAAGTTATACAGTGCTAAAATGTACTTTGCATTATGTTATAAAACTCCTCTGTCTATAATTTTATCAAGCCATTGATTGAAAATGTATTTGCCAACAACTGGAAAATTGTTAATGTTTCAAAGCTGTTTAAAATTACGGAAATACTTATTTAAACACGTGTACAATGATTGTCATCAAAGTAACATTTTACAATAAGTTTAAAACAGTTTTTTTTTTTGGTCTAGTCATTCAATTGCTCACTAGTTTCTTGAATGTTCTCAAAACACTGTTAAAAGTATAAAGGTTGGATGGTTGTATATTTATTTAACTCATATGGAGACGTCACCATTGCCGGTGAAGGGCTGTAAAATTGAGGTCTATGCTTGGCGCTCCCGGCCTTTAAGCAGGGAGGGATCTTTATCGTGCCACACCTGCTGTGATATAGAGCCTCGATTTTTACGGTCTCATCCGAAGGACCGCCCCATTTAGTCGCCTCTTACGACAAGCAAGGGGGACTGAGGACCGATTCTAACCCGGATCCACACGAAAATTTTGTTGCATGGTTTTGTGATCTGTCTAAAGCGTTCAACAGGGTGCAACATAGAGAACAACTTACAAACCTGTGGTATTTGTGACATTTTTCACTGGTTTGAAAGTTACTTATGAAACAGAAGACAGGATTATGTATGTTATCATCTCATGTTATACTTTCATGCATAACAAATAACATGAATATGTATATTAAATTAGACGAATTTGATTGGTTTAGAAACACATAAACCACACCCTCCAGGTAACAGTGCACTAGAAAACATTCAGTAAACATGCAATATGTAATATTTTTTATATTAGCATAAGTACTGGTGTTCTACAGGAGTCAGTCCTTGGCCTTTTTTTTTTTTTTTTTTTTATATATATATCACTGTTAATAATGAAGCAGGAAATATTATCTAATTATGTAATTTGAAACTGTTTGCAGTTGACAATTTATTTCAATTAATGTTCATCATGCAATATCGGATATACTGAACATACCTAAACCACGATTTAGATGTATTACATGACAAGGAAAAGATAACGAACAGTGATCAATCTCATAATTCCTATAAGGAATACAAAACAGAGAATTGGGAAAACATGAACCCCTGGATAAACCAGAGGTGGGATCAAGTATCTAGTAGGAGTAAGCATCCCCTGTCGACCGGTCAAACCTGCTGTGAGCCTTATATCTTGATCAGGTAAACGAAGTATTCCGTAGTCAGAATCAGTGTGCCAAGATCGGCCTAACAATTGGTATGAAACACGTCAGTCAGCATTTGATCCAATGACAGGTTGCATTGGCAAACTAGATCGTTATAACGACTATAGAATTTGCGAAATGCTGATTTAAAACGACATTGTTGAAACCCTCGTAACATCAACTTGTTTGTCAGTAGCCTGTCTCGATTTACAAACTGATCATACGCGGAACAAGCTCTTGCGTATCGAATCAGTTGGAATAAATCAACACCATATGCAGGTGACAATGGAATATTGCTACATAAATATGGGAAGTTGACGATGGAGAAGATGAAATTTAAAAAAGTTATACCAGTCAATTTGTCTTCATGTTGAGTTGTAGGTTGCCGTTGATACCATCATTTAGCATATTAGGAAGATCCATCTTCACTTGCCAATTTTGAGGGGGCGATCCCATTTTGTGACAAAAACAGAACTGTCCTAGCGGGACAATACTCCCCGCAGGGCACTTTGGATGGTGGAAAATAGTGAATTGAGGAATAAACACGTTCTTTAGACATGAAGATTGTTGAGAGCAATAAATGTACATGCAAGACCAAATATTCTGCAGTAATGTATTACTCAGAATATCGAAGATGTGCTTAACATAATTTTTGAATATTATTAGTTGGATAACTACTATTCAGTGTATATGAGCCAGAAAACAACACATCTTTTATCAACAAAATCCTCCACAGACATGGGCAGACAGACAAATGGACTGATGATTTTATTATACCATCTCCAAAACTAATGCAGTAGACTCTGTGAAAGAACAGATCATTACAAAATATAAAAGAAAATGACTAAGTCAATGAAGTTGTAAAAACACTCATAAAATGAAAATATCCACAATTTCCTTGAATGTTAATGAATCTCAATGAAAATGACAGGAGCACAACTTCATTATATACATGATATGTACACAAAGTAAGTTTGAATTAAATCTGTTCGTTGGTTTCTAAAATATACTTTGGAAACTGACAACACTACGGAAGCCCATTAGTGCAAACCAAAACTAAATAAAAAACGAAATTATTATATAAAAAACGAAAACTAAATAAAAAACGAAGTTATTATATAAAAAACGAAAATATTAGATAAAAAACCAAAACTAAATAAAAAACGAAATTATTATATAAAAAACGAAATTATTAAATAAAAAACGAAATTATTATATAAAAAACGAAAATATTAAATAAAAAACGAAAACTAAATAAAAAACGAAATTATTACATAAAAAACGAAATTATTATATAAAAAACGAAATTATTATATAAAAAACGAAAACTAAATAAAAAACGAAATTATTATATAAAAAACGAAATTATTAAATAAAAAACGAAATTATTATATAAAAAACGAAAATATTAAATAAAAAACGAAAACTAAATAAAAAACGAAATTATTACATAAAAAACGAAATTATTATATAAAAAACGAAATTATTAAATAAGAAAAGGAACGTACTGTACTGATGTGAACTGATACATGTAAGTCATTAATTCTGTATGACACGGCAAAGTATTCAGTACTTGGCATAAACGAAGGCCACCTGGCACCAGTTTTAGCAGCCACACTGGTACACACCGTATCACACCACCGAAACTTAATTAGTGTAAAATCAAGTGATTGTTGAGGTACCTGACTGATGGGAGCCATATATTTTCTTACTTATACACGGTCAGCTAGCCTATGATATCACACCACTCTACACAAACATGCAATTTGAGGAATTAATGACTGCAGTAGAAACATACTACAGTAAATTGGACAAATCTGTCTATGCAATAAATACATCATTCACTGGCGATCTGAGCCTTCTCTTCATATTAATTTTGGGAAATAATACTTTCAAATTTAATTCAAAAGTTTATAAACAGATATTTGGATGTGTTATAAGTGTCTAAATGCTCCCCATCTGTATGCGATATCCGACTACATCAGATAACCAAGGATTTCCAGGTAAACATCGCATAACGTACCAAGTGCGTTATCATGACGATGGCTTTATTTCATTATGTTCATGGTGAAGAAAAAGAAATCCGGCCATGATTTATTCGCTATAGCAAATTCTGCTCATCAACTGCTTAAATTCAAGTGTGAAATATCTGTAAATAAAATGCATTTCTTGGGCAGTACGATGTATAAAGGAAAGTGATTTGCGGCAACTCGCATTCTAGATTTGAAAACGTACATCAAACCTACAAATTGGAACGAAAAAGTGCACATAATCCTTCAGTTTATAAGGGATTTATAAAAGGTGAAACTATTTGCCATATTTACTGGTAAATTAGCCGACGAATATACCACTTTATCTTAGAATGTAAATTACTATCCGCTCTACGGAAAGAATTTTGGGTTCCTAGATATTGTCATGTACCAAATACACTGAAATGTAGAGAGTTAATGACAACATGAAACCTAAAACAGTTTTTAAAAAAAGCAACTATGTATATCCATAAGTTAGTCTGCTGTCCTTCCTAAGATGTATATATATTAAATTATATGCATTAAGTCCTCCACCTTTATTTTGTGCTAATGCACATACATGTGTATGTATTAATTATATACTTGTACCCTTGCCAATGTTGTTTAAATACTAACTTATATATTTGTGTACCTCGTGTACCATTGTATGAATGAATTGAGTGAATAAATTAATTGAAATGATTGAAGAAATTTTTAAAGATTTCAAAACAAACCCTCTAAAGAGGGGCTATAGTGATAATTAAATCAATAAAAAAAGTACAAGTGGTACTTGATAACTAAGATAGAGCCACCTCTGTTATCGGGTGTAAATAAAAGCAAAAAACCGGGTATACCCCTTGTTTTCATCACCAAATACAACCCACCAAAAAGCAAAAGCTTTTAAATTAACGGCACACCCTCCAGAGAGACAAAGACGTTTTCTCTGTTCTACATTGTACCTATAGTGTGGTTCATACCAACGCAATAAAAATTTAAGGGATATGCTCACACCTTCATTTCAGAATAATCAACCTGCATGATAATTGTGAAGTGCAAATAGACTTCTGATGAGGCGGATCTGCATGCAGCTAAACTTCAATCTATCGATCAATCCAATCAATTTGCTCAATTTTCACACCGCCGAAACACTTAATTAGTGTAGTGTCAAGTGATTGTTGAGGTATGTGGCTGATGGGAGCCATATATATTCTTAGATTTATGGGGGCTAGTGTTGAAGTAATTTTGGAGAAATCCTGTAATCCGATACACGAGGTTTGGGACCTTTCAGCGAACATAGTAGATAAACGTGTAGTGAATGGATAAGTTGGCTAATTTGTAATGTCATTAGATTTCTGTAAAACTCCATTGGCGATGATGAAATCGCAGTAAATCAAAGAATTAGGAGCCATGTTTCCTTCCTTGTTAAGCTCCACTGACACACACACATTATATTCTCAAAAACTGTTCTTGATTTCGTTTTTTATGTAATATTTTCGTTTTTATTTATTAATTTCGTTCTTTATTTAATAATTTCGTTTTTTATATAATAATTTCGTTTTTTATATAATAATTTCGTTTTTTATTTAGTTTTGGTTTGCACTAATGGGCTTCCGTACAACACACCCTCAAAATGGAAGAAAAATATGCTTATCTTCCTTGAATATTAAAATATCTCAATCAAAATAGCAGATGCACAACTTCACTATTCATATAAGATATACATAGTTTTAATGAAATCTGTTCATCGGTGTTAAAGATATGCTCAGGACAATATTAATGATGTCGACGGACAGACAAGGGGATTCCAGTATATCCCTAGACTTCGTTTACGGGGGGGGGGTATAATTATTAGAGCAGCAAAAGTGTACGATTTGATACAAAAAAAAGTGCATAGAGAGAAACTAATGAATTATTTGTTGTTATTTATTGATTTTATTATGCATAAAGTATAGCTAGAAAACCTCAAATACCCTGAATCTCCCGTCTATTGCCCCCTTTTAACCACTAATACTATATCCCATCTAATTTCTGTCACAAAAACAGGAGACGAAAGATCCACCGCACTAGATTCAGACAAAACTGCATCGTAAAGGATGGTTTATGTAAAAGTTATGTACAAGTTCCATTTACTCGTGCGATTTACTAGGGAACTCGTATAATTTTTTGGGGTATTTGTATGTAACAATTATGATCATGTCAGAAGTGCATTCTTCAGAGATAGCTCACAATTTATTCAGATATGTGGAGAAACGAAGCGTAAAAAGATCATATCAAACAATTATTTTTTTCTTCTGTACAAAAACTCGTTCGGGATCTTGGTAGAGTAATATTACAAACTAATACCAAGCTTAATTCGACAGTTGTATTTATCAATCACACATGTATATAATGATTAATTTGTTTTCCATTGTAACTACTGTATAGACAGTTGTATTTATCAATCACACATGATTAATTTGTTTTCCATTGTAACTACTGTATAGACAGTTGTATTTATCAATCACACATGTATATAATGATTAATTTGTTTTCCATTGTAACTACTGTATAGACAGTTGTATTTATCAATCACACATGTATATAATGATTAATTTGTTTTCCATTGTAACTACTGTATAGACAGTTGTATTTATCAATCACACATGATTAATTTGTTTTCCATTGTAACTACTGTATAGACAGTTGTATTTATCAATCACACATGTATATAATGATTAATTTGTTTTCCATTGTAACTACTGTATAAACAGTTGTATTTATCAATCACACATGATTAATTTGTTTTCCATTGTAACTACTGTATAGACAGTTGTATTTATCAATCACACATGTATTATAATGATTAATTTGTTTTCCATTGTAACTACTGTATAGACAGTTGTATTTATCAATCACACATGTATATAATGATTAATTTGTTTTCCATTGTAACTACTGTATAGACAGTTGTATTTATCAATCACACATGTATATAATGATTAATTTGTTTTCCATTGTAACTACTGTATAGACAGTTGTATTTATCAATCACACATGTATATAATGATTAATTTGTTTTCCATTGTAACTACTGTATAGACAGTTGTATTTATCAATCACACATGTATATAATGATTAATTTGTTTTCCATTGTAACTACTGTATAGACAGTTGTATTTATCAATCACACATGATTAATTTGTTTTCCATTGTAACTACTGTATAGACAGTTGTATTTATCAATCACACATGTATATAATGATTAATTTGTTTTCCATTGTAACTACTGTATAAACAGTTGTATTTATCAATCACACATGATTAATTTGTTTTCCATTGTAACTACTGTATAGACAGTTGTATTTATCAATCACACATGTATTATAATGATTAATTTGTTTTCCATTGTAACTACTGTATAGACAGTTGTATTTATCAATCACACATGTATATAATGATTAATTTGTTTTCCATTGTAACTACTGTATAGACAGTTGTATTTATCAATCACACATGTATATAATGATTAATTTGTTTTCCATTGTAACTACTGTATAGACAGTTGTATTTATCAATCACACATGTATATAATGATTAATTTGTTTTCCATTGTAACTACTGTATAGACAGTTGTGTTTATTAATCACACATGTATATATATGATTAATTTGTTTTTCATTGTAACTAATGTACTGACAGTTGTATTTATCAATCACACATGTATTATAATGATTAATTTGTTTTCCATTGTAACTACTGTATAAACAGTTGTGTTTATTAATCACACATGTATATAATGATTAATTTGTTTTCCATTGTAACTACTGTATAGACAGTTGTATTTATCAATCACACATGATTAATTTGTTTTCCATTGTAACTACTGTATAAACAGTTGTATTTATCAATCACACATGTATATAATGATTAATTTGTTTTCCATTGTAACTACTGTATAAACAGTTGTATTTATCAATCACACATGATTAATTTGTTTTCCATTGTAACTACTGTATAAACAGTTGTATTTATCAATCACACATGATTAATTTGTTTTCCATTGTAACTACTGTATAGACAGTTGTATTTATCAATCACACATGTATTATAATGATTAATTTGTTTTCCATTGTAACTACTGTATAGACAGTTGTATTTATCAATCACACATGTATATAATGATTAATTTGTTTTCCATTGTAACTACTGTATAGACAGTTGTATTTATCAATCACACATGTATATAATGATTAATTTGTTTTCCATTGTAACTACTGTATAGACAGTTGTATTTATCAATCACACATGTATATAATGATTAATTTGTTTTCCATTGTAACTACTGTATAGACAGTTGTATTTATCAATCACACATGTATATAATGATTAATTTGTTTTCCATTGTAACTACTGTATAGACAGTTGTATTTATCAATCACACATGTATATAATGATTAATTTGTTTTCCATTGTAACTACTGTACTGACAGTTGTATTTAAGATGAAAACCTTGTATGTTAATGGAACATGTGTTCAGTCATTTGTATATGAATTTATATACAATATGTCCAGACCAATAAGAAATCAAGCCTAATCATGAAATTTTAAAAAAATGTTATACGGGTTTTAAGCCCTAGGATATTTTTTCTTGTTTATAAACGGTTTTAGGTACATGACCTAAAAACTTCGTATATGGCAGGGGGAAATCAGTAGTGAAAAACAATCAGTATTTACAGTGAGCATTAGGGAAATGTCTACAATGGCTTTGATTGTTATTGTGAATACCTTAATAATGACTGTTGCAGTGTTGCTTTGAATTTTTCATTGCTAAAACTTCTTAAGTCCGAAAAAAAAGTGGTTTTTCCCCCCATTATTAATTCCCTCTAAACATAGTTATTCCTCAAAACTCTGAAAAGTTTATAAAATATATACATGAAGACAATGTCATTATTTATGCATTTTAATAAATTTCTTATGCAAAGGCAATATCAACTCTCACATAACATATATAAATATCTTATTCTAAATACAAACATTAGTTATTGTAATATAAAAATATCACAATGTAATAATATAATATAAAATACCACAATATTGTAATATACATGTAAAAACACATTGCATGTGTAAAGCAATGAATTGATAAACTATTTTTAGATAATGATGCAATATTTGATATCTCTTACGCAGCAACAATAAAGATTACACATGAGATCAAATAATTCCAGAGTTGTTACGTCTAAAACTCAAATCCACCATAAACAGAGGAATATCACCGCTACAGGTCACCGATTAGAACTGGCATATTGGTCAATTATTCATCGCTACCCCTCATCTAGACGCGAGGTATTAATTTGCACCGACCTAGCTATAGAAATTACGGGCATTCCTCTTGTTCACACAACAGTTCACCTTTTTGCTATCCTCAAGAGAGTTCACATTCTTCAACAGAAAATGACGTTTAGCAATATCGCACAGGAGAAATCTGATATGGTGGAAATATCGCACAGGAGAAATCTGATATGGTGGAAAATGGATGATATGTACAGTAATAATTTGAAATTAAAAACTTTCAAATTTCCCGTATTTTGTTTCTAGTAGAAAAAATTAAGAACCCATCTAGACTCGAACTCACTATCTACTGTTCAGCAGTCGACACGTTAACCTACTGAGCTACCCAGTCAGGCAATTAGATTTTTAAAAGGGAATATGCACATGTTGCTGATATTTATCACCCATGTTTCAAAAGGAAGTCAGCCATTGATGTCATGACGATATGTTACTCTTCCTTAAATCTTCTGGTGTCTGCTTCTGGGACAGTTCCCCTTGGAAATTTGGTAGAGATTTTTTTTTTCCATTTATGACTTTTCTGTAGTGTTTGTATAATATGAAGTGTATGATGACCAACTGTAATTGAAGTATTGATAGACTCTTTACAAAGAACGGTGCACTGAAATGTGTAAGGGCGTTCCATTTTATGTTTGTGTTTTCAAAAATGTTCTACAACCATGGTCATAAAGATAATACAATATGACATCCGAGTAACCCATATATAAAAACTTCCTACGTATATTTTTAAGAATTTTCCCTGTCTAAATAAATCTGAATCTCATCACTAAAAATAAATCTGAAATATAAAATCACTGGACTTTTCATGATTTTTTTTAACGCACTCATTCTTACTGATTTGTAATTGACAATTTATAATGAGGCAAAAACGTCAGCGAGGTAGTTACCCCCACACAGCTATGATATTGCTATAATAACAAATACGTCACAGAGCCTCCACATAGCAATAACATATACGTCAGAGCCTCCACATAGCAATAACAGATACGTCAGAGCCTCCACATAGCAATAACAGATACGTCAGAGCCTCCACATAGCAATAACAGATACGTCAGAGCCTCCACATAGTTATAATAGTAGGCACGTGAATGAGCAAGTCGAGTATTCAATTCTTTTATAACTGTTTTTAGAATTACGGAATTAAAATTTCAGACATTCATATATGGCATTAAAATTAATTCCTGAAATAAAACTATGAAAATTAAATGTGTAATATTCTTGCAATCTAATCTTTTTTTTTTCTTTTGCTATTTCTGAAATCATGCTTTTCCTGATTACATGTAGCAAAATTAACAAAACTGTAATGTTGATGAATCCTAACAAGTGAGTATTAGGTAGCAGATAAAAAACCCAAACCCTATTACCTCTTCGGTTTTGGACTAATGGGGTATTTAGTTATATACTGTTTCCATGTTGCCATCATGGATTCTGGGGATGGAATACGATGAAAGGCAACTACTGTCTGAAAGCTCATAGGCATGGCTGACTTGGTGTTCTGACCAGGATTTCTTATCACCATTCCTCCGTGGTTTCGTGGAGCTATGTTGAGTTTTCGGGCGATAATCCCTAAATAAGAATCATCAATTGAAATTGTTTTAACATATGGAAAGGCAGCAGCAAATGCTCTTGTCACATCCCACGACATTAGAACTCCACCACCGGCCAAATATGGGGGATATCTGTCGAACGGATAATCTTCCCACGAGACAAACCATTTAGAGCCATTGTCTCTGAATGGCACAGAGTTAGGGAGCAATTTGCCCGCCATCAGTCGAGGTTCATTTTCTTTGGTATTACGGTAATTTTCTAAGTTTTTCACAACTACAAATACATCATCATCAACAAAGAGGTTAAACTTTGCACTTGAACAATGACGGACAACCCAGTTGTATCCCATTATTGTTTTTATCGTGTTATTGGAGTAGTTATCTATGAAGTCTTCTTGTACAATATCCTTGTACTTTTGGGCCTCTTTAGTAATTATCCCTTCAAGTCCTTCCGTGTGTCCAAGTAGAAAAACGAATGAAACACCCTTGTACAGCGTTGGATTTCCCCAAGTCTGTCTGATGGTTTCACGAATTTTTGAATTGCTGGCTTTAGATTTCACAAGAACTACTAGATGCTGGTTTTCAGTTTGACATGCATTTTCAGCCTCATGCACAAATCGAAAAGGATGAGGATTGATTTGTTTGTTTTTTATCTTCTTTCCTTCAAAAATATTCTTGGTCAGTTGAACGAGATCTAACTCTATGGGGTACTTTTTAGGATCAAAGTTGAGCTTTTTTACTCTCACATTTCTAGTGTCAAGCGGAGGCCCAACTTCCATCTGTATTCCATTCTCGTCAAAAGTAGTAGCAGGCTCAAAGATTGGATAACGTCTTCCAATGGTCTGAGGCATCACCACCGTCTTCTTCTGAGACGAAATGAATTGAGAAGACGGGAAGCGGATGTTACCGGTTGACGGCAAGAATTTCTTGTTATAGGTTTTAATGATAACCTCGGAGTAGTTGTAGTACACCCAGTTTATCATGTTCAACAAAGACATGCACAGTGCCAAAAGAATGAGGAAATTCCGCACTGAGTTGCCCAACAATAGCTTTGAGCACCTGAATCTTTTCATTGTGTGCCTTTTTCAACTTCCTTGAGTATTTATCTCAACATTGTGTCGACTCTGAAAAGAAGTACAATCAGTGTATTAGAAATACAGTGTTACACATTGATTTTGTTGACTGGGTTCAAAAGTAACATGTGTGTTGTCGTACCCGTAGACCACATACAGTTTGGTTCGAAGGTCTAGCAAAATATTTAAGAACGTGCGGTTGATATATCAATGTTATACACCTGACTCTGCCATTCTCCCTTATTTTCATTTGTTCCTAAAGGGCTTCTATTTATGAACTAGCTACAAATATTCTCGATAATGCCAAGTGATGTTGATTTAAGTAGTCTGACATCAATTTATTGAACATGTAAACATTGTTCAGTGCAAACGTCGGGCTAATTTTATTGCATTAGAGCGTACAATCTGCAGAATTACACATTCGCAAAAGTATCAACAACAAAACATCTCTTAAAAATCACAATATGTACTATAAAAAGAATTTATGTGACTATGTTTTAACGGTGAATCATAGTTCAGTGTGTAGATATAATACTAACGGTGAATCATAGTTCAGTGTGAAGACTTAATACTAACGGTGAATCATAGTTCAGTGTGTAGATATAATACTAACAGTGAATCATAGTTCAGTGTGTAGATATAATACTAACGGTGAATCATAGTTCAGTGTGTAGATATAGAATACTAACGGTGAATCATAGTTCAGTGTGTAGATATAATACTAACGTGAATCATAGTTCAGTGTGTAGACTTAATACTAAAGGTGAATCATAGTTCAGTGTGTAGATATAATACTAACGTGAATCATAGTTCAGTGTGTAGATATAATACTCCTTCTCTTTTCTGAATTAGCGCCTCCTTTACAAATTGAACAAAATGAGGGATGTTTTAAAAACTGTCTTTCTTGGTTCACATGACATAACTAAATGCAAGATTCTTGTATTATTGATCCCACGGCGGACTGGAACGATGACCAAATGACAACGCTCAATTTCCTGTAGGTTTTGTCGACAAGAAATCTTGCTTTTCTTTTCCTAAAGCCCAGCTCGTTATTGAACCGATAGTTATATTCATTAAATTTTTCTCATTGTTTCTTGAAACCCGAATTCTTGTTATTAGATGTTGGATATGGGTATCTCTTAATTGAGTTAGGAATTTCAGAAGCTAATATAGATTTTTTTTTTAAATGTTCGTTATTGTGACAGACAGCTGGGAGCACCGATCTTTGTTTGAAGTTCCATCATTGACATCATAAAAAAAAACATCGATAGGTACGGAAGATTTAATCAGTAGAGTCTGATTAAACTCAAATCTGCTGTTATATAAAACAACATACAGTACTCTCCTTTACAGTAGTATGTTTGTGACTGTTGACCTCGTGTCAAACGTCACATCGTGGTACTAAAAATGAGGTCATAGGGACCCAATCATTGAGGGACACACATGGAACGTGTATGATCAGGTTAATATTGTAAAGAATTAGATAATCATGCTTATGCATCTCTTTTCAAAATTAGGCAAACAGCTGATGAAAACGTACTGCAGGTATACAATATCCGCCTCTCTCGGATAATTAAGTACGCTCTCTCGATTAATTAAGTACGCTCTCTCGGATAATTAAGTACGCTCTATCGGGGCTGGAGATTCATATGTACACGTTCACAACGAAGGCTAGAAAAATGATGAATTCCATGAAAATAAAGAGAATGGGTCAAATATCAGCGTTAAGATTAATATTTTTAGATAACATTCATAATTCATTTTAGAGCAAAGACATAACTGTTGAATGTTGCCTCATGTCAAAAGTCCCCCAGTACCCAGAAATGAGATCATAGGAACCCTCACCATTACAGAGACATTAAAACTTGTCCAGAAAACGGTGTTCATTAGTTAATTACTGCTTCTCTTTTTTTACGTATAAATTCTCAATTAATCAATATAGATATCACCAACATGTAACACTCTTGTACAAAGAATCTTTACAATGCCTGAGAAGCATATAATAATGTAAACTTCTTTTGGGGGAAGCTGCCTGATATAAGCAGTATATTATCATGTATATCATAAGGCAGCAGGCAGAGCCTAAATATATAAGGCACGAGGTGCTGTCCAGGGACCCATCAATCTCTTCTATGCGTGTTTCATACATGTATATTTCACCCATGTCAAAAGAAGAATGGGTTATGAATTAGAGGCAATCGACATTTATCATATGCAAGTGATTCTTATCAAAAAGTCTTTTCCTTGAATATAAAGTCTACACCAATGTAAATCAGAGCGGATATCAAATATCATTCCATTTTATTTTACGATGCCTTATTTCAACTTCCTTCCCATAGTCACTTTCGTTTGCAAAAGTAAATAATCACCCAAACATATATTTTCAGTGGCCTTCTTTATTTTCTTTGATTTGTAATATGAACTTTTACACACACCCAAGGCTATTTTCAAACCGTGTGTGTGACACATATATAATTGATTCACTTAGCTAGCTTTCTCTATTTTTCTTTGAGTTGCAGTATTACATTTACATACACTCTATGCCATTTTTAATCGATCGGTTTATAGATTACGGAGAAAACAATACGGGACAACGTGAGCCTCACCTCGTCCCTGGATATATTTTTTGAAATTTGATATGCTCCGGCAGGTGCGAGGCGAGGTACATTAAACGCTGTGTCACATGGTCAAGCCATTAAACTGTAAACGTGCATTGTATCAATAAAATTAAAGGAGAAATAGCTGGTCGGTCCTATAAATACATGATTTACAATGTTTTATGGTTGTTTGCATATTGGGTGTCCAAAGATAGAGAGAAAGTGAGAGATAGGTAAAGTGAGAGAGAGAGAGAGAGAGAGAGAGAGAGAGAGAGAGAGAGAGAGAGAGTGTGTTTATTAAGGAAATAATTCCTATAGGTTAGTTAATTAACAGAACATTTATGACGGCGATTTGTTGATTTTGACCGCTCATCTTACAGTTGTATTAGCATATTGCTGAATCACCGAAACCCTCTCCCTCTCTCGCTCTCCTTTCTTGCAGTCTCGCAGTTTACCTGATAGTTGAACACCTTATCCACCCATCATCTACATATATCCAGCACACTATCCACAATGTATCGATAAAACTCCCAACCACCATTAATCAGTCTCAAGAGAACGGTCTTCCACACCGAGAAGTTAAAACCCAATAGAATTTATTTCGACCGTGACAATATACGTTATACTAAGACACATACCCGACCTTTACAATAGCAATTCACGTCTGAGTACACATGATACCGTAGTATTGACACGGTTCTGGATTTTAAACGATAGTTGAAATTTCATGTGCACAACTACTGTCTGTTCCTGTCTGTTGCTTCAATTATAAGACTCTGTTTAAACCCAGACCGATTCATTCTAAAGGAGGGTAGGACTTCAGCTTTCAGTGAAGGCTTGATTTTGCAATTACACTTAGATTAATGCTCTATGCTGGGCTCCAAATAACCGAAAAATCGATACAGTGACAATCCGGATTTTAATGATGGTCTAACGTAGAAGGATCAGATATTAGGTGGTAACGTGAGGGTCCGTACATGTACTTCACCACGTGCCGTTTCCGGAGGATATCCGACAGATATGCCAGTTTGCACACCGGAAACCGTAACATGTTCAGTGTTTTCGTGATTGTGTGAATAAATCAAACTGATGCAATCTTATCATATTCTGAAGTCTGTTATAATTTGAATTAAGCAAAAATATGTTGAGCAAAATGCGAAGTTTTGAACCATCTTCGTCGGTCTGGTACTTGTAACACAGTAACTATGTACACGAGTGTAACATTTAAGGTCGATTTTTAATGCTAGAGGAGTTTTAAAAAATACTTACCATTGTTTATGATTTAGAAAAATCCCACCAACGACTACTGACCTTTGTCTCAGCAAGAAACTATATATACAATCCATGGACTGTTAGTATGGTCCAAACACGGACCGTTAACATGGTCAGTCAAAGAAGGAACGTTATAATATGGTCAGTCAAACAGGTGTTAACATGAACGCCATCCTGAAAATCAAGTATGCGCGTACATGCATTTTACATCACAGTGTAAACATACGTAGATACATGCATCGACTTTTTCGTTGACTTTACATAACAATTAGGTCTATATTTTGTGTACTATTGGCCCAGTTGAATTGGGTCCTCGCTTAAAATTAACTATTGGAATAAAAAATATTTATTTAACTTTAATTTTTAATTCATAATTTTAAATTTTCAATGTTCGTTATTCTTTTGAAAACTTAGATTTATTATGTTTTCATTTCTTTTTACTTTTGATTATTATCTTGTTTTGAAAAAAGCTTCAGGACCAAGTAAAATTATATTATCTTGATCCGCGCCCGGAGTATACAATCAACGTATATGAGACGCTTTCATTTCAAAACCCTTGCAAACGCGTATAAGATCACAACGATGTCACACGTGGAAGATGAAAAACTCGATCATCAGCAGCCCTGCAGCATCTCTGGTGCTTGTTTTGTTTTTAACGATAGTGGAAAGTTCTTCAGACAACTTTTACAGATACAGTGTAAAACGAGGGAAGGAAGATACGCAACTGAGTCAATATGCAGGAAAGGTAACAAAACAAATGGGGGTGGGGGAGGGGGGCACGGTAACCGTGACCCACGGCGTGAGGAGGATCGGGATGAGGTGAGGTGAGAAGGGGTGAAGCCGGCATAATCATGTTATTCGATCAATGCAATGCTCAAATCAATTATTTAGAAAACATATTTAGAAATCATATCTAAACATTGCAATGCCCAAAGCAATGAATCGAAAGTTATTATGTCTTAACAATGCCCAAATTTCCAGGAAATAAGATGATTT
>NC_079167.1:30855573-31098073 GCF_947568905.1 Ostrea edulis | reverse complement strand
AGATTTACCTTTAATACTGTTTGTAGCTGTTCAGCTATGACAGTTTTTCTTTGGGAAGGGGTGGATGGGGTAGATTTGATGTTTAATAAGATTCAGATTTTATAAGTCGTGGAAGAAAAACTGAGTCAGCAACACAAAATTGTTAAAAATTGTAAACTGCTTCAGCCATTACATTGTCAATGGCAAGATACAGTGTAGTATTATTATTTTTTTGTTGGTTGTTTGTAGTATTTGATTATCAGTAATTAAATGTAATGTAAATGTACAAATGTAAAGCATTTTCTTCTATTTAGCAGAAAAAGAACCCTTACTGCTATATAGCTCTGGCACTTGTTTTACAAAAGGCTGTGAATCCTTGAATTAGTCTTATGGCATAACTTACGATTAACGGCCATTTTACAAAGATTTGGGATTTGCAAAATTTCAGTCGTTCTTCCCGGGGGCAACCCTATGCCCTAGGCCTTGTCGCAAGTTGTTCTAGAAAATCATTGTTGATAACAAACCAGCGAAATCTGAAATGGATAAAATTGAAGAATATATATAGAATCACAATAATATAAATATTTTGAAATTGAAAAGTTTCAAAATTACATTACATGTACTTAGTTTTTTAACGTTGTCCGCTCAATATCTTGAGAACCATTCACTTGATGATAATGATGTTTCATATATGGGTTGGTTATGAGTAGAAGAGGACCCCCTATTGTTTTTCAGGTCCAAAGGTCAAGGGTCAATCTACTCTGGACATAGGAATATAATGTCCGTTCAATATCTTGAGAACCCTTTGCTTGACAGACATCAAATTTGGTACATTGGTACATCCTAAGGAGTAGATGACCCCTATTGATTTTGATGTTACATGGTCAAGGGTCAAACTGGACATAGGAATATACTGACCACTCAATGTCTAGAGAACCCTTTGCTTGAGAGACATCAAACTTGGTACACTGATACATCTTCAGGAAAAGATTACCCCTATTGATTTTGAGGTCACATGTTTAAAGGTCAATGGTCAAACTGGACATTGGAATATATTGTCCACTATATTTGGAGAGAACCCTTTGCTTGACAGACATCAAACTTGGTACACTGGTACATCTTCAGGAAAAGATTACCCCTATTGACTTTTAGGTCATATGGTCAAGGGTCAAACTGGACATAAGAATATACTCTCCGTTCAATATCTTGAGAACCCTTTACTTGACAGATGAAAAACTTGCTACACTGGTATATATTGAGGAGAAGATGACCCCTATTGATTGAAAGGTCACGGGTCAAACTGGACATAGTAATATACTGTCTACTCAATATCTCGAGAACCCTTTGCTTGACAGACATCAAACTTAGTACACTGGTACATCTTCAGGAGATGACCCCTATTGATTTTGATTGATTGTATCTTGCTTAACGTCTTGTTCAAGAATTTTTCACTCATATGGAGACGTCACCAAGACCAGTGAAGGGCTTCAAATTTAGGCCCATGCTCGCTTACGGCCATTGAGCAGTGAGGGTTCTTTAGCGTGCCACACCTACTGTGACACGGGACATTCGTTTTTAAGGTCATCTCCGAGGAATGGTGACATTCACACCTGATGCCGAGCGTTTGGCGATGGAACTGTCACTACCTATTTTAACGACTTAGGTCTGTCACGGCTGGGATTCGAACCCCGGCCTTCCGCATGCGGGGCGAACACTTTAACCTCTCGGCCACCACAGCGGTTCTATTGATTCTGAGGATGGTCAATGGTTGAACTGGACATAGTAATATATTGTCTCCTATATTTTAAGAATTGTTAGCTTGATTGACACCAAACTTGGTACACTGGTGCAGCATATAAGGAGTAGATGACCCCTATTGATTTTTCGGTCACATGGTCAATCCACTCTTGACATAGGAAGATATTGTCTGCTCAATATTTTGAACTGATGATACTACTATCAATTAAATGATGTTTGTGAATAACCCTTTTCAATTTTGCATCATGGGGGGCATACATGTTTTACAAACATCTCTTGTTTCTTCTTTTAATGCAGTTTTACAAAATAATCCTAGTCAACACGTTAACCTACAAAGCTACTCTACCTGGAGCTTAAGAGAAGCTGTCAGTAACCATTGAGAATTTTCTTTAAAAAAGTGGAAAGTGCAAAAATCACAAACCTGAATGAAACTCTCACACTTTTGTGTATGGTGATAATCAATGTTAAAAAAGTGAAAATTACTGGAACCATGCATCATGTTTCCATGGCAACGGACCATACCCACGGTTAAATCATTAGATGTTGAATTTTTAATCTTTTCACAAATATTTCTAATAAAACAATTTCCCAACAATGTACATTGAATGGAAATTCAAGAAAGCACTTAGATTATTGTACTTGTGATTGAAAAAATGTGTATTTTCTTGCTTATTTTTAAAAATAAGTCGTAAATTAAGGTAAAAAGGAGCATTTATGACTTCTTTTCAGACACTATTTTCTCTGAAACGCAGCAGGGCTGACATTAATTCTACATGCCGTTTTTAAGACAGTTATTTATACTACCAATAGAGTAAATAAAAACAGTTAAACAATTTACCTTTTTTTGTAAAACCCCTCAAAACTCTACACTAGTGCCTACTATTTTACACAATTATTACCCCCCTTGATGTGAACTCTCTAGAATTAGAGTTAGAAATGAATGAATATATCACTTTGCAGACAACATAAAAAATTCTGGATGGTCAGTAAGGAATTCATTTAACAGGAAACTTGAAAGGTGATGTAGAGATTAGCCTATTTTTCTGTAAATTAAATTTGATATGTTAGTTAATAGTGAAGTTAGAATCCATGTAATCATTCCAAATTAATACAAACTGTCCCAATGACAGATAGATCTAGTAAATGAATCGTAAACACCGGTAAATAAGATTCCAAGTATGTCTATTGTAGAACATTTGTTTCTCTTTAAAAAAAAACAAAGAATATCTAAATCATTTTCTACACTCAATCAGTATCAATGCTGACGTCACACTTTCACCTCATATTGTGTCATACTCAACATGCATTGTGATGCACTTTTTGTGTATTCAAAGTATTTCATTCTCACTGAAATAATTTATCTTCTATCAAATGGTCAATGTAATTTCTATTATAATGCAATTCATATTTCAAAATATTGTATACGTAACGATGTGGATTGTTGTTCTGATGAGAAGGGAGAAGAGGGGGGGGGGGTGTATTTTGTTGGTAGATCCTCTAACAAATATCCCATTCCTATATCATTACGCTATGAGTATAGCACACATATTTTCCAATTACAAATTCTGTAATTCATGTATTTTAGACCACATCCATATCTTAAATGTAATAAAACAATACACTTCATAGAGATTTCGATATAGAAATACTTGAGGCCTACTTATTCCAACATCTTACATGTATGTATCAAATGGCAGTTTTGAAAATATAATCTTGTATTCATTTAACTTTCCTGACATTGATATCTATTTCCTGATATTTCTTTATTCTATATCAACTTTGCATATAGAGCTCTATTCAATTTATCTTCCTGATCATATGGAAGTTATAATTGATAGTAATTAATGCACTGCAAGCATCCATCAAACAAACTTGATTAATATATGTGTGGGAGTTTCTCTCTCTCTCTCTTTATTATAGGATTAAACATTCTTTTTGAAGAATTTATCGATGTGTAAACTCCGGACATTTTACTCACAAACGGAATAAAAGTGCAAAGCACTTTTATGTTAAGTTTGTGAGTAAAATGTCCGGAGTTTACTCATCGATAAATTCTTCAAAAAGAATGTTTGATTCTTATAATTCCAATTCATTCACTTTATTAACAATTGCAAAAATTTGAATATTTTCCCCGCACTATGTTATTTGTTTTCAGGTGTGTATGAATACATCGCGTTTTCGGATTTATTGATGTACAATGTATAAACTCTTGTTCAGTTTTATTTTTGTCCAATCAAAACAATTGTAATAAATAACATTGGAATTATATATATACATATATATATATATATATATATATATATATATATATATATATATATAAAACTATAATATATATAAATCACAGCAATATGTGATTTAAAAAAAAATACACAGGTTCGTTAGTAGATAAAGATTTAATTAAATCCAAATGCAGTTTAGGTCAACTGATTAAATATGAAGGTCATTGGTTAATGTATGTGACCTTGAGATTGTAGGACAAGGTCATTTACAAGGTTCAATAGAATTTAGCATGTCACTAGAAAGTAATTGATGCACCCAGAAGGCAAATGTTCTTGGCATAAATTAGATCATTAGCCTAGTAATTAGATAGATTTTCGAAAATGTAGCGGAACATGAAAAAAAAATTGGTGTTTTTGGTAAGGTCAGTAACAAAAAACTAAAATTGTTTCACTGATTTTATTTTTTTGAATAAAAATCTAACATTTGTTATTTATTTCTATATGAAAGACCTTGCATGATTGTGTTGCATTTCTGTAAAAAGTTAGCTCAAAAATCTATTGTTTTATTGAATTTTTAACTATATACAATGCAAGGTATGTTGGTTGCCATGGCAACCATTTTTTGCTGAGATATTTAAATTTCTTATTTCAACAAAATTTTATATAAGCCTTTTTCATATGTACCTTAAACTAAAGAAAATATGCATCTTATTATCTTAATTGTATTTATTTTGGACTTTAGAGAGGTATATTTCATTTTTTTTTCAAGGACTTTGTCCTTGTTACCATGGTAACAACAAAGTGATCAATAACTCTGTGTTATTTGAGTTTAAGTGACTCACACATGCGTTTTGAATGATTTTATCAATAACTCTGCATAAAATTGTAGAATTTTTCAATATTTTTTTTTTTTTGCACTTTCCAAAAAATTCTCCATGATTACTGACAGCTTCTCTTAAGAATCTCTAGTGAAAACATTTTTATGACGTCATTCTTTTGATTTCGGAGTCATTTATTTATAAGGCTGAATTTAACTGGTTCTAGTGCAATATTATTGTGATGGGTCCATTTATGTTAATGCTGAATACTGGGCTCGTCAGTAACAAAGGTTTTGGTCACATCATGCATCAATCTTTACAGGACAAACATAGCAGAAATGAGCGGCACCGTTACGAGCTAACAGATTTAGCGCACGGAGATGTAAAACATACTATGAACAGAGGCAATTTTGAAGGCTTTACCGGGCTACCGGCTGCCATTCATGTATACGTACCATGATTTAGGCCTACATGTATCATACAGTGTCTGAATATTTGTTTGCGTCACGTCATCTGATAACTTCGTCACACAAATATTTTGACGTCAGTGCGCGGATCAAACAAAAGCGGCAGGTGCGTGCCAAAAGTTTAATCATAGAGGGCCAAGCCCTCTCACGGCCCGGAGGGCCGTGAGAGCGGAGCTCTCCCTATAGGTAACACGTATATACATGTTTAAAAGGAAAATATAGGAAAATAATGAAAAATTAAACCATACTTATGGAACTTGAAAAGTTTGGTACCAATGGCGTTGATTCGAATATTAGGCCAATTCAACTTAATTAGTAGATTATCATCCAGGGTCACCAAAAAGTATGGGGCGGGTGGGAGGATTTTATTTTTTTATTTTCTGAGAAAAATATTAATGACAAACAAGTTTTTGTCAACAGAAGTGCTTCATTTAATGCAAGATGGATATCAATCTATGCTAAATTTCACAGACGAATTCCGGGTTAAGCTTAATTTCAAACACAAGAAGATACCAAACTTCTTCAAGATTTACGCCCGTAAGAATGTGTAACAGGTTTGTAGTTTCATAATAAGCAACTCCTGTATGGGTTCAGGAAATTTAATATCACAGTGAAGGATATCTCACATGCACATATTTTTACAGCCCTGCAATACAGGTAAAATAACAATAATATGATATCACAGAGTGCATTAATTAATAATTGACAATATTACTTATATGATTAATGAATGTAATTTCCATCAAGATAAATGTATTACTTGTATCAAAATCACAATAAAGGGAGACAACTCTTAAAGTTACATATACTGGTATGAACAGATTTCTCCCATAGTCATAAGAATACATTATCATTAAAACTTAAATCATATATTTACCATTCTATGGGAAGAGGCTTCCACATACAAGTACAGGGTATATATATCTATGTGGATATGTACATGGACTCTGTAATTTACATACAATAGTCTAAAAATACTATTTATTAAAGTTAGACTCAATTGCTCACTCGAACAAGTTAATCAAATATTCTGATTATAAAATAAAGTGTAACTTGATAGATTCACCAATTTACTCTAAATATAAGCAATTGATTCATGAAATCAAAGAGCTTTAAACAAAACTATCATTCTTTGTAGATCTAGCCTTTCTCTCAGTTAATATTTAGTGCAAAAGGAATCTCATTAAATCTGCAAAAATATATAGACTGGAAATATTAATTGACATTTACCAATAAGGATAATTAGTAATGAATTACTTACCAGAAAAGAAGGAAAAGTCTTTATAGAAGGTCTTAGTCAATGTTGTCGATATGAAGTCTGTCCTCCCTCAAAACTAGACAAAGAATGCTCAATTTTGGCGGTAAAACCCAATGACCAAAACAATAAAAACCAACCAAAAGCAACTTCACAAAACACAACCAATGAAGTTCAAGAACACTACAAGACCTTTGACATATGCCTTAAGGTAATGACTATTAAATGTGTTCACCTATATATGTACATGTAAGGGCTAGAGAAATAAAGGAGTGGATCTAGGGTTTTCTAAAGTAAAATACATTGAAGCATATATCTATAGCAAAATTTATTCATTAACCCAAAGATCACTCTATTACAAATGCAAGAAACCATATTCTTCATGTGGCTTTTCACGTTGCTATACCGAAATTGTAAACAAAAAGTGTAAAAAAAAAAAAAAAAAAAAAACCTGAGTTGGACATGAACATTTTCTAGAAATCGCAAGTTTCACAAAATAAAAAAAATCGGGGCGGGCCAATTTTTGAGGGGCGGGCGTTGATGATAATCTATCAATCAAGTTGAATTGGCCTTAGCGCGTGGAGATGTATTCCTCCATTTTAAATCTCGTCTACCCTAGTTAACGTCGTTTTGAGATGTTACACATAAAGTCCGTAATTTTAAGCATGTAAATCTTATTTTCTTAATCATATAATATGTTGACGGTGCTACCGTTTGAGCGAGCGCAGCTTCATGTATGTGTAATGTTCATGATTTGATCAGGTTCAATTTAAACAATATCTATCTGCCTAATTATCATAACATGAATGAAATTAGTTAGCTGAAACAGCTAGGCCGTTTTAGTTTTCTCCCATGGTTTTATATTAAAAATCATTAAAATATGTATGCATTAATGTAATTGAAATATTTTTATGCTATACAGTGAATATACATTTTAATTCTGCTGCATTCACCGTGACTTGCTTCACCTTTGATGCACGACTTGTTCTGAACTGTATGCTCTCAGCAGTCGACTGCCTGTACTTTCCTTTTTTCTACTCTCAACCTTTTCAAGTTACTAATTTATGATAAAAATGCCCAAACATTAAACCTTTCTAAACCTTTGAAGTTTGTAAAACTGTGGAAACAGCACTGCCTTGGAACGTAAAACGCATTTCAATATAATGATAATTTTAGATAAATCGATAAATTCAACTATTGAGCATGTATATGCGCAGACCCCCACCCCCACACCCACACACGCCACTAGGTAAGTACCATGCGCTCCTATCTAATTTTCAAAAAATGAAATTCATATGATAATCCCCTTGTAGCAATGAGCAATGGTATGTTCCAAAAGAGAAAATTAAAACATTTTTTATAATATTGTACATAATCCTAGTTGCAACACAATGATAGTGGCGTCGGTGGCCTAGTGGTTAGGCTGTCAGAATCGACCGAGAGGTCATCATGGTTTGCATTACGGACATGTTTTGAAAAGGAAATGGACTCAAGCACTTACTATTTTTAGTCGCGAAAAAAAAAAGGCTCAAAGATTTTTTTTAAAAATGTTTTCATCGATTTTTTGTATATTTTTTTTAATAGCACTAATTCAGTATCTGTGATCTCAAATATTTTAACAATTTTTAAAAAGTTAGTCTCCCTTTTTTCTTGTTAGAATAATGAATTCTTATTGAGAATTTAGTATTTTATATCAGATTTGTGGTTTGCAATAGATTATAAACAATTTGTATTCGATGCCATATTACGTATGCCTAATGTTTACGTATATTCAATATTGTCCCGGTAGTATGACTTTTAAATAAGTACGTATTTAGATCCGCCACTGTCCGTCTTATTATGACGTACGTCGAAACGTAGACATGACATCACACATCATCTTAGCCTGCCTTTCATAAATATTGCACCTCGTTAAACATTTCGCCTCATGATGCACTGAATTTTGGAGCTAGGAGACCACAAGATTAGGATGAAAATCCACGTAAGTTCACAATTATGTTCCAAGGTGCGACTTTGCGAGATCTCAGCCATTTTTGACAAGGGACTTCTGGGATTGGCGTCAAAAAAAATTTCTTGTTAGAGGTCAAACTCCCCGTCGAGGCCTCATTACGTCACCTACGAATAGAATGGTTTGTGAGCAAACGAACTCTGGTGGAAGTTTGGTTAGAGGTTTGGATTTAGCTCGGATTATTTCCCGCGCTCTAGTCATTAGAGCTCGCAGTACGCTGGCTCGCTGCGCTCGCTATAATCACTCCACAATTAACGCCATGTTTTTTGTTGTGGTTCAAACGCTATATTTGTAAATTTGCTAAATAACGACACTGAATATGACGTTGACTTGCCCTCCATGCTGTGGTAATCAACACCCTCCTATATGCAAGTGAGATACGGACGGGCTATTGTTTTACAGGGACCTGTACCAGGGCAAGCGAACAGTTGGGGGCAGAAGAAACGGTTCAAAGACAGCTTCAAGCATCCCTCAAAGACCTCAACATTGATGTCAACACATGGGAGACACTTGCACTGGACCGTACATGCTGGCGAAGCAAGCTCATTGCTGATATCATTTATCTGAAGCTCGACGTACCACAGAGGCTCAGAAAAAACGTGCCGCACGCAAGGCCTGAGCCGCTTCCACTTCCGTACCCACCCACATACATGTCCTACATGTGGGAGAGCCTTTAAGGCCCGGATAGGACTCATCAGTCACCTTCGGACCCACAGCCATCGTTCATCAACCCTAAGTTGAAGTAATGGTCTTCTTCGACACCGAATGACGAACAACATCCACACTGCAAGCAGGTGGCTGTGATTTTACTGGCCTCCAATATTTTCCATCTTTATTAGGTCCATATTGTGGAAATATTAAGATTCAAAACGTCGGGTGGGTGGGTTGCTGATATATTCCTCCACTTCTTGGAGTACCGTTTCTGTGTATATTGAGATAATTTTTAAAGAACTCATCAAAATTCGCCGGGTTTTATCTAACAGATGCTTTCTATCACACCCCATGCACTGAAGAGTTCCAATACAACTTGCGACAAAGGAGTTACGGTATACATGTACGATTTCGATACGTTTTGTAAAACGATCCTACGAATTGATACCATAAGATCTTCATTTTATGACCTAGGGACCCGGGTTTTTTTTTTTGTTTTTTTTTTATACATTGTCATAAATCCTGAAATTAGTCGTAAGTTATCTTATGATGTATGGCCTTTTTCCAAAGATTTAGGATTTGCGGGTTACGATGAAATTCATACGTCTACAACCGCCCGTGGGCGACTCTATGTCCCAAGTTTTGTCGCAAGTGCTCCATAAAATCTTTGTTACTATAGTTATTAAAGTCTTGGCTGCATTTCTAATGTTCCGTGTCATAAATAAATCAAGTAAAGAACGTGTGGTGCGGGTGTTTCGCGATAGAAACCTCGATGTTTAGGTAGTCGAGAGTCGGAGAGGAATCGTTTGCCCTGGCGGTACCTCTACGAACTAACAGATTTAGTGCGAGATGTAGAACATCTTACGAACCATCATTGCAAACCAAGGCTGAAACGTAGGCTCTTCTCCCCTTTCACCCGTGGCTCTCTTCGTTTCTCATAAATATACATGACGAGAATGACGTAATCCGTTACCCACAGAATTCATTTTTAGTCTAAATAGAATGAAATAAAACTCGTATGTCAACTAAAATTTACTTTGTGACCGCAGGGAAAAGAAAAAGAGCTAGGAAAAACGCTTGAGTGGCGGATTTAGGATTTCCGAAGAGGGGATGTGAAAGTCAAGTATTAGACAAAGTACTCAGCCATTTTGGGTGCCAAAAATCTGGAGTTATACTCACAATTTGTGGTGAAAAAAGGGAGGGGGTCCTAGCCCCCTCTAAATCTGCCATTGGGACTAGCCGCGAAGACGCTGCTTTATAAGTAGGTGCTATTTTTATCTGGAGACGACACGTGTTAGTTGTAAAAACATAGGTCATTAAGAACATGGCAGGGTTTCTGTTTAAATAATGATCTAAAATTAATCATATGAAGCAGGAATAATTTCATACTGGAAAGACGAGTGTTGATCCCCTAAGGGGGTATTTAAATTTCTACACGACACCTTTGCTGTCATTCAAAATCATGTGATGTAAATAAGCATTCAAAAGTCCGAGTCAGCATGAAGAAAATTTGAATTCCGAACGATCAATTGAAGCATCCAAATTATTTAAAATTGTTAGTACTTTTATCATCTTATCAATACGTGTTTTAAAAAATATTTCATTAAAATGTGGAAAATGAGTTGTAGTGTCTCTTTAACTTGTAAAACAGTTATAATGGCAGCGGCAAACAGTGCTTTATGCACCGAAATTATAAACAAAAAATCCTACAGATCAATGACATATGAACAGTTTCATGATAATTATACAACCCAGTGGTTAATAGTCACAAATGGGGGCGGGGGTATCACCCAAACACTTGTTGTCATTCAGCTTGATTAGAAACGCCTGTTAAAATAGAGACTACCCACCGCCTGTTCTTAGTGAAAACCATTGGTTTGCTCATTCGTTAACTGGCAACGTCCAACACTTCCTGTCGTCGTCATATTGTGTGTCTGCGTCGGATAGTTTACCGAAGTAGTGAACGAACAGGCGTTCTGATTTGTCAAGAGTAGTACACCCGCATTCTATAAACAATTTAAATATCCCGACAAACATTTGCTCGAAAGCTCAGCGATTGGCCGAATCACGTCATGCATATTTATGAGACACGATGATTGTATTTGTTGTATCTCGCGAGAATTTTTAACTCATATGAAGACGTCACCAAGACCGGTGAAGGGCTTCAAATTTAGGCCTTTGCTCGGCGCTTACGACCTTTAAGCAGTGAGGGTTCTTTACTGTGCCAGGGACATCCGTTTTTAAAATCATCTCCGAGGACCCTTGACATTCACATCTGTTGCCGAGCGTTTGGCGATTGAACTGTCACTACCTGTTTTAACGACTTAGGTCTGTCGCGGCCTTCCGCATGCGGGGCGAACGCTCTAACCTTTAAACCACCGCGGAGAAACGATGAAATTGTCACACAGAGAGCCACAGGTGAAATGGAACAGGAACGTACGTTTCAACCGTGGTTTGCGACGATGCCTACGAAAAGAAGCAAACTGTCATTCAATTACATGTTATGATTTATTACTGTCTGCGTAATATATATATTTATATATATATATATATATATATATATATATATATATATATATATATACATCTTTGTATATAAAAAGGTGCATGTGTACTACATGTATAAGACCCTTTATTTTTTATATTCCCGCATAAACCATACGTTTTTCATGATGTTGACTATTTCAAGCCTTTAGAAAATATGCATGTCATTTGTGGAAAAATAAACGAGGATTTAGTGTGGATTTATGTTTATTTGTAATCCGTAATTTAACAGTTCTACGAAAAAACACGCGCGTGAAAGATCGAAAGAAACCCGTGAGAAAACACCAGTGACATGGGGATGAAGGGTGTGGGTATCTAGAACACAGTGCTGTCAGAAAATTTACATAACAAGTAGTAGTTACCTCAAATAATATTGTTAATAATGTACTTTTGACAAAAGAAAGCACGCCAAACTATGGTACAAGGAAGAAATATCCGTGAGGAAATCCGTGATGTCTGGCTTGCAAGTGTTGAATCCGTATAGGGGTTACACTCACGGATGAATCGCTTGGTCGAATTAAGGAGGTACTCTACATCGTCATAATGGCCGACTTCCTTTAAAAACATGGATGAAAAAATCAATATCAGCAACATTTGACTTTTCCTTTTCAATTTAAATACCTATAGCACAGCAGATATGTGAAAATTCCGGTGAAATTGTGCCTTTGATGATACAAGCATGAAATTTAGCACACATTTAGGGCATACCATTACAATGAATTTAGGAGGTTGGGACATTCCATATTCCTCAAAGGACTAAAATGGCGGCTATGAATGACATATTTTGCCTCCTATAGTTTAGCCATGCCATGTGTACTAGGTATGAAATACAATGCAGTGAACATATGCAATAACGTCATAACTTCATTGGCTGGTAACAACTTACTAACATACCTATGCTATTTTGTTTCCTGATTTCAAGTAATAATCCTACTGCACAGCACCTTCTCTCATACACTGTACTTGATTGGTGTTGGTTCCCAGTTTGTATATTGGCTGAATGGAGGTGGTGCATATTGTCTGAATGACAATGGCCAATAAGCATTTTAAGCTATTAGATCCCCAACAGCTCAGTACATCTGCCTTATATGACAGATTGAAAGAAGTATGTGTTATGTCAGGAGGACACTGCTGAGATCCTTTCTTGTCCAGTTGATTCCAAGCGACATACAGTTTGGATTCATGCAGACAATATCCACAACTTCAGTCAGATCGGTTGCCTGCCAACATCTCTAAACAAGTCCCGCCTGGACGATGGGGGGGGGGGGGGTATCCAGTCGACCTTCCAGAGCCACAAGGCTAAGTGGCATGATTCATGCAGACTAAAGTATACCGTAACAAAACTACACTGCATCGGACACAAAGATGGAAACTAGTGAAGAATCTGAAAGTGTCTTAAGAAAGTACAAAACATCAGAGCGTACATGCATGTAGACCACACACAGTTACTTCCTGATAGTGTTTCGTTTGTGACAAACCAGTGAATAACAATTCTCTGTGCAAAGCTTTCATCTTCCATCTTGATAAACTTGTCAGGGCAGCTGCTCTGAAATTAGGAAACAAGGCAGGATTAAGGCTAACCCCAACCCTCTTTCTAAACTGAAACCTTATAGCACACGATTCCTAGTATCACATGAAGTGTCTGTTCTCCTAGCTAGGGTCACAAAGACAACAGTGGATGATCAAAATGATATCAATCATGGTATAGCACATGGAAAACTGGTGACTTAAATTGATGATGCCCACATGGATGCTCTTATGACATCAGTGTTCAAACTGGTAAACCTGACAAGATTGTACACCACTAGGCTGGAACAGTCTCGACCAAACTCAAAGATCGAATCATGACATATTTTCAAGACCTGAAGGAGCACAAGTATGGTCAATATATTCTGCTTGCTGTCAACCAGGATGTTGACACTCCCTGCAGAAAACATGTGAGCACGATGCTGACAATAAGTTGTCTTCCTAAAGCCGTACACATAGTCCAAATAGACATGTTGAAAATGATGGCACCTTTCGTGGTTTATTTGAAACACTCTGCCAAGAAATGCCGGTGCCTTCCTCTCCTGTAGCACTAGGTAGCATGCTCTTGAATGGTCTTAACATCCAAGTATTGAAGAACAGTCAAGCCACTCATATGTATCAAAACCTACTCCCACAATCTCACAACTCATGTTCGACAGCTACGCACACCGCCGAGAGAGTACCAGTAGTATAGAGTCTATCAGACACATCCACAGTTGGAAGACCCCATGCATGTGTACCTGGGCACTCTAATGCACTTAAAGACTCGGAAACGAGAGATGGTTGATGCTTTGTTTCACCTGGGTCTCTCGATCGATCTGCTATGACAGGGTGCTGGGCATCTCCATGGATTTGGTGAGCATAATCTGCCGCTTCGTCCAGAAGGCGGGTCCATTTTGCCCCATAGGCTGGGGAGATCAGTTTACAAATGGGGCAATGGATAACTTCAGTTCAACAAGTGCTTGTTGAAGTCATGATCCTGGATGGATCGTCAACATGCTGCACCTGGCATGACAAAGACCTTCTCTGAGTATACATTGTATTCTTGTCATACATTACATGTCAGCTACAGCATTCAAACAGGCTAGATATTGTTTGGGATAAATAAACAGTGAGGCGGGGCTATACAAAGGTGTCGATCTTCACATTGGACACAGATATTGCAATCCTTGCAGTGACAACAGCTGGACATCTGGACATTGATAAACCTTGGTTTACTTTTACCACAGGAAAGAACATCAGGTACTTGGCAGCTCGCAAAATGGCTATGACACTGGAACTGAACAAGTGCCGAGAGTTGCCATTCTTACACGCCTTCGCTGGGTATGATACCGTGACATGCTCCAGTGGGAAGAGAAAACAGCATGGGAAACATGGAAATCCTGTGATGTCACTATAGCTTTTTGTGCATTAGATTGTAGCTGTCATGCCAAACCATTGCAAATGTAGATGACTACATGGATCCACTGGAGTGTTTTGTTGTCCTCCTTAACCATCGAACCAGCAGCCAGGAACATGTCAATGAGGCTTGCAAGCATCTCTTCACCCAGAGTGGCAGATCAATAGAGGCCATCCCACCAACTCGAGCTCTCAGATAGTATATCATAGAGTTGCCTACCAAACCGGCTTCTGTTGGGGTTATGTGACGATTTGCACACCAGAGATTCCTTCGCAAAGTAAATAGGGTTGGGTTCAGATTGATAATGGCTGGGGTTTGTATTGAACTTCCCATATTTATGTAGCAGTATTCCATTATCACCTGCATAATTATGTTGTTTATATCTCCCAACTGATTCGATACGCAAGAGCTTGTTCTGCGTATGGTCAGTTTTTTTTTTAAATCGAAGCAGGTTACTGACAAACTAATTGATGGTGCAGGGGTTCCAACAGTCTTGTTTAAAGTAAGCATTTCGCAAATTCTATGGTTATTATAAGGATCTAGTTTGCCAATACAATCTATCATTGGGTCAAATGCTGTCTGACGTGTTTCATACCGATTGTTAGGCTGTTCTTGACACACCGAATTTAACTACGGATAACTCCGTTTACCTGATCAAGATATATAACTCGTGGCGTGTGTGACCGGTCGACAGGGGATGCTTACTCCTCCCAAACACCTTATCCCACCTCTGGTGTGTCCGTGTTTGCCCATCTCTCTATCTTGTATTGCTCATAGGAGTTATGAGATTGATCACTGTTCGTTACCTTCACCTTTCAAAATCCTCCCGGAGGCAACTGGGGCATACCGGCAATTTATTACATGTGATGCAAGATGGATTTCAGAGAACAGTGCAAGTACGTTCAGGTCGTACTCCAGTGCACAGCTCTCTGCCACTGCGGAAGGGAGTGCACAAGATAGTTTACAGAAGAGATTACACTTTTGTACACAATTATGTAGAATACTATATCACTTGGATCCAAGCCTTTTCTGTGCATTATATTCTACGTAAAAGTCAAATAGAAGCACTCCTAGAGTTTTAAAGTGACATATCCCGTTCATTTTCATCGCGTTTCATTAGTTTGTTTAAAAAGTTCAAAAACTATTTTTGGTCAGAAGTGCCAATTAAATGGTATGTAAGCTTTGACACATTTAATTGGCACCACAAAACCTGTTTATGTGAGGAGGAAAAAACGGCAGTGATATGTTTTTTAATAAGTACATGTAAATATAGTTACATGTATATTGAAATGGATCCTGTGTCGCATATTACCCGAAAATGGCCATTTTAAAAGAATGACCTCCATTTTGTCCTAATGAGAAATTTGGAATGTCCCTATATCCAAAACTTTTCCTAACAGAATACTCTAACCGTCTACCAAATGTCATGCTTGTATCACTAATAGCACAATCTTCCCACATATCTGCTGGACTACTAGCCGAGTAGCCCAGTAGGTTAGCATACCGACTGCTGAAATGTAGGTAGCAGGTTCGAGTCCAGCAGGGGTTTTAAATTTTTTCAGATTACCTTCTAAGTAAATTTGAAAATTTTCAACTTCAAAATATTGTTGTACATATCACTTTTCATCTACATCTGATATACATGTAGCACACCTCCTTAACGGAACTGTAGATAAACGAATGGTTCGATGATTTCGTGATTGAAGCAGCCCAGGTGTACGGAAAAATGGAAAAGACTGGTGTTTATGTATTTGCAAATATGTTTCTACGTATAAAAAGTCTGTACACATACATTTTAGAAAATATGGCGGGTCTAATTTATGCAGCAAAAAAATACAAGCCTCTGTTTAATTTTTATCCACTTCTAAAATAACAACCGCTCAAATCTATGTACCAGTTTCAATTCCTTGACACATTCTGTAATGCAAACTACGGTGACCACCTCCCTCATGATAACCAACCATGCCATTTCTAACTGTTAACGACAGACAATTCATTAATTAATTCTAGGTTTGTGTATCCTTACAACAACAAAGGGGAGGACTCTTGAAAATATGTAACAATTCAGTGTTATACACCATTATGTTAAAACTAGGATTGTGTGCAATATTAAATATTGTTCTAATTTTCTCTTGTGGAAATGTCATTGCTACACTACAAGGGGATTATTATATGAATTTTATTATTTTTAATTACCATCGGTGGATTTTATAAAGATTTAAATATCTATTAAGAATCTAGTACATGACTACAAAACACTAGAGGAGAGAGCTAAAATAGGCTGTTTCTGGGGACCGACAAAGTAAATTCTACCCGCTGTTTCTGGGGACCGACAAAGTAAATTCTACCCGCTGTTTCTGGTGACCGACAAAGTTAATTCTATACCCGCTGTTTCTGGGGACCGGCAAAGTAAATTTTACCGCTGTTTCTGGGGACCGGCAAAGTAAATTCTACCCGCTGTTTCTGGGGACCGGCAAAGTAAATTCTACTCACTGTTTCTGCTGCCTAATCCCATTCATGCACTGAGTATTTGGTAAATAGATATTTTTAATTGCTCGCTCAAACAATAGGACCGTCAGCATGACATAAGATGTAAAGTGCGGGAGAGGCATTGTATATCAATTCTGAATATTGATATACAACAGTGCCTTTCCCCTAAAAGTGTGGTTTTCTTAGCCTGCATTTCCACTGTTTGATTTAGGTACCGATCTTTATATCTATTCGGATTTCTTTGTGACTTAAATAATCTAATGACGTCATAATGATACCGTAACAGCTATATTGTTGTGTTGACCTACAAACTTCCACCAGAGTTCGTTTGCTCACTATTCGTAGGTGACGTAATGATGCCTCGACGGGGAGTTTGCGTTGACCTACTGCTTTCCCACTCGGATAACCTCAGTTGATTCCATCCCGGAATCTGCCAAATGACTGTTCTCAAGGGCTAAATGACGTAACAGTCATCATTGCATGGTGAGGCCATAAACAAACACAGCTTAGCGATCTTTTGTTTTGTGATCTGTGTTTCGCTTATTGTTAGAAGTATCACAATCTTCATGGCTAACTGGACAAAGAAACAACTAGCCATTATAGGCCTAGCTTTGGTGATTGGACTGTCTGTCATCACAGCCAAACACCAAGAGTTCTTCTGCTGGTGAGTCAAACGGTCCCCCTGAGAGAAGGGAGGGGGTAGTCGAAATATGATTTCCTCGTTCCTCTACATACTACTAAGTAATCGGGTTAATATTTTCCAATCATAGTGAAGGAGTGTAAACTCCGGAGACTATTCTAGATCCGTCACTGAATGGTCATCAGACTATTTTTGGTTCTTTCTTTTTTTTAGTTTATCTACACTGAACAGTATTTAAAATCATATTAATTATATTTATTGATGTTTATACAGCCAAGAGAGGACCCTAAGTTCCACTGAGAACTTGGCAGTGTGGATCGGTGTAATGAAGAAGCCGGCACCGTGTCCCGGGACAGAGGAAATGTACTCTGTGAGTTATACCAATACTTGTCAACTTTATTACAGACCAGGCGCGTTGCCAGAAAGAAAATGAAGTGTACGCAAAGCATAGCAAGGGGTCTGCTATGCGGCCCCCAGTGGGCAAGGACAAAGCTCTTGTGGGGGTCCAGGGGGCTAGGCCCCGGAAACTCCTGGGTTTTACCAATGAAATCACCCATTTTTTATGCATAGAAACATGGTTTCTTGTCAATTTCCAAACCAAAGGAATTCACAAAATTATTTTCTAAAGTGTTTTATTATGCCAACTCATTGTGTGTTTTTGGACTTACTTTACATTCGTTTTATGATTTCCCCTGTTGTTTTCGACAGCATGGAATATACATGCATGGTAAATGTTACTGATAAGAAAGAATATCTTAATCCGTCTACTATATGTACATACACTGTATGATGAAAGTGATATTCTACATAATGTTAATGATTTGACATTAAATTTGATTGAATGGATATTATGATCCTGATTAAATTATAAACCGGAATTATATAATGCAGTTATTATCTAAACGACAGTCTCTCTCTCTCTCTCTCTCTCTCTCTCTCTCTCTCTCTCTCTCTCTCTCTCTCTCTCTCTCAAATGTGTACGCAGTTGCGTATAGGCAGCTACATATATGCGTCTGCAGACAATGATAAACATGTACTGGACGTATTCTTATAACTTACAAACATACAGCTGAGGTAAATTGTCGATTCTTGTCTTCATCTACATTGCATATCAACATAGAGGTCTCTGAATTTTTCATAAAACATTTTGACAGATGGCTGTGCAAATGGGAATTCTATCAATGACAATTATAGTTTGTTCCGCCTTACCAGCAGTTTTAAAAGCAACAAAATCCTCCATCACCAGCTTCATTTTCATCCTAAAGAAAGGTCTTTCGCAAATGAAACGTAAGAAAAATTTGGCACTGATGGACTTAAAATTGTGTTTCTCGATGCAGATTTCATAGTTGATTTTTTGTTATGTTTACTGTGTAGAGTTCATCCAATATCGGAAGAACACCGCCAATGATGTCTCTGAGGAAAAGCGTCCTCAGTATATCAACTATTATGTCTGAGTATTATATCTCATTTCAAGGAATGATATACATGTACATGTAAATGTTCTGTGTCTGAAGAACTAGTTTATAGTTACCGACATTAATGAAGAAATAAAAATCATATTTCAGTTTCCGAAATGCCCACAAGCAAAGAAAGCTTGTAATGCTTCTGAGACAAGAAGATTTGGATGAAGAAATTTTGCTATACAACCCGAATACAAGAACGGTGAAACGGATAGCCTAATGTACCTCTGGAAATTCTAAGGGGAGGGGGTGGGGTTACCACATTTTTATCTAAAATGGAATTGTGAAATAAAATTTTATATATGCGTTATATATTTTTATGTTGTTTTATATGATAATTTGATATCAAGACAATACAAATGTATGCTAGCATTCTCATGTAGTATAAAATCAAAGTTCAAACAATGACAGAAATGGAGATTTGTAGATGAAAGGTGAAGATAACGAATAGTGACCAATCTCATAACTCCTATAAAGGTGAAGATAACGAATAGTGACCAATCTCATAACTCCTATAAAGGTGAAGATAACGAACAGTGGTCAATCTCATACCTCCTATAAGCAATACAAAATAGAGAGTTGAGCAAATACGTACCTATGGATATATACCAGAGGTGACGCCGTTTCATCAATAAGTGTAAATTTTCAACTAAGTCTGACGCCGACTACGTAAATCTAGTTACGTATAATCTTAGTTTAGCGCAAACCGCGTTTCACGAAACGACGTAAATACATGCGTATGTTACTTCAACTAAGTTTACGTGCTTAGTTACCGCGTCCGGAGCATGCGTACATCATACGTTCTTCTTTTTTCACTTGTCGTCTGGACCAAAACAATGAGTGAAAACGCAAAGAAAATGCACAATTGGAATTGGGAGGAGTCAAAGATGGCTGTGTTGGCAGAGGCAGTTAAATTTTCCTATACCATACTATTGGAGTTTGTTGAAGAGGCTTACTTTTACAATCGACTGCTGAGTTTTGGAAGTGGTATTTGCAAAATTCAAAAACTTTACCGCATTCAGTTGTTGTATATATTGTTTAACGTCCTACTCGATAATTTTTCACTCATATGGGGTCTCGCTAGCTCAGTAGTAGAGCGTTCGCTTCGTAACCGGTAGGTCACACTATAAAACTAAAAAATAAATAGAACATTACCTGAATTGGTAGTACCACACAACTGAGTGCAGTTTTGAGTGTAGGTTTTATAGGCGGGTCAGCGGAGTGCAGATTGGTGTGGCGGTATTCACATAAGTGTAGGGGTTAGTGTGGAGTCAGGCAGGTGGCCATCAGGCCACATGGGGCGGTCAAGCTGGGCAGGTGGGGAGGTCAAGCTGGGCAGGTGGGAAAATCTGAGGAGATAGCGTGTGAACGTTTTGATATTGCTTTTGTATTCCTTGTGTATTCCTTTTTGTTAAATTTCAAATAAAGAATTGAATTAAAGAAGAACAATGGTTGAAAGTTTACACATTTATTAAATGAACAATTAAACGCATTTATCATATCAACAATTTATAAAGTCCCTAGAAACACAGCACTCTCGTTTTGACTTCTCGGAAACGCGGGTATTTTCTGAAAATCGCTTTGACTTTGTTTTGTAAACATTCGGTAGTTCTATATAACATGCAAAGAGTTTATGCATATGTTCACTATATTGTGTGGTTTGAGTCAGATCTTTCTGCATTAGGCCTTTATTTTCTATTGAATCTTATGTGATTGATTGATTTTTTTTTATTGTTGAACTCGAGAATGATTCACTCATAAGGAGACGTCATTACTGCCCGTGAAGGACTGCAAAATTTAGGCCTATGCTCGGCGCTTACGGCCTTTGAGCAGGGAGGGATCTTTATCGTGCCACACCTGCTGTGACACGGGACCTATGTTTTTGCGATCTCATCCGAAAGACCGCCCCATTTAATTCATCGCCTCTTACGACAAGCAAGGGGAAGTGAGGACTTATTCTAACCACAGGGGCTCGGTTGTCAGATATTGAAGTTTTGTATTATTTGTTCCCGAATAATAAATTGAAGTTTTGCATGATTTGTGTCCGAATAATAGATTATATAAATAAAATCCACCACCAAAATCCGCTTTTTACGAGGTTTTAAAAAAGGTGTATCATGTGTACATTAAAAAAAGTAAAAGGACGACACTCGCCATCTTGGATTTCTGGGGGGCCCTCGATTCACGGCTTGTTTTTAACAATTTCTAATCTCTGCCTACCGGTTTCTGGCGAGATCTATGTTGGAAAAAGATCCAACGACTTCTCCCTATCGTCTGCTTATGTCTACATGCCGTATTAAAGATCCAGTGACCCGAAACATCCTCGATACCTGCCCCTACTTATCGAAAGCAACGGAAGTTTGCATCGAGTGACACGACGCCTACCGGAGCTCTCCATATGATAACTGGGGTGTTCCGAATGCATACGGTAAGTCCAGAGAAATCAACACCGCAAAAACAGCAGCTCTTTAATAAAAAGTGTTGACTTTGCTTTAAAATGGTTACAATTTTTTGATAGACGGCCAAGCTGCTGACAATGGAATGTTTCCATTTTCATATTTACTGATATTTTGGAGAAGCCTAAAATATGATAGAATTTTGTTTCGTTATTTTGAATAAAGTTCTTGCATGTCGTATTTAAGTTGAATTGTAACATTATTTAAAACTTTGAAAACAAACAATGCACACAGTGTACAGTTTTACATATCGGACCCATAGAATGATTCTAAATTGGGGAGGGGGATTTTTATTTCTCTTCTTAAAAGGCTAAAGCAGGGGAAAGACAGCCCAAAAGGGGGGGGGGGGGGGCTGGCGAGATTACTCTTAATCAATTTCCCTTAATGATAGGGAAAAAAAGTGGATTTACATTTAATTGGTCAAGATAAGTTGAAATGGGGGAAGGGGGTGGTTTGCATGACACTCCCTCCCTCACACCTTCTATCGGCTTGCAACTTGTGTTTGTGTAATCGAACGAACACTGATGAGTTAACGACAATGCACTTACAATACTTGTATGGTATATCGTCCTTCAATTTGATATTTATATAGCAATATGTGGATAAACAGGTGTTCTTTTGATCATGTGCCCCTGTGGTACTTTGTGCGTAAGCTAATCTAATGAGAATCATTCAGTTATTGGTATATAAAATCTCTCCCAAAAATTACATAGTTTACTATTTACAGCTTACTATGCTACGACATTGTCTGAATTCTTTGTTCTTCCCTGGAAAACATTCGTTTACTCAATTCAATTTAAGGTAACTCCATACTCGCAGTTTTATCTGATACAAGTTTTAAAAGTTTGTTTATTTCCATTCATTAGAGTTAAAACTAACAAATTATCAAATAAAATACATAGGTCATCACACTTTTTAAGATGCGAGACACGCATAAACCGAATCATATATCAGAGACAGAAAATTGCAATTTTCCTTAAACAGCGTTTTAAAATTTCATACAAACTGGTTATGACGATATAATAGCATTCATAACAATTTCATGACACTGTATCTTCACAAAAATATACAAAATGTCTGTAAAAAATAAAGCAAATCTATTGCATAATAGACTTAATAAAGAAATCAATAAAAACAGAGTTATTGCCCTTGGATTCAATATTTTAAAACGTACCATTGATTATTCATCTATAACTTAGACTTTTGAAATAGTTTATTATGAACAAGATTTTTTACAATACCTATTGGAAAAGACTCTAACAAAATTTATGTTCCTATCATGCATAAATCTAAAAAAAAAATCATTGATTTTGCAAACTCTGATGACATCACAGGAGGGTGGAATTACTTTAAATTCAGTGCTTATTTCAACTTAGACTTCTCTAGATTTATCCTATACATTCGGAACACCCCAGTGATTATATGGAGAGCTCCGGTAGGCGTCGTGTCACTCGATGCAAACTTCCGTTGCTTTCGATAAGTAGGGGCAGGTATCGAGGATGTTTCGGGTCACTGGATCTTTAATACGGCATGTAGACATAAGCAGACGATAGGGAGAAGTCGTTGGATCTTTTTCCAACATAGATCTCGCCAGAAACCGGTAGGCAGAGATTAGAAATTGTTAAAAACAAGCCGTGAATCGAGGGCCCCCCAGAAATCCAAGATGGCGAGTGTCGTCCCTTTACTTTTTTTAATGTACACATGATACACCTTTTTTAAAACCTCGTAAAAAGCGGATTTTGGTGGTGGATTTTATTTATATAATCTATTATTCGGACACAAATCATGCAAAACTTCAATTTATTATTCGGGAACAAATAATACAAAACTTCAATATCTGACAACCGAGCCCCTGTGATTCTAACTCGGATCCCATATATTTTTACGCTATATATTTAAAAATAATTCATTTTTACTCTAAAAGTACTTTGGGCATAAACCCTATTATGGATATAGCAGAACAGTTTTATAGTTATAAAAACAACTAAATAGGTCCATATATCTCTGTGCAATTCGCACCCTATGAGATCACAACGAAAAAGTACGTCACAACGTACATCTTAAAGTACAGTTCATGTCTATATATGTTGTCGTTTATTGACTGCCGTTATCAAGTGATAAGCTGTATATACGTGAAAACATTTCCTGTCAACTGCTGGTCAAATAATATATTATTTCAATTTCGTATCAAATCACTCAACATTTTTATATTTGTGCGAAGGCCATAAGTTATATTATGACCTTGAAATTGTCCCTCTATTTTCTCCCTATCCCGATCATCACTACGTTGTAAGAAAATCTAATTTACATAATTATTGCGAGCAGAGTGTAAAGGGGTAACGATATACGGTGTATGTTGGTGTATAAAGTGTATATATTTATATTCCTGTTACAAGAGGAATAGTTAGGACACACTTCTGACACATAAAGACCCCCCCCCCTTTCCGCATCTGATCATGTCTAGCATACTCTTGAAAATGAAAAAGAGTATCCTGCATTAGATGCATTTTAAACTTCCCTTTATCGGAGCACTTGCTCTCTCTATAGATCTGGGTTTTTACTATATCAACTATCTTTTTTTTTAAAATATAGGATGTCTCATAATTGTTCATGAAAAAGTGAAGATAATGAACAATATTATAATGATTACACATTTGAGAGTAGGGTAAACACGGATCCTTGTTAAAGTAAATATGAGTGGTGGCAACTGCTATGCATTATTTTTGTATGGGGACGCCATAATTCAATGAGAAACAATATCTCGGAATTAGTAAAAGATAAACCAATTTGTGTTTTACATATTATTGAACATGCAATTTTTAAAACCATTATAAGAACACATGGACACAAGTCACACAGTTTGAACACAATCGCATAAGTTCACTCTTCTTTTTAGGGGTTCCAGGGTTTTGATGGCTCGTTGACCTCGTTGCAAAAGTCATTACTTCGATTTCTAGTGGCTGTCAGTCACTTATCCAGGGTCCTAATTGTCCGCATTTGTAACAGGGTACATGGGAAAATCTAGCGATCAATGCTCCATTTCACTACAGATGTACCAGAGGTTGTTATTTTTCGATGCTGCGAGTTTGGTTGGATCTAGTTCCTCCACCTTTATTTTTTCTTCAAGGATAGCCATGTGCTTGGTGACCTTCTGTTCAATTCAATGATTCTGTTGCCAATACTAAGGTGATATAGATAATGAGAAACTCTTCTGTTTTTTCCTTTGGGTCTTGAGGATATTCCCAGCTCTCTCCTCAGGCTAGTTCGGGGAATAAATAGATTTCTGACAGGGCAATGCATGGTCTGAACCATTTTCACTGGTGAGTATCTAATGTCAGCTGAGCAGACCTCTCATACGTTAGATAGTCAAATGCTATCTGACGTATTTCATACCGATTGTTAGACCGTTCTTGACACACCGATTTTGACTATGGATAACTCCTTTTACCGGATCAGGATATAGGGCTCTAGGCTTGTGTGACCGGTCCTCAGTGGATGCTTACTCCCCCTAGGCACCTGATCGCACCTCTGGTGTTTCCAGGATCTGTGTTTGCCCAACTATCTATTTTGTATTGCTTATAGGAGTTATGAGATTTATCATTGTTCGTTAAATTCGCCTTTCGTGTATTAGGCTGTAATAAGCCATTAGGATACTCTTGTGGAGACTGTCGCTTGTTAAAAACGCTTTTTATACTTTTTACGAAGCCTCTTTTTTCTTTTCTTTCCTTTCCCCCCTTGGATGGATCCGGCTATGGCACTACCAATCAAAGGGAGGAGAATGGTGAATAATCCGTGTCCTTTCTGACGTCTGACCCCGCGATGATACTTCATCGTCACACGACTTTTCTCTTCAATACACCTTTCGGAAATGAAGTTTCGTCGATTAAAGCCGCGGAATGAACGAAGGACTGGCAGGAAGTATGAAAAAGATATGGAAAACGATGGGTAACCCCAAAGAAGAGAGTTTCATAAATTAGTTTATTTCGAAAAATACGAGCGAATCATGTATCAGTTTAAAGGGAAAAAACTAAAAAAAAATCCCCTTATGCGTTCGTTTCCCCACATCCTTAGCTTACAAGCTCGGTATGGATGGTCAGAAACCCATCCTTCCAAACGAACCGGACACCAAATGGATCAACGTGACTTACTTGGGGTACAAAACCACGGATGTCTACGAAAATCTGAAATCCATGTACGTGTATTGCGATGTTGTGAACCCTCAAGTGGTGGGATCCAACGAATTGAAATTATTAAGGGTGGTTCCTTGTAAGTTTCACCTGGTGGACGGACAACAAGCCCGAATATTTGAAACTGAGTAAAAACATTTCGATACCATCGACATTCACATCATGACCTCTCTAGGTACCGCTATGCCCTTTTAAAATGGTAGAACACTAGTGAAACTTCATTTCCGAAAGGTGTATTGAAGAGAAAAGTCGTGTGACGATGAAGTATCATCGCGGGGTTAGACGTCAGAAAGGATACGGATTATTCACCATTCTCCTCCCTTTGATTGGTAGTGCCATAGCCGGAGCCATCCAAGGGGGGAAAGGAAAGAAAAGAAAAAAGAGGCTTCGTAAAAAGTGTAAAAAACGTGTTTAACAAGCGACAGTCTCCACAAGAGTATCCTAATGGCTTATTACATCCTAATACACGAAAGACGAATTTAACGAACAATGATAAATCTCATAACTCCTATAAGCAATACAAAATAGATAGTTGGGCAAACACAGATCCTGGAAACACCAGAGGTGCGATCAGGTGCCTAGGAGGAGTAAGCATCCACTGAGGACCGGTCACACAAGCCTAGAGCCCTATATCCTGATCCGGTAAAAGGAGTTATCCATAGTCAAAATCGGTGTGTCAAGAACGGTCTAACAATCGGTATGAAATACGTCAGATAGCATTTGACTATCTAACGTATGAGAGATCTGCTCGGCTGACATTAGATACTCACCAGTGAAAATGGTTCAGGCCATGCATTGCCCTGTCAGAAATCTATTTATTCCCCGAACTAGCCTGAGGAGAAAGCTGGGAATATCCTCAAGACCCAAAGGAAAAAACAGAAGAGTTTCTCATTATCTATATCACCTTAGTATTGGCAACAGAATCATTGAATTCAACAAAAGGTCACCAAGCACATGGCTATCCTTGAAAAAAAGGTGGAGGAACTAGATCCAACCAAACTCGCAGCATCGAAAAATAACAACCTCTGGTACATCTGTAGTGAAATGGAGCATTGATCGCTAGATTTCCTCATGTACCCTGTTACAAATGCGGACAATTAGGACCCTGGATAAGTGACTGACAGCCACTAGAAATCGAAGTAATGATTTTTGCAACGAGGTCAACGAGCCATCAAAACCCCGGAACCCCTAAAAAGAAGAGTGAACTTGTGCGATTGTGTTCAAACTGTGTGACCTGTGTCCATGTGTTCTTATAATGGTTTTAAAAATTGCATGTTCAATAATATGTAAAACATACAAATTGGTTTATCTTTTACTAATTCCGAGATCGACTTCACAAGCTCAAATTGCAGAGATAGAATCCGGCAGTAACTTGAAAATGTGCTATTGGTATCCAGGTTTTCTGCAACTCGTCGTAGTTACTTCAGTGTGTATTTTTTATGACAAGTCTAATTTTTAGTGAATTACATGCTCAAACAAATGTGATAAAGGTTGATGATCAGCCATCGTCATGTGCTGTTCCACTTTTATCCCCTCTAAATATATCTATGATCACTTGACCCGGCATGACGTTTTAGTGAGCAAAATATTTACGAAGGTAATGTGACCAGGGTTAAAGAACTAGATGATTCAAAGAGAAGAAATAATGGAATTTGAATGATATCAATGTTGTTTATTTGTGTTTGAATGCATGATGGTGATCATTGTACATTGATAAAGTGGCTTTTTATAGGATCCGAAATAGTGACATGTGAGAGAGTTGGTTGGCGGGGATTTTTACTTTCACTTTTGAGGATGCAGTAAACGGACGACAGGAGGGGAAGCTGCGCATTTCCTCATTGGATGATTTGTGTACATGTGTGGACGAAGATGTCATTTCAGTGAGTTCACTTGGATTTAAGAGGCTGAACATAGGCACAAAGAAAATGTTTCCTGCGTATAGAGTCTGAACAGAGGATATTGCATCATTCCTGATCAGGCAAGTCTAGCTTGTTCATTTATATTATTTATAATTTCTTTTCTATTTGTTTTTTTTAGTTACTTTTTATTCATTTAATGGTTTACAATATTACAGAAGGTGAAATGTACATGTTTAACCCTCTGTGTATGTACTATGTGTATTTGTTTTAATTTTTATTGGGGGGGGGTGTATCAGTTTGTGTAGAGTGTCAATTTTGTGTATTGCTTAAAGATCAGTACCAGTGTCCTAATGTGGAACATTGGGCAGATATGTAAATTGGCACTTGGTTGGTTCATGCAGTCCTCCCTGACATTGACAGAGCTTTCCCATGGAGACTGTTTCTCCAAGTTATGCGTAGGGTATTGGTAATCTATCTGTGTCTCGCAAGTACTTGGAGCAGACAGCTATCATACTGAATCCCGTGAAGGAAGGGGATATAGACTTCCTTTAGAATGACGTACATACTCAATGTTGTGTCGCCTGTGGAGAACCACATATTGAAGAGTGACCTTGACTTGATTTTTAAGGTCAACCACGTAAGACCTTGTGGAGGAGAAAGTGAAATTGACCTTTGACCTTGACCGACTTTCAAGGTCATTCAAGGTCAACAATCCTAGAATATCATGTGACTACTCCTAAAGATGTAGATGGAGCTTTCTGATAGAAAACGTCATTTTTCGGCCCCTATTTGCCCCTTGGGGCCAATATGAAAATTCCAAAACCTTATTGCACATCTACAGGACATTCAGCTCCTTGAATATCATGTGACAATTCCTAAAGATGTAGATGGAGTTTAAGTGACAAGCTTTGTGATAGAAAACGTCATTTTTCGGCCCCTATTTGCCCCCTGGGGCCAATATGAAAATTCCAAAACCTTATTGCACATCTACAGGACATTACTATTCAGCTCCTTGAATATCATGTGACAATTCCTAAAGATGTAGATGGAGTTTAAGTGACAAGCTTTGTGATAGAAAACGTCATTTTTCGGCCCCTATTTGCCCCCTGGGGCCAATATGAAAATTCCAAAACCTTCTTGCACATCTACAGGACATTACTATTCAGCTCCTTGAATATCATATGATTGCTCCTAAAGATGTAGATGGAGTTTAAGTGACAAGCTTTATGTTAGAAAACGTCATTTTTTGGCCCCTATTTACCCCCTGGTACCAATATGAAAATTCCAAAACCTTATTGCACATCTACAGGATATTACTATTCAGCTCCTTGAATATCATGTGACTCTTCCTAAAGATGTAGATGGAGTTTAAGTGACAAGCTTTGTGATAGAAAACATCATTTTTTGGCCCCTATTTTCCCCCTGGGGCCAATATGAACATTCTGAAACCTTATTGCACATCTACAGGAGTTTGTTATTCAGCTCCTAGAATATCATTTGGATTGCGCTGTAAATGTGGACACAATTTTAGTGACAACAACCGGGACGGACGGACGGACGGACCGGGATAAAAACAATATACCCGAACTTTCTTTAGAAAGTGAGGGTATAATAACAAAAAATTCGTATTGTTAAAACAGTGGAGGGCAACGCAGGGTGTCCCCCTCCCAATCCCCCGGATTCGTGCCTGATACCGACGACTTCGATACACCGTGGATATCACCTATCACCGAAATTCGTCAAGTATCGAACCGTTACAAAGACCCTTTTTTTATTTGGAAGAACTTTATTAATATTGATATTTTAAAACTCTTGAAAAAAGTCCCAATTTAATAAATACATATACATGTAATATAATTATATTATGTATTTATTACGGCGATTTTCCCCCTAAGATTTAAGATATACAATGGAAAGTAGTAGTTCTAGAAATAAATGTTCATGAAATATACATTACACTCTCGTAAATCCTCCCCCATATTAGATCGAATTGAATCGGGCTCGCTAATCATTTATGTTCCAAGGTCATGAAGTTAATCAGAGCGGAAGTTTTGAAGAGATTTATAATACGACAAAGTGAATGTTCCCATTTACGGTGGAATACTTTACACGGGAATTTGGGAATAACATTGTACATTCATGTACAGATATACACTTAGATTGTGGAAAATAATCATACAGTAAAGGTAAAATATAATTTCCTAGTTTTTAAAGGGAAGTAACCATTAGGCCTACATATTTATAGTAGTAAACGTCTAAAAGCATCCTGTCTCGAAAAAATCGATCACGACGCAAAGCCCATCGGTAAAAATTCCGTATATATACAAACAGTCGGCCATGCTTTTTGCTTACGTAGGTACGTAAGGGTTCGACCTGACGTAACGTTAGTAGAAAACTTACATAAATATTCTAAAGTTACGTCATTTCATGAAACGGACTTTAATACGTAAAATACACTCTAAAAACAATGTTTAGGTTTGGAACACTTTTTAAACGTGTTTAGGTCTAAACGTGTTTAGGATTGTGCTTATATCCTAAACGCGAAGTGTAATAAACATGTTCTACCCTAAACATGTTCAGACTGAGAACATGTTTAGCTATGCAAAAATACAGTATCTAAACACAAAATAACATGCTAAACACTTGCTAAACACATTCCTAAACGTCTAAACACAATCCTAAACGTCTATGCGTTTAGGTTTTGAACATGATAAGCTTAGTAATATTGTTGACATTAGTTTTACAGTCTTCATGTAGAATATTCCTGTCTTCTGTAAATGAAATTCGAATTGCAGAAAAAATTGCATGTCAGAATTGCCATACTTCAAACTGCTATAGTGTACCAGGTCCCGATAGTGACCATAGTGTACATCATACGCCGTATTGCAAGTATACACTGTCGAGGTCGATATCCAAAATTGATGGAACCATTAGAAGAGCCGTCTATGGGCTTCAACCCTTTCCTGTTGGAAATCAGCAGAGTTTAGGAGTATCCAGAAAATTTTGATCTGGAATTCCATTTCAACTTGAACAGGTCTGGACACATACATATTGAATTTTTAAAAATAGTGTAATTCATTGTCTCTGGTATTAGACGTGCCTTTAGTGTTAATTTAAACCAATGCATCACTCTTACTTTGCATTGGAACAAAATTCATTTAAATCTTGTGAAAGAGAACATCAGTTGCAATTGATGCCCCCCCCCCCCCCGTTTTTTTTTAATTCAACATGTGACAGTGCCTGTTATGCGAAAACTAGCATATCAAAGACAAAAAAATTGTTGAAGTTGTACTTGCCGGATGATATTTAACCATGTATAGTTTACTTCTTATATGTGCATAAGTGATTTTTAATGGTTTTGTCTTTAACATGTATCGCGGAAATGTCAACCGTGTTGTTTCGGCAATTAGAATATAGAAATAGACTTGCAATGTAATTTGAGAAGAACCGCCCAAACCCGTGCAGTGATTTTGGGGGGTGGATTTTTAGTATTTCTGGTCGGGCTAGGAGTCCTCTGAGCCTGCACGTGATTTTCTCTCTGTCTTACCCGCGAACTCTAGGCAATCGGACGTGTTTTAGAAAGTGCAGCAGTGTAGTTATTGTATTTGTTAACCCCTTGTAAGTTGTTCTGTGTATTTATGAATATATCTGTTTATAAGTGTTTTCCGGTGTTCTTTGTGTGTAGGAAATCACTTTACCCGCATTGTTCGATTTGAAACATCATGGATCCCATAGACACAGTTTGTAATGCAAGGGATATTCTTGCTAGATTTTGCAATGTTATTCTCCTATAATAGAAGAGAAAGCTACTATTTAAGACTCTTTAATGCTGTGGATTGAGTTTTAAATAGAAGGTTAGCAAATCATTTTATAATTGAGACAAAGTCAAAACCTAAATACAAGGAGAACTAAACATGTTCAAAACCTAAACACAAAAGAGGTAAACATGTTCAAAACCTAAACACAATAAGGGTTAAACATGTTCAAAACCTAAACATAATAAGGGTTAAACATGTTCTACACCTAAACATAAAAAGAATTAAACATGTTCAAAACCTAAACACATTGGGTTGAACATGTTCAAAACCTAAACGTAAAAAAGTGTTAAACATGTTTAAAACCTAAACACAGAAAGTGTTAAACATGTTTAGATTTAGAACGCGTTCAAAACTGTACACAAGAAATGTGTTTAACTTTGTGTTTAGGATCTAAACACCATTTTTAGAGTGTATGTAGTCTAGGTCAGAAAGTTACGCCAAACTAAGCTTACGCAACTAGGCCTAGTTACGGTGTTTGATGAAACGGTATATTGCGTTTAAAATTAGCTAGACATGCAGGGCTGACTGCTTGGCGAGTTGCAAAAATTGTTTGCCCTGCCAAAGACCTAAATACTTTTTAAAATTACCTTTACATGTATTACAGCTTTACTACATGTATTTATTTTCTAATGAAGTACGATGGACCTAATTCGTTTTACTATATCATATTTTATTGAATTACGATTGAATACCTTGGAATCATTTTAATTTGCGGGGGCCAATGTTCGCGGGTAAGCAAAATCTTGCTGGTTCGTCAGTGGGGACGTAATATTTTGTGGGTAGGCGATACGATGTCACTATGAGAAATAGAAATGTTCGAGGACACGTGAAATTTGTGGGTAAGTGTGACTTACGAAATCCATGAACATCAATCCCCCACGAACAATGATGATTCCATAGTATGCAGTAAAATGTACGAGGTCTGTCCACTTTGTTACAGATACAATAATGAATTTGATTCCAATTGTTAGACCGTTCGTGGCACACTGATTTTGACTACGGATAACTCCGTTTACCTGATCAAGATATTGGGCTCACGGCGGATGTGAACTGTCGACAGGGGATGCTTACTCCTCCTAGGCACATGATCCCACCTCTGGTGTGCCCAACTATCTATGTATTGATTGTGGGATTTATGAGATTGGTCACTGTTCAATATCTTCGCCATTCATTCATCTAAATTTATTTAGCGGAAATTTGATCATGCCCCGTCGGATGTCTATACCAAGAAATTTATTCGCCCACGGCAAAATTTATCGTCTCGGGTGGTCAGGCGCATGGTTATTTCAAACACTGCATGACTATAACGGGCTCAAGTCTCTAAAACTGAAAAGAACAAGAGATTGAAGTTGGTCGAAAATTAGAAAAAGTAGCAGACCTTTCAAGTAAATCTACAGTATAAGTTTAAAATAATTATAGTTTTAAACTGCATTGGGTTATTTGGCTTGGGAAAGTGAGTATTTCTATGTGTTTGTGAGGGGTGGTGGTGGTGGTGTTGTGTTAAATAAACATAAAGATATTGTAAAATAGAAACAAATTTAGTAACTGTTGTATTTCTGGTTAGAATATCAAGACATGATTAAACTATATGTAATTAAAATTTTTACGTTATTGGTATTCAAAAATAAAATTATACTAAGGCACGTTGCTTGTTGGCGTGAGAGCGCGAAGGTGCGTTGCTTGTTGTCGTGAGAGCGCGAAGGCGCGTTGCTTGTCGTGAGAGCGCGAAGGCGCGTTGCTTGTCTGCGTGAAGGCGCGTTGCTTGTTGGCGTGAGAGCGCGAAGGTGCGTTGTTTGTTGACGTGATGGTGTGTTGTGACTAACGCGCAATCACGCTTTTGCAAATGGCCCTATCCGGACACTATAGTAAAATGCTATGGTGTGCTAGATTTATTTTTTTTCAAGTAAGTTACTATGTAATGGTAAGATCATATGAAGAGAAATCTTCGTCACAAAGAATGGTCGGAGCGAAGCAAAGGCGATTCTTTGTGACGAAGGTGATCTTACTTAGAACAGAACCCAACCAACCAAATCAATGTTTCAAAATAAACCCCACCCATTATTGTGTCACAATAGTGTCATGTCTGAGAGTGTTTTCGATTAAGGACAGATGATATAAACAATTTTTTTTACCTTTAGCACTGAAGAGTTCCCATGGTAAAAAAAAAATAGTTTGGTTGGTTTTGGTTTTCTCATTTATAGTTGTTTGGAACTCTTCTGTGTTTTAAGAGCAGGAAGGGGGGTCAGTAAACAATGTAAACAATTATGGTGCCAAAATCATTCAGGAGGAAATAATCAGGAAAAATTATTGGTAAAAAACGTCATCAAAGGTTACAGAATGCTACGAAAGGTTATGCATTATCCCTTGGACGTAAGATAGTGAATGTTGATGTGATCGAGGAGAAGTTGGATGAATCAAGAAAAAAGTGTTCAACTGGTGATAATTCACAAGAATGCCTAGGAAATGAAGACACGTATCCATCTGATGTATTAGAGAGTGAAGAATCGGAAGAAGAGCATGAGGAGATGATTTGATGGAGAAGTGGGAGACGAGTTGTGGAACTTGGAATTCTAGTGGACAATTTGGAAAAAGGTTGTGCTGCGTGTGGTAGACCACTAGGTTTAACAACGCTTAACACATTGTGAGGACGAAACACGGTATGGACTTGGATCATTGCTATATATGAGATGTCAGCAGGAAGCATGCAGCCATCTTTTTCCTGTTTCTACTGGGAAACGTCATAATGCAGAAACTAACGTAAAATGGCACATCAAAGAGATCCTGTATTAGGCATTTCTTTATTTTTTTTTTCCAGAGATGAATATAGCAAAGGAAAATCAAGAGTGACAAAACAAAAACATAAAAAAATACCTGTAAAATCATAAATGCCATTGTAAATTATTTTCAGAAGTTGTGAAATTTTACTCTTATATTATGGGAGATAACTCTTCTTTGTCTTTAGAAAATCAGCCAATGTGATTTTTACAATTTTGCTTCTACTCAGAAAATTCACCCCGTATGGTATATGATTTTTAAGTTGATATTACACTTTAAACATTAAGTCAACATATTATGAAGTTTATTTTAATTTGTAAACCTTTACTGAGGGTGCAATGTCCATATATGTAATTTTATTGAAGCAGCAATTGATATTTTCCAAGTGTAAAATTTGTAATGCATTAATATTTTACACGTTATGTTGTAAATCTAATATCAGTACACTCTGTTCTCCCTGACAACCATTTTTTTAGGTATAGAAAAGGTAAACAAATGAAGAATAAACTAATTTACCATGATAACTATTGTTTTGTACTTTTTTGGAAATACGGAAAATATTTCACTCTCCAAGTCAAAGGGGAAAAGAATTCAAGGAATTATCCACTTTTATAAAAGAATAACATCATATAAAGTCTCTTCGAAAGAAAAAAATTGTTTGTATCATTTGCCCTTAAGCCACCCGAGTTACACGGGTAACTAGAGTTGTAAATAAAATGTCGAATTATCGACACTAGTGTTGAACTCGTGTTACTCGAGTATACTCCCCATTTTACCAGGAGTAACAAGTGTTCCAATATGGCGTCGTGTTAGGAAGAAACGTATTGTGAAGATTAGTTTTGTCTATATTTCGTACCAGACATGTAACGCATCAATAAAAACACGATACGAAACATAATTCTGGCACTTAAAATTGAACTGCATACTAAAAGGAAACTTTAAATCACATTCGCGAATGCACAGACTGTCGAAATGCTGAATTTACCAGATAATAATAAAACTATGTAATGATTTTTTTTCTTAATTGTCGTTTACTAATTTTACAGAATGCAATTCTAAATGATTATATGATAATTAGAAGATATATATGATAATTAGAAGATATAAAACAATTGCCTATGTAAATACAGCAATGAATTTGTTATATTACATTTCCCCATCAGAGTTCGCATTTCTTGCGTTCCTACCCTCCATGTTGTAAACAAACACCACACAACACGATATGTTTTGGAGTTCATTGACTGAGCATTAGTAAATTCAACTCTAGTGTCACAACAGTTGCTTTAATCGAATTCACCCCGAGTTACGGTTTTGATTAGGGACTCGTTTTAAATATCGAACACAATTCCCGTGAAAATCGAACACGCATACTTTCAAAATGGACATTCAAGCAAGTCAGGTTACGTGGGATGCAAAGGAAATTGATTTTGCTTTACTGGGACACTGGGGTGGAGAATATGTTTAAGCCACCCAATTGATGAACATTCCTACTCAAAGCTTATATCATGATGTGTCAAATAACGGTCGTTTTTCTGCACCCCCCGAGTTCTGAAGAAATCGCGGAGAAAAAGAAAAATGCGGTGCCTCTGAAAACAAAGCAAAATGAAATATGGGCTATTAAGTTGTGGAAGAATTGGGCGGAGAACAGAAACTTACAAATTTTAACTCATCTGGATGGTGGTTCTATACCAGCAGACCCATAGGATCTAATTCACGAAATGTTGGATTTTTGGCTTCAACGTTTCATCTGCGATATAAAGCAAAAAATGGAGATCCCCACCCGCTCAATACACTAACTCAAATTGCATAGGCAATAGAGAGATATCTGCGTAATAAATGTGAAAAAGTATATATTAATTTTTTTTTTTAAATGATGATCAGGTATTTGCTGGTCCTGATACATACAACCTTGTCATTGGGGGAACCATATTTCCACACAAGCATTGCCATCTTGCTACACGGACATGAACACAGAAAATCAAATAGAGGAGAAGCCTGCAAGATGTAAGAGTTAAAAGAGGTGCAGACGCAGCGTCGGACCATCATTTACTTGTTGCCAACATCAAGTTGAAACACCAATACACAAGACAAACTACAAAACGATATGATGTTAAAAAACTGAAAAACAAAGACAAACAGGAAGAATTCGAAATTGAGTACGAAATCGGCTCAGCATTTTGCAAAACCTGGACCAAGATCAGATGTCAACTGGGGAGTTTTGGAAAGAAGTGAAACAAGTTCAAACAAATCATGAGATGCAGTGGTTGGGATTCGAAACAAAAAACACCATGAATTGATATCGCCTGATACACTCATAAAAATTGATCAGCGGAAACATCTGAAAGAAAGTCTTAACAACAGCAAGACAAGAGCATCAAAGCAAAGAGCACAACAGCAGTACTCAAAGGCAGATAAAGAAGTAAAAAAAAAAAAAATAGCGCTAGGAGGGACAGGAGAGAATTTATTTCCAAAATGACATCAGAGGAAGCAGCCAGGCAGAAGAACATCAAAACCCTGTACGATAACATCAAGATGCTGACAAGCAAGTTCAGAAAGAGTAGTAGACCAGTTAAGGACAAAGATGGGAACACCTTTAAAACAACAGAAGAGCAAATGAAGAGATGGGTTGAGCATTTCAAAGAAGTGTTGAACCAACAACCACCAACACTAGATGCAGATATACAACCTGCATTAGCTCTACTACCAATCAACTGTAACAGACCATCAAACACAGAAATCAACAAAGCCATCAACACCTTAAAGAACCACAAGTATCCGGGTCCTGATAACATTCCTACAGAAGTATTAAAAGCTGATATCGAAACATCAACACAAATGCTTTACGACTTAATTAGTAAAATCTGGGAAGAAGATGTACCACAGGAATGGAAAGAATGACACCTAGTAAAACTACCAAAGAATGGTGATCTCAGCATTTGTGATAACTACAGGGGAATAATGCTTCTGTCAGTACCGGGAAAGGTGTTATTTAGAATCGTGTTGGAAAGAATGAAGAAAGCTGTTGGCCAAATACTGCGAGACAACCAGGCAGGATTCCGTCAAAATAGATCGTGTGCGGATCAAATAGCCACACTGCGTATAATTATCGAGCAATCACTTGAATCTAACTCGTCATTATATATAGTGTTTGTAGACTTCCAGAAAGCCTTCGACAGCCTTGATAAAAATGTACTTTGGAAACTCATGAGACACTATGGAATACCTGAAAAGTTCATCACCATCATCAAGAACACATATACAGGTATGAAGAGCAGAATATTGCATAAAGGTCAGCTCACATACCCCTTTGACATCACGACAGGGGTACGTCAGGGATGGTTGCTGTCACCTTTCCTTTTCCTCCTAGCGGTAGACTGGATAATGAGACAAACTACAAACAACAAAAGAAATGGCATCCAGTGGACACTAATGTCACAATTTGATTTTGCTGATGACATTGTCCTTCTGTCTCATAACCACCAACAGATGGAAGACAGACTATCCCGGTTAGAAGAACGAGCAGCTGAGACTGGCCTTATCATCAGTACAAGAAAGACCAAAGTACTCAAGGCAAATACAAACAGCCAGGCTAGTCTCAAAGTAAAATCAACTCCTTTGGAAGAAGTCGACTCCTTCACATATCTTGGCAGTATCATGGACGGTCAGGGAGGCTCTGAACAAGACCTCAAAAGCCGAATAGGAAAAGCAAGAACAGTCTTCAGAATGATGATAACTATCTGGAGAGCACGCAATATTACTTTGAACACGAAAATCAGGTTATTCAACTCCAATGTCAAGACGATCCTATTGTACGGCTGTGGGACTTGGAAAACCACCAAACACCTTATTAACAAGCTACAAGTCTTTATCAACAAATGCCTTAGACAAATACTGAAGATTAGATGGCCTGAAAAGATAACCAACGTGGATCTATGGGAGAAGACCAAACAGCAGCCCATAGAGTCGGAGCTTAAAAACGGAAATGGAGCTGGATAGGCCACACTTTACGAAAACCAGCTAACTCTATTACCAGACAAGCGTTACAGTGGAACCCTTAGGGGAAAATGAAAGTAGGAAGGCCAAGAAACACCTGGAGACGAAATGTCCATGCAGAAATGGAGTCTGAGGGATATAGGTGGCAAGACCTGGCCAGACTGGCACAAAACAGAACCAGATGGAGGAGTGTTGTTGATGGTCTATGTACTACACCGGTACCACAAGTAAGTAAGTAAGTAAGTAAGTAAAGATATCTTGATCCTGATCTAAATAAGTAGATGACTAATATTTACAGAATGTGTTACATCATGACCCAACATAGCTCACGAACAAATCACAATGGACACATGCATAAATAAGATCAGTGACTGAAATTATTTTGCAGTCACATTAGTTTTCAATGATTACAGAAAAATCTGTTAACTGGCACTTAATTACAATCAGTGGCGTATTTAAGCCCCCTCCATCCCCCCACAATTTTTTTTCTTCAAATTTAAGGTAAATCGTTGTATCTTGTTTAGAAAAATGTATTAAACGATAAAAGAAGCAATAATTTCTTCCACTCCCGGAGAAATGCAAGGTAAATCACAAAATCTTTTGATTTCTTGAATTACTTTATTGGGAGAAGTTACTTTTTTTTCCAAAAACCCTTTAAATGTGCGTTATTTTATTAATTTCACCTTATTAAAAATGATAGAAAATAGTACAAATGACTAAATAGGAGACATATTTCAAGTCCTAAAAAATCTGTAAAATCCAGGGGCTTCGTCTCCTGGACCCCCACCAAGGCTTTGCTCTGGACCCACTAGGGGCCTCAAGGCGGCCCCCAGCTTCGTAAAGTGGCGCCCCCTGTAACAGCAATTCCTGGATCACCCCTGAGTTCGTTTGCTTACAAACCAATGAGGCCTCGACGGGGAGTTTGCCCCTGAGTCAATAAGTTATAACAACGTGTTGTGCGCCCCCTGTATTCGGGGGAAATAACTGGCGTTGCATTGTGAAAAATGTATCCCATTCAGGTCTTTTTATTCAAATATAAGAATTTTTACCACATGAAATTACGGAACTGCCAAGATCAGAAATTTTCACGTGCAACGTCACGGAAAAGAAATCATATTCAGTCAAGGCGAAGTATAGCTGCCTTATTAAATTTTTATTTATTTTGACGTTTTTGGAATTGAGTTCCATAGGATCTCCGTAATAGTGCAAAATGATTTTATGAATAACCGATAATAAGCTCCGTGTATTATACCAAAAGGAGTACCAACTTTTTGCTTGGGCATGTCTAATAAATGTGTTTTTCATTGAACATCATGTACAACTTGCAAAATTCCTCGTCTGTTCCGCCATGCTTGTTATCGCGAGATCTACTGAAAAACCTAGACATTGACAATCTGCGCAAAAATGTAGTTACTCGAGCCACCCCGACAAAGAAAGGAAAATCATACGGTTGCGAAAAAAAAAATTACACTCTGCTGTTCGTTTTTGAACTTGATATTAAATCTTAACCTTTCTAATACCGACGGAATAGCTTTCTCCTCCGTACTCCTCCATTAATGTAAGTTCTACCTTATATGGCATATGCAAATTGGAAGTTGAAACTTCAGTACATTAAACATGACGCACAAATTATATGAATCGAGAAATTGGAATATATCGAAATTGTTGAAAACGGTAGAATAGAGCCTCACAAAAGTTGCAGGTTGTAATTTTATATATTGACTAAGAAACATGGAATATCATTTTATTTACGTAAAGAAAGTAAGCAAATATTTAGAATGATCGAAAATGTTGCGGGAGTGAAATATGTTGCAATTCATTCAATAATTATATGCAAATGCTGTTCATATCGTTCATCATTGTATTAATATATAATCCAATGACGTCATAATGATACCGTAAAGTTCAGCGATTGTTGCGTAAACAAACTGTTCACCAGGGCTAAATGACGTAACAATCATCATTGTATTGTGAGGTCACAAACAACACAGCCTAGTGATATTTGTTTTGTGATCTGTGTTTCGCTTATAGTTAGAAGTATCACAATCTTCATGGCTAACTGGACAAAGAAACGACTAGCCATTATAGGCCTAGCTTTGGTGATTGGAATGGCTGTTATCACAGCCAAACACCAAGAGTTCTTCTGCTGGTGAGTCAAACAGTCCCCCTGAGAGAAGGGGGGGGGGGTAGTCGAAATATGATTTTCTCGTTCCTCTCCATACTACTAAGTAATCGGGGTAATATTTTCCAATCATAGTGAAGGGGTGTAAACTTCGGAGACTATTCTAGATCCGCCACTGAAAGGTCATCAGAATGTTCTTGATTCTTTTCTTAGTTTATCTACACTGAACAGTGTTTAGAATTGAAAAATTATTAAAGTTGACACTGTACATGGTATCACTCGAGTAGGGTAAGGCTGACAATTGACAGGTCTGTCAATCGTTGATACATGTTTGAACTATCAACTCTCGACCTGTCAACCGTTGATAAATGTTTCAATTTGGCAGCTGTCAACCTGTCAACCATAATAACATGGGACAAATTTCTGCTTAATACTACACTAGAGTGAATTATTTGTTCGTATACTGGAGTTGATCCATACTAATTATATTTATGTTCCCCAAACAAAGTTTGGGAACATATTGTTTTTACTCCGTTTCTTATTATTAAGGTCTTCCGTCTCCTGCGGAAGACCTTACTATTATTGTTCGCGTTCTTCTTCTTCATTATTATTAAGGTCTTCCGTCTCCTGCGGAAGACCTTACTATTATTGTTCGCGTTCTTCTTCTTCATTAAGGTCTTCCGTCTCCTGCGGAAGACCTTACTATTATTGTTCGCGTTCTTCTTCTTCATTATTATTATTAAGGTCTTCCGTCTCCTGCGGAAGACCTTACTATTATTGTTCGCGTTCTTCTTCTTCATTAAGGTCTTCCGTCTCCTGCGGAAGACCTTACTATTATTGTTCGCGTTCTTCTTCTTCATTATTATTATTATTATTATTATTATTATTACCTTGGTAGTACACGCGTTTTTCTCAGCCATTTCTCGATCGATTTTCACGAAATTTTCAGGAAAGATGTCTTTTGGTGACGAGACTTTGCTTGCAAAATTTCGTGCTTGACGTCACTTCCGGTCAGGAGTTATCTTTCTTTTAGTGACTTTTTGAAGGGCCTTGTTGTCCACGCATCTCCTCCGTTAGTTTTGAAGCTAGAGTCTTGAAATTTCTACACAAGATAGAGTAAACATTTTAGAAGATTTGTGGGGGATTCGATTTTACCGGAGGCGATTTGCCTAAACGCTCGCCTGGACCTGAAAAAATGGATGCCAAAATTTTTCGCCGATTTCGCCGATTTTTGACCTTTGATCTCCAATATCTTTTTTCTTGCAAATATTTTGTTAAGACATGTAGAACAAAAGTTGTGCACATTTACGAGATCTTTTCGAAAATATCAAGATTTAGGGGCTAGCTCCTTCAATTAGGGATCTAGAAGGGCTCAAAATCTAGATCAAATATCTCAAAAATCGTTCATATTTTGGTATAAGTCAAAGAACAAAAAATGTTCATCTCAACAATCCAAATCTATTCATATAAAAATTTAGGTCATATGTTACGTAATAAGGGATTTTCAGGGCCAAAACCATAAAAATTTTACCCCTTGTATCTCGAAAACGACAAATATTTTGAAAAGCAATAAAGAACAAAAGTTGTTCAGAATGATGATCTAAAAATATGCATATTTCGTTTTTACCCTATGTGGCCCCGTTAGGGAGCTACAGTTTGGCCCCTAAAAATTACTTCTAGAAATAACTCGAGAACGGTAAAGAATTTCTAAATACTTGTTGAACAAAAAATGTTTGAAATGTCATGACCTTTCTTACGATATCAAGCAAAAAGGGCTGACCCTTTAAATTAGGGGCCCAGAAGGGTTCAAAGGTTTATGAGAATATCTCAGAAACTATTAATATTTTGTAATAAGTCATTGAAGCGGAAATGTTCATCTCAACCAGCTTGTTCTTATCAAATCAAAAAGTAGGTCATATGTTACGTAATAAGGGATTTTAAGGGCCAAAATCATAAATAATTGACGCCTCATATCTTGAAAACGACAAATATTTTGAAAAGCATTATTGAACAAAAGTTGTTCAGAATGATAATCTAAACAATATGTACATTTCGTTTTTTCCCTATGTGGCCCCGTTAGGGAGCTACAGTTTGACCCCTAAATATTTCTTGTAGAGATAACTCGAGAACGGTAAAGAATTTCTAAATACTTGTTGAGCAAAAAATGTTTAAAATGACAAGGCCTTTCTTACGATATCAAGCAAAACGGGCTGGCCCTTTAAATTAGGGGTTCAGAAGGGTCCAAATGTTTTTGAGAATATCTCAGAAACTATTAATATTTTATAATAAGTTGTAGAAGCGGAAATGTTCATCTCAACGAGCTTGATCTTATCAAATCAAAAAGTAGGTCATATGTTACGTAATTAGAGATTTTAAGGGCCAAAATCGTCAATATTTGACGCCTCATATCTTTAAAACGACATATTTTTTGAAAAGCATTATTGAACAAAAGTTGTTCAATGTGTCATAACCTATCGATCAATATCAAAAAATGGGTCTGTGGGCCTCATGGCTGGCCTGTAGAGTCGATTTTTGTCGATATCAGTCGATTTCAAAAACTTGTAACTGGTAAATATTTTGTAAGGACATATTGAACAAAAGTTGTTCAGTTTATCGAGATCTATCGATTGATATCAAGAAATAGGCCTATGGTCCTAATGGCTCGCCTGTAGAGTCGATTTTCTGTCAATATCGGTCGATCTCAATAACTTTTTACAGGTAAATATTTTGTAAAGACATATAGAACTAAAGTTGTTGAGTCTATAGAGGGCTAACAAATGACATCAAGAAATAGGCCCGCGGGCCTTATGGCTCGCCTGGAGAGTCGAATTTTAAACGAATTTCACCGCAACTTTGCTTCAGAAGCTTATGATATGAAAAATTGATTATATCTAAAGTGTCTTAAAGTCGGAAACTAAATTGGGACTCATTTGTCTTTTTTTTTTTTTTTTTAACTCCGAGTGCATCAACAAATCGGACGGAAGACCTACTCGTTTCTCGCAACGAGATCGTGTCTAGTTATTATTATTTTTCTTTCTTTCTTCTTGGGACTTTTTTGTCCACGAGTGTTCTCAGAAACTACTCAAGGGATCAATATGAAACCTTTTTAGGATGATAGTATAGCATATGTAGATGTGCGGAACGAATGTCATTTTGTCTGAAAATGCATGCATGTGCATGCACGTGCATTTAATTTTTTGTTTACAAACTTTGGAATGAGTCTAACTTTTTTATTTTTCAATGAAATCGTTTCCTATTGATATTGTAGGTACAACTTGGGACCCTTAACTGTTTGGCATCGTCAAAATTTCAATTCTGCACGCGCATGCACGTGTGCTTCAATTTGATTGGATAATACAAAACCGTTTATAACATTCATGCCAATTAAGGAAATTTAATGATATTTACAGGATAGGTAGACATGCAAAATATCTACAGATCGATGTAATAAAAATTGCAAACGCTCATGCGCACGCACGTGTATTGTCCTTTGAAGGTTCAATTCTTTCAATGACCATAACTTTTTTGTTTTTTGTCAAAATCTTTTCAAACTTGTATTGTATATGTATCTTGATATTCTTAACAAAAGTGTACTGTCATAATTACCATCAGGCACGTGCATGCACGTGTGCTAAATTCTGATTGGACGATTTTCAAATCGCCATAACTTTCTTATAAATGATGGAAACAATATGAAATTTATACTGTAAGTATATCTATCAAATGTCTATTGAATGACATCAACATTGATGCTGAGTCATGCTCACGTGCCCGTGTATGCACGTGCATAGCTTTTCTTTCATTTTTCAGGTACTTAAATGGTTATAACTATTGAATTAAAAACTGAAATGAATTCAAATTTACCCTGAGGATCTATGATATGAATGTCTATGAAATGGTGACAACAAATTTTCCATTATCAAAATTGCGTGCGCGTGAATGCGCGTGCATTGTAATTTTTGACGTCTAAATTCAAGTATTGGTCTATAACATTTTTAAATTGCAATGAATAGGATTGAAATTTAGATTGCAGGTATGTTTTGGGCCTCTGAATTTATTAATAGTGTCAAAATCACTTCCCTGCACGCGCATGCACGTGCGCTTAATTCTGATTGGACGATTTTGAAATTTCAATAACTTTCTTATGAGTGAAGCAATCAATACCAAATTTATATAGTAAGTATATTGTTCAAATGTCTATTGATTAGCATCAACAAAATTGCTGTGTCGTACTCACGCGCACGTGTATGCACGTGCATTGATTTCGGTCTTTGTAGTTTTGAGTTGCCGTTAATTTCTCGTTATTCATTGAACTGTTGTGAAACTTCTCTTGTACTCATATGGTAAGACTTCTAATGTATCGAGATGGTCGAATTATTTATATGCACGTGCATGCACGTACGTGCACGTGCAGAAAACTCTCAGATCTTTATAACTGATTTGTATTAGCATGAAATGGACTGAACGTTATAAAATAGTTATATATTCACATGTTTTACAGTTTGCAATGGTCAAAACCACTTGTACTGAAATAAATGACACCACTTGCTAAATGGGGGAATGTTTGGGGAACATCTGTAACGGTCCCCGTTACAATAAGTACTAGTTATTATTTTTTTTTTCCTTTCGTCTCCGAGACCGTTGGATGGATTTTCCTGAAACTTTCAGAGGTTATAGGGAACGATGGTACCTCGAGGCATATTTTTCATTTTTTCAAAATTCACTTCCGTTCGTCAGATACGTCCGATTTTCCGGTTTTTGAAAGAAACTTTGTCCGGGGGTAAACTTGAAAACCACTAAAGATAATCGAATGAAACTTTCAGGGATGATAGATCTATTTTCTCTATGGTGCATGCACGTAATATTTTTTGTCGCCGTCACTTCCGGTCGTCACCGGAAGTGATCAAATAAATCATTAATTTCAAACTTTTTTCTTTCAAATTGAAACCTACTTTGCTTTACTATATCTCGTTCTAATTCTCAAAAAATGTTGACCCCACCGGAAGTTGAATCTCCAACTTCCGGTTATATCAAAGAAAGACTATTCATTCTCTCATTTTTCAGTGCCATAAATCTCGGTGATGAAACTAGTTAATGAGTTGAGTTTTACATATATTATAGTCACTATAAATGTCTAGAGTAACGTCAAATATTTTTGTAAAATTCACTTCCGGTCGGCAAATACGGCTTATGAGCTGTTTTCGTTGTCAATCGTTTTTCTCAGAAACGGTAAAAGATAGAGTCACCAAAATTTCAGAGTTAATAAATCTCACTTTGTAGGGGTGCAGTAGGGGGTAAGAATGTCGGCCGTCACTTCCGGTCGTCACCGGAAGTGATTAATAAATCATAAATTTCAAACGTTTTTCTTTCAAATTGAAACCTATATCGGTTTATTAGGTCTCGTTCTAATTCTCAAAAACTATTGACCCCACCGGAAGTTAAATCTCCAACTTCCGGTTATATGAAAGAAAAACTATTCATTCTCTCATTTTTCAGTGCCATAAATCTCGGTCATAAAACAAGTTAATGATTTGAATTTTACATATGTTATAGACATTATAAATGTCTAGTTTAAAATTAAATATTTTTATAAAATTCACTTCCGGTCGTGAGATATGGGGTGGACATATTCAAACCTTGTTTTTTCAGTTTCTCAATAATGAATATAGATAGACGCTTGAAACTTGTAGAGTTGATCAACTAACATTAGTCCATTGTACACATACATTCAATTTTTTCGTCGTCACTTCCGGTCTATACCGGAAGTATTTGAAAAATGTCGATTTTCCGATTTCTTCGAGTGATTTCTCAGAGATGGTGAATAGATTTTCTTGAAATTTTCAGGAATAATGTCTTATGAAAGGACCTTCCTATAACTATTTTTGTTTTTACAAAATTCACTTCCGGTCGGAAAATATGGCCGATTTTCTGTTTCTCAAAAGGAATTTTGTCCAGCATTTTTCTTGGAAAAGGTAAAATATAGGTTCATCAATTATTCAGGAATTATAAATCTCCGTTTGCAGTCGTGCAGTAGAGGGTTGAACATGTCGACCGTCACTTCCTTTCGTTACCGGAAGTGATTGAAAGAATCGCAAATTTCAAACTTTTTCTTGGAAATTGAAACCTATACTAGTTTATTAAGTCTCTTTGAAAGTGTCAAAAGAATATTGACTCCGTTGGTAGTCAAAACAACTACTTCCGGTTTCTTGATAAAATACCTTCTTACTTTTCATCTCTTTGTCACCATAAATCTCGCGTATATTTGAAGTCTTTCATATGATTTTCACATGTCATAATAAAAGTATCAACTTCTAGAGTTTGGATCATTTTGTTTTTCAAAATTGACTTCCGGTCGGTAGTAACCTACTACTTTTTCTTTCTTTAGTCTACTTCTTTTTGTTGAGAACTCTTTCAAATAGAGACGTGAAATTTTCAGGGAATATAGACAGTAAAGAGTCGCTGTCATTTATAGGAAAACGCATCATAAAAGTACTTCCGGTCATCACCGGAAGTTACGAGAAATGAGTAAAAAATTCGATAATACATTTCTCATTCATTGTTAAGGCACATTTTCTGATATATTTAAATGGTTTTCGTAGGAACAGAAAGCTCTTTACCGGAAGTGGTCTAACGGAAGACCTACTCATTACTAGTAATGAGTTTCTAGTTATTATTCTTTTTCTCCGGTACTTTTTGGTCCGGTAGTGTTCTCAGAAACTACAAAAGGGATCGATATGAAACTTTCCAGGATGACAGTATAGCGTTAGTAGATGTGCATAGTGATAGTCATATTGTCTCCACGTGCATGCACGCTCGCGCACGTGCACTGCAATTTTGGTACAAAAAATGGAAAATCAGAATATTAAAGGGATCGATATGAAACCTAAATAGGATGGTAGTATATCATTTGTAGATATGAAAAATTTTAGTTATTTTGTCTTCACGCGCACGCATGCGCGTGCACGTGCATTACAAAATTTGTACACTAACTTTGGAATCAGTCTAACTTTTTTGTTGTTCGTTGAAATGGCTTGATATTCATATCATAGGTAGATATTGAGACCCTTAACTGATTTGCATTGTCAAAATTTCCAATTTACACGCGCATGCACGTGCGCTTCACTTTGATTGGATAATACTAAAACGTTTGTAACTATCTTATTTATGAAGTGAATGAGATGATATTCACAGCATACGTAGACAATATGTGTATCGACATATTGGTGTAACAAAAAAATACCAACGTACACGCGCATGCGCGTACAACGTTTTTCAAATGTTCAATTTTTAAAGGACAATAACGTTTTTGTTTTTCATCAAATTCTATTGATATTAGTGGTTTAGATGTGTCTTGGTACTCCTTATAAATTGCTGTGGTTAGAATTACTGCTCAGCACGTGCATGCACGTGTGCTGAATTCTGATTGGACGATTTTAAAATCGCTATAACTTCCTTATATTTGGTGGAAACGTTATGAAATTCATACTGTGGGTATATGATACAAATGCCTGTTGAACGACATCAACAAAAATTCGGAATCATACACGCGTGCGCGTGTATGCACGTGCAACGCTTTCTTTCATTTCTTGGTACTGAAATGACCATATTGAACGTACTACATGTAATTAAAGGCTAAAATAAAATGATTTTTTCCTATAGATTCACAAGGACATCACTTTTTAATTGGGGGAGGTTTGGGGAACATCTGTAACGGTCCCCGTTACAATTAGAACTAGTTATTGATGTTATTGTCGTTTATACAGCCAAGAGAGGACCCTAAGTTTCACTGAGAACTTGGCAGTGTGGATCGGTGTAATGGAGAAGCTGGCACCGTGTCCCGGGACAGAGGAAATGTACTCCGTGAGTTATACAATTATTACTGACAATAATAAACATACTGAATTTATTCTTATAACTTACAAACATATAGCTGAGGTAACTTGTCGGTTTTTGTCTTCATCTACATTGCATATCAACATAGAGGTCTCTGAAGTTTTGATAAAACATTTTGACAGATGGCTGTGGAGATGGGAATTCTATCAATGACAATTATAGTTTGTACCGCCTTACCAGCAGTATTAAAAGCAACTAAATCCTCCATCACCAGCTTCATTTTCATCCTAAAGAAAGGTCTTTCGCAGATGAAAGGTAGGAAAATGTTGGCACTGATGGACCTAAAATTGTGTTTTTCTTTCTCGATGTAGATTTCATAGTTGATTTTTTGTTATGTTTACTGTGTAGAGTTCATCCAATATCGGAAGAACACCGCCAATGATGTCTCTGAGGAAAAGCGTCCTCGGCATATCAACTATTATGTGTGAGTATTATATCTCATTTCAAGGAATGATATACATGTACATGTAAATGTTCTGTATCTGAAGAACTAGTTTATACATGTAGTTACCGACATTAATGAAGAAATAAAAATCATAATATTTCAGTTTCCGAAATGCCTACAAGCAAAGAAAGCTTGTAATGCTCATGAGACAAGAAGATTTGGATGAAGAAATTTTGCTATACAACCCGAATACAAGAACGGTGAAACGGATAGCCTAATGTACCTCTGGAAATGCTAAGGGGAGGGGGGGGTGTACCACATTTTTATCTAAAATGGAATTGTGAAATAAAATTTGATATACATTTATATTTATGTTGTTTTATTTAATACTTTTGATATCAAGACAAACATGCTAGCATTCTCATGTAGTATGAAATCAAAGTTCAAACCGTGACAGAAAATGGAGATTTGTAGATGAAAGGTGAAGATAACGAAAAGTTATCAATTTCATAACTCCTCTACAGGTGAAGATAATGATCAGTGATCAATCTCATAACTCCTATAAAGGTGAAGATAACGAGCAATGATCAATCTCATAACTCCCGTAAAGGGGAAGATAACGAACAGTGATCAATCGCATAACTCCTATAAAGGTGAAGATAATGAACAGTGACCAATCTCATAACTCCTATCACCAATAAGAAATACAGAGTTGATCAGGTGCCTAGGAGGAGTAAGCATCCCCTGTCGACTGGTTACACGCGCCGTGAGCCCCATATCCATATCGGGTAAACGGAGTTATCCGTCGTCAAAATTATTGTGCCAAGAACGGCGTAACAATCGGTATGAAACACGTCAGACAGCATTTAACGCAATGATTTTTATTAATTAACGTCATAGTCGTTGTCAGGGTGAACTGGAAAAAGTCCATTCATCAGCGATAATCGACCGTCAGATATCGTCTACTGCTTAATGCGAAAACCAGGTAAGGGGAGGATGGAAGTTGACATCATTATTCAAACGGGAATCCCCTTGCTAATGCGGAGAAAAGGGAAAGGAGTATTTCAGAGCCACATTTTAAAGGTGCATACCTAGTTTACATACTAATGATTAAAACAAATTGTTTCTAAACTAACATTGTTAATGCATCTATAATGGAAAACTATGATAGCATGTGCAACGTAAACTATTTGATTTCATCACAGATGAAAGGAATATGTCGAAAATTTTAGTTTATTCTTCGGTTGACCTTATTTGTATAATTTATGTAAATGCGTGCGCCTTCTTTACACGTGATTGGAATAAACAATGGCGCCGGTAAGTTTTAACATCGAGTCCATCTACTGTAGATATAGCATAGGCGGATCCAGAAATTTGTGAAGGGGAGACCTAGCACTTAATCTTTTAGGTTTTGTTTTGATGAAACAAACATATTGACATATTGATGAAATCAAAAGGATTGGGAACAAGTTCTTATAGGATTAAACATTCTTTTTGAAGAATTTATCGATGTGTAAACTCCGGATATTTTACTCACAAACTGAATAAAAGTGCGAAGCACTTTTATGTTAAGTGTGTGAGTAAAATGTCCGGAGTTTACACATCGATAAATTCTTCAAAAAGAATGTTTGATTCTTATAATTCCAATTCATTCACTTTATCAACAATTACAAAAATTTGAATAGTTTCCCCGCACTATGTTATTTGTTTTCAGGCATGTGTGAATACATCGCGTTTTCGGATTTATTGATGTATAAACTTTTGTTCAGCTTTATTTTTTGTCCAATCAAAACAATTGTAATAAATAACATTGGAATTATAACAACTTACAAATCCCTCTCCTAAAATATTACAATATGTCATGCAAGTTAATAATGCACAGGTAAAATGTACAATGATTAAACGAATCTACAAGTTTGAAGTTTTTTCTTTAAATTTATGAACAACTGGAAAAATAGCTATATTAGTTTGCAGAGGCAAATTGACATCACCGCATAATAACAACTTTATATCAATATTAACCAAGTGAAGCATGAAAAGGCGATTAAAAAGATTATTTCTAGCTCTAGAGTGATTTTTACAAGCGAAAAGGAGATGATACATGTATACATCATGTCTACATGTACAAAACAGAGATTTTGTAATATTTCGTTTATAAAGATCATAATTCAGTACACAGTTGTGTCTTAGCTTTGTATGAATAATACCGATATATTGTTTTCCAAAAGAGTAATATGATGGTGGTCTTGTAATGTCTGTTATTATATTTTTGCGGAATGAATTGATTGAGATGGCTTCTCTGGCTTCTACATTGAATAAATTCCACTCACTGTTTTACAGAGTCAAGTACAAATGATTTTTTGAATAACTCTAATCTGCATTTTGGGATGTTTACGTGGAATAATTTCATTTAAATAATCAGGGGCGCTACCATTGCAAATTTTTGCGATATAACGTCTACTTTGTAAATTTTCCAGCCTGTTTTTGAATGAAGGGATTCTCTAGATGCAAAAATAGGAAGACCAGTACCAATTCTAGCTGCACATAATTGTACTTTTTCAAGCTTGTCAGTATCGTGAACAGAACAGCCATCCCAAACAATTGAAGCATATTCAAGAGTAGGTCTAATAAATGCTCTGTGCAATTTTGACAGATGTTTTCTACCAATTTTGAACTTACGCTTTTTTAAACGCACTATTTTTAAAATAAGATTTATCAAATATGGAATGATTGAATAAAGACCAACTGAGGTTATGTGACAATGATAAGCCTAAATAACGATGGACTGGAACACACTCCAGTCTATCACCTTGAAAAAATAGTTATGGTAGAATAGAGTTATCTTTTTTCGAAAAATAAACAGCTTTAATCTTAGATGGATTGAAATTTGAGTAGCCTCAGATTTGACCATTTTACTAATATATGTAAATCATAATTAAGATTGTATTCAGTTTCTAGCATATTATATGAGGATTGCTGGAATGAGTTGTCATCAGCAAATAATCTACACATTGATAGCATATTTACAGCAACATCATTAACATAAATCAAAAATAGTAAAGGTCCTAAAACAGAACCTTGGGGTACACAAGCAAATATATAGCAAATATATAAAGTTTTGACGATAAAAGGTCCTTATACATTACTTTTTAATTGTGTCTGTGACATAAGTAGCTTCTGAATCAATATTAAAGACTACTAGATATACCATAAGTTTGTAATTTAAAAATGAGACCATTATGTCATACTCTATCAAATGCTTTTGATAGGTCACAAAATATCAATTTAAACAACATGATTTTCCTTCATCAATACTTTAAAGAATACTATGATAAGTTTCTAATAATTCATAAACTGCAGAATGTCCTGGTAAAACTCCAGCTTGATATCGATAAAATAGATCATTACTATGAAAATAATTATATACATGTTTGAAAATGATTCTCTCCATAATTTTACTAACACATGATAATAACGAGACAGGTCTATAATTAGATACTATTGATGGGTCTTCCTTTTCAAAAAGAGGAATGACGCGAGCAATTTTCTAAAAAGATTGGAAAATATTTTCTGAAGTGGTTTGACAATGGTGGTTTTAGTTGATTTCAACATTTTATGGCTAATGCAACCTGGACCGGTCCCGTGGGGACCTGGGTTAGAATAGGTCCTCAGTACCCCTTGCTTGTCGTGAGAGGCGACTAAATGGGGTTGTAATGTAATGTTATGAAACCAATTTTCTTGCCTTCAAAGTACATAGAGGAAATAAATATCTGCGCATCAAAGCGTCGGATTTCGCGCGGTGTCTACAAGCAAGTTCATTTTCATAACTACGGTAAAGAGTCCTAATACGACTTGCGACAGAAGACTTTACGATATATACGATTAAGATACGTTTTAATAAACAGCCCTACGATATACCGCAAGTTCTTAAATTTTATGACTTAGAACTTAAAAAGATTTGCGACTCTTCAAAATGTCGAACGCTGCCCTGAGCGTCATAAGTCTTGTCACCTACAGCTGCTGTCATTCCATACGAGTGAAAATTCTAAACAAACAAACCTAACAGGCAAATGCATACGTGTACTTGTCTGTAAACGATAGAGGACTGAACGTGGTGAAGTAGTCCGAAATATCTGACATTTTCCTGGCTTTTTTTCTTCTGATTTTGATATTTACCGTGCAAGAAAAACGTCAAAACGTAAACTGGAAATTTCGCCACCCCAGCTGGAGGCGGCATTCTCGGGCCAATTTTAAATACTTGCGAGCCAAATTCAATGTTAAACTCATAACTAATCAATAAAACGATGCTTCTTGGACATACTAATATCGATTTTAAAAAGAAAATATCTCTCCAAAATTTAATTACAGCACACATTGTAGTTAACCGAATTTTTGCTGTCATTTGAGCGAACAAGTCACGTGACTCAAAACAAAGCTCGAAGTTTGTTAAAATGTTTTCAAGAGACTGTTTATGTGATAAAAGAACCCATAAAATCGCTGCTGTCCGTCGTCTGTCCATAATTTGTTTTTCTTCACATTTTTGACTTCTTCAGAACCACTGGGCCAATTTCAACCAAACAAGGCAAAAAGCGTCCTTGGGTGAAGGGCGTTCAAGTTTCGATAAATGAAAGGCCATGTCCCTTCAAAGGGGAGATAATCACAAAAATGCAAAAATAGGGTGGGGGTCATTTAAAAATCTTCTCAAGAACCACTGGGCCAGAAGAGCTGAAATTTATATGAAAGCTTGCTGACATAATGCAGATTCAAGTTTGTTAAAATCTTTGCCCCCGGTGGTAGGATGGAACCATAATAGGGGATCAAAGTTAGAAGTGCGAATATATAGGTAAAATCTTTGACAACCTTCTTCTCAAGAACCACTGGGCCAGGAAAGTTCAAATTTACATGAAAGCTTCTTGATACAGTGCAGATTCAAGTTTGTTAAAATCAAGGCCCTGTGGGTAGGATGGGGCCACAATATAGGGATCAAACTTTTACATAGAAATATATAGGAAAATCTCCAGAACCACAGGGCCAATTTCAATCAAACTTGAATGAAATCATCCTTTATAGGTGAGGGGCAATTCAGGTTTGTTCAAATGAAGGGTCATGCCCTCTTCAAAGAATAAATAATCACAAAATAGGGTGGAGTCATTTAAAAATGTTCTGGACCAGGAATGCAGAATTTACATGACAGCTTCCTGACATTGTGGAAATTTAAGTTTGTTAAAATCATGATCCCCGGAGTATGTTGGGGCCTCAACAGGGAATCAAAGTTTTTACATGTGAATATATAGGGAAAATCTTCAAAAAATCTTGTCCTCAAGAACCACATGCTATATGAGTGGGGATTAAGAGAAGGCTTCCTGGTAAAGAGTATATTTAAATTTGTTTAGATCAGTTCCTGCATTCAACAAGTATGTAACATATTCAGTGAAACGTTTCAGTATCAAATGTCCTTGTCAGATCTCCCTTTATTCTTAGCCCTATTATTGGTAAATAGTTCTTCCGTGTAGATAGGGAAATATGTAGAAAATAAATAGAATTTTAATTTGCATGAAATGAACAGAGGCAAAACAATTAAAAGTGGTCCTTATAGATCCTGATAATTATAATTATAAAGCAGACTGCTTTTGATTCAATTTATTTTTTACGTATTTCCCAATCTATACACGGAAGGGATTTTGACAGGGTTCAAGATTAGTTTGTCTTGATTGAAAACTGTTTAGCAATAAAAGGGATAAGAATAAAGCAGCAAGGATCTAAAAAGGACATTTCATAATATGCCACATAATTGTTGTGGACTAGACGTGTGTAATATAAAGCTGGTGACTTCTCTACAGGAGTGAAAAAATCTCTAAAGGGACGTATTACAATATAAAAAACAAAAAAGGAGAGAGAGAGAGAGAGAGAGAGAGAGAGAGAGAGAGAGAGAGAGAGAGAGAGAGAATTTTTCAAGGGGTATTGTGTTACGTTCGTTGAATTAATCTTTATATCTCTGCACGGCACTCGGTGCTCGAACGTTTCGCATCTATTGAAGACTATTATTTGTGGAGCAATGTAGAACGGTGAAACATGAGCAGTGACTAATTGTCGAATTCTGGGAATCAATTTTATGTCATTCCCTTTGCCTACCTCATAAATCGATAAAAGTAAAGATTTACTTACCTATGCATTGATTGACAATAGTCCTCTCCTGAGTCTACTGCATCTGTGGAATAAATAGATATCGAATTTTTCCGTGGGAGAAATACAGATTGCTGTTTTCCTGCATTACGCAGTCTATTGTTTCACTGTTGAAATGACGACACAAGGTGTGTATTTGACTCCGAATTACACCTTCTAGGAAATGCTACGTCATTCGCCTCACTGTGACGTTGCAAATCATATTTCTTTTGCCGCGGATTAATAATGCATCTCTTTCATTGAATAGAGAGGGTCACGTGTAAAAATAAATATACTCCGGACCAGGATGTGATTACATTCTCCAGAGTAAAAAAATAATTAATACATTCATTTCCTTGACGCACTGTACTGTCAAACGGTCAACATTTGTACGCCGTCGGTTTCTGTAACTTCTTTATTGCTTGTATTGTAGATCAACATATTCTACACAAAAATAGATTTTATTTTTACACCACTGCACATTAGGATATTGTTAATATCCTAAAATATGTCCACAATCATCATTATCGTTCTCCTCATCCGGCTTCATTCTAATTGGTATATATAGGCCTACGGACTTCTATACAGTCCCAAGACTTCATCTGTGTTACTCAAATCTGATTTGTATTATTAATTCATCAGCCTTGTCATTTTTACCTTTTAAATACTGGTATATCCGTATACATGTATATTGCAGATTGAAGATGAAGGGTCATGCTGCCTTCTAAGGGGAAAACATGAGGTAATTCAAAAATCTTCTGCTCACGAACCATTCTGGCAAAATAGCCAAATTTTGTGTTACAGGAAGGGAGAAAATTTAACAGACTAGACCGGGATTCGAACCCAGGCCCCCTGAATCTCTAGTCAGGTGCTCTACCAACTGAGCTATCTGGCCACCGGCGATCGAACCCGACTGGCCGTTACATTCCTCCCTCCTTAAATGGCTTCACATTTGAAGACAGCAGGTGTGGCACGATACGAAAGAACCCTCCCTGCTCAAAGGAAGTAAGCGCCGAGCATAGGCCTAAATTTTGCAGCCCTTCTACGGCAGTAGTGACGTCTCCATATCTGTGAAAAATTCTCGAGAGGGACGTTAAAGAATATACAATCAATCAATACAATCTTCTTTCTTCTCTTCGTTCTCTCTCTCTCTCTCTCTCTCTCTCTTTTAATATTGAAATACCTATAAAATTGTTAAGTTGCACATGAATTAGATCATCAGGAAATTATCAGAATTTCAACCAATGAAATAAATTAGAATTTTCACATCATACGAATTAATTTAATCATAATAGATATGATGATATATAATGTGTATATATGCCAAAAAGGCAGAAAAGATGCAAACTTGGATAAAAACATGATTTTCAAAAATTTATTTCAACACATATGAACAAGACTCTGGGAGATTTGAACTCGATATCTCCGATTCACCAGTCCAATGCTTTAAACACTGAGCTACGATGATATACAAACAAATCGATCGATACAAATAATTTCACAAAATATTTGAATCACCAAATTGTGACATAGTGTCATAAAGAGTATCATAAGCTTTAGTGTAGTTGGGGTCACCAACGTAAAGCTACCTTTGCCTTTTCTTCTGAAGCAACTGGCTGAAAGATAGTAACTAAGCCTAACCACGCATTACAAACCTGTCAAGTAGGAAAACCGCCAATTCAAAGTTGTAGGTGAACTTCAAATTCTCCCGCCTTAATTAATTAAAGCATTCCACTGTGCATAGTGTTCTCCAATATAATATTATATTATTTCTCTGCTCCTCTCTCTTTCCGATTTCCTTTCCCCCTCTTTTCTTTCTGACAAAGTTAATTGGCTCCCAAACGTTCTGCCACGTTTTCGCGACGCCATCTTCGTTTATAAATCTAAATATGGCTCTCGGTGTCACGTGGTAGTTTAATATTCAAAAAGAGGCATTACTTTCCTGCCAGTAAAGTAATTAAATAGAAAGGCAACCCAAAATTTTTTTTACATAATAAATGATAAGATTAATTATATGATAAAGATTTGTTATATTATTCTGTTGATATATGGCCTAGATAAGCCTCAGTACTAATTTAAAATGTTAAAAATTGAAATTCCCGCCATCTATAGATCCTGTCATGCAGCGGAACTCTTTTGTATTCAAGACCACAAAAATCAATAATTTTGACGTGACACCGTCTATTCCGGTTTTGATGAGATTCTAAGATCATCAAAGATGTGCATGTGGTAGATTTTAAGAATACATTGTAAATAGGTGGATGCCTTCTTGTCGAGCAGTTAATTACACTAAAAGTCCCCCCCCCCTCCCCCCCAAAATTCCTGACCCAACAAGATTTGAAAAGAAAATACTACATACGTAAACTGTGGATCCATCATTTGCGTAATGACAAGTTGAGGTTTGAGACATGTACATGTATGAAGAAACGAGTACTATCTGCCTGGTCTGCGACTCGACTGAACGTCTTCTTTTCTTAAATAAATTCCTCTTGCGAAAGAACGGCCTCAAATCTATACGACTCCAAACTTAACTGTTCGTGACTTGTCATGTTTACAGTGCTGCTGATGAAATAAACCGGAACCGACGGTGTGACGTAATAAATTAAACTTCAATGGCCGTTCTCTTAGCGGCGGGTAATTTGAAATATAAGATAGATTAATATTGATTTAATTGTTAAGCAAGGATTTTTGTTGTTAACGACTGTCATTTGTGATATCGGTAAGTAATACTTTATTCATAAAGGCAACGATGTGGTTAGGGTTGCCTTTTCCTTTAATTAATATGTTGACGGTGCTACCGTTTGGGCGAGCGCAGCTTCATGTACAGTGTATATACATATTTTGTAATGTTCATTCTTTGATCAGGTTCAATTTAAACAATATCTATTTGCCAAATACTCATTACATGAATTTTCCCAGGGTTTTATATTAAAAATCATTAAAACATGTATACATGAATGTGATTGAAATATTTTTATGCTATATATACATTTTATTTCTGCTGCCTTCACTGTGACTGGTTTAACCTTTGATACATGACCTGTTCTGCTGTATGCTCTCAGCCTCTACTTTCCTTTTTTCTACTCTCAATCTTTTTAAGTTACTAATTGTATGATAAAAATGCCAAAACCTTTCAAGTTTGTAAAACTATGTTTAAACAGCACTGCCTTTAAACACAAAACACATTTCAATATAATGAAAATTTAATATTAAATGGATAAATTCAACTATTGGGCATGTATATGCGCCCCCCCCCCCCCCCCCCCCCCACACACACACACACACATGCGAACCTATCTTTTAAAACATGAATTCATATGACACCCCTTGTAGCAATGGTATGTTCCAAAAGAGAAAACTAGTACAATTTTTATAATATTGTACATAATCCTAGTTGTAACACAATGATGAAATAATTCAGCATTCACATATAATTATTGAATAAAAGTGCAACATATTTGATTCCAGCCCCTCTCTACTGTTGTTGTGAGGATACATTGATTAAGATTGATTCACAAAACTAGAATTAATTAATGATTTTTCAGTAGTCAATAGCAAGTGGCATGGTTGGTTATCATGAGGGAGAGGGGGGGGGGGGGGGTGTCATCGTGGTTTGCATTACCCGACATGTTAAAAGGAAATGGATTTAAGTACTTATTGTTTTAGGCGCGGGAAAGAAATCAAAGATTTTTTTAAAAATGTTTTCAATCCGACCGAATTCCATCGATTTTTTGCAATTTTTTAAATAGCACTAATTCAGTACCTTTGATCCCTCACATATTCTAACAATTTTTTAAAAGTTAGTCTCCCTTTTTTCTTGTTAGAAAAAAAAATTCCTATTGAGAATTTAGTATTTTAATCAGATTTGTGGTTTGCAGTCGATTATACACAATTTATATTCGATGCCATATTACGTATGCCTAATGTTTACGTTTATTCAATATTGTCCCGGTAGTATGACTTTTACAAAATGGAAATAACAAGTACGTACCGGTACATATTTAGATCCGCCACTGTCAGCTAGTCTTATTATGACGTACGTCAAAACGTAGACGTGACGTCACACATCATCTTAGCCTGCCTTTCATAAACAATAGCACTTCGTTAAACATTTCGCCTAATGATGCACTGAATTTTGGAGCAAGGAGGCCACAAGATTAGGATGATAATCTACGTAATTTCACAATCATATTCCAAGGTGTGACTTTGCGATATATCAGCCATTTTTGACAAGGGACTTCTGAGATTGGCGTCAATTTTTTTCCTTGTTAGAGGTTTAGATTTAGCTCGGATTATTTCCCGCGCTCTAGTCATTAGAGCTCGCAGTACTCGCTATAACTTAACATCTTTTTAACGTGCTCGATTTCAATTGCGTAAATTGCAACAAGTTCTTAACTTTATTCAATAAAGAAATGAATAAATTTCCCTCTTAATTTTAATTGACGCAAATTACTGCGTATATACCTTTAACATTCTTTATCAAACAGAGAGGGGGGGGGGGGGGGGGGGGGGGGGGGGGGGGGGGGGAGTCTGATAATGTAACTTTCAACATATAAAGTTAGGTCTAGGCCTATTCATCTTCAATTTATTTACTTATATATTTAGAGAAAAAGATTATGATCTGAAAAGATTCATATATTGACTATTTCATAGTTAAATTTCATTCATAAGCAAATTAAATCATGTTTATACTAAATTAGGCTAATGTCTTACGGCGTGACCGTTTTGAGGGCGAAGCAATTGGCATTAGTATCTAGATCCATAACAGGACAAAAATTATCCCGAAATATTAGCACCTAACGTGTGAGGATAGAGCTCAATCAAAGTACTCTAACTTTAGACATTTTTGATCCGCCAATTCATCGAACGCGGGAAACTCTATGCAACTGATGTAAACAGCGCATTGTGACGTCATATCCAGCGTAGGTATTTAGCAAATATACAAACATAGTCTAGTCTCGTGCAACCAGACGCTCTGCTTTTTCCGTATATATCCGAAGAGTATCTTCTCGTCGGAGATATACGGAGATTGCCGAGTGTCTGGCAGACATGACCTACTATCGCGTTAATCGTGTGATTATATACGATTATGAAAATAAGATTTACATGCTTTTACGGATTTTATATAACATCTCAGAACGACGTGAACTTTAGTCTAGGTCACCTACACGTTTGTCAATGCAGTGTTCTACGAGACAAACGTCTAGGAGCATTCTACATTTACACTCCATAACGAGGCTTATCCGAATTCTGATAAAGCAGCTGATTGGTTGATGTATAACGATGACGGACGCGACGCAGTCGAACAGAAGATAAACAAAGTTTTATCAGATTTAAAAAATCGAATTCTCGCTGAAACCTTTACAGAAAGAGTGTTTACTTAAATTAGCAAATAGGTCAGACGTGTTGGAAGTATTACCAACAGGCTATGGGAAATCACTATTGTATACGATTCTACCGCAATAAATGTTTGAAGAAGACCTGCATAGTAATACTAGTTCTCGTGAAGTCAGCATAATTCTGGTCATATCGTCACTGGTTTCTCTAATGAAGGACCAAGTTTCGAACTTGCAAAAACACAACGTTTGCTTTCTTTACAACAAGCGACACATAAACTGACATTTGGAACAACAGCTGTGTTCTTTGCTTTCTTCGGTGTCGTCATTTCAGTTTTTCGATAGCGCCCCCTCGCGGTGTAATATTTTTAAATAGAACGCTCCAAGGCGTTTGAGTGGGAAGTCAAACGGCTTGCGTGACCTAGGCTACGTGAACTTGGGTACACGAGATTCAAAATGGAGAAATACATGTCCACGCGCTAGTATTCGAATCGACGCCATTGGGACCAAACTTTCCAAGTTCCATAGGTATGGTTTAATTTTTCATTAGTTTTCTATATTTTCCTTTTAAACATGTATATGTGTTACCTATAGGGAGAGCTTCGCCCTCTATGAATATCTGTACTCCGTCGTTCTGCAGGATTTTCTCGTCTTCGCCGTGCTTGCAATTGGTCCGTAGTCGAAGATAGTTGGAACTGTATCTGGTCGAAGATTTAATTTCTTATACTCATTATTTTTTGCCAAAGTAAAGTGTATACGATATATAACGAAACTTATCTTCATCAACCCCGACGTAAATGATTGTCATCCAACTTCGAGTTCGGTGTTGTCTGTGTAGATTTCACATCCAAGTCTTTCTGAACGTTGGATCCTTTCGACAAAAGTATATTGAAATACCTGACTTGCTACTTTACAGTTGAATGTAAGCACATTGAACATTTTGATGGCTAAAACCCGCACTTGTTAGTATATTAAACAAATACACTTGAATTACTCAATACACTAGTTCCATCGCCAAAACGCTCGGCATCAGATGTGAATGTCACGGGTCCTCGGAGATGACCTTAAAAACGGATGACCCGTGTCGCAGTAGGTGTGGCACGCTAAAGAACCCTCACTGCTCAATGGCCGTAAGCGCCGAGCATAGGCCTAAATTTGAAGCCCTTCACCGATCTTGGTGACGTCTCCATATGAGTGAAAAATTCTCGAGTGAGACGTTAAGCAAGATACAATCAATCAATCGCTTAAGCTGGTCTCTTTTGACGTCATCAAGCAAGGGAGATAAGCCATCTTACTAATTTGATACTTCATACACAGCAAAATTTGACTATCTGCAGCACCTGTTATACCTTACGATTTTTTCTGAATGACTTATTTACATATGTTAAGTAATTAAAGACGAACACATTTTCGTGCAAAACAATTTTTGTTTATTCTAAAATCGTCTCCTATGACATTTTAAAAACGATTTCGACTCGTTTTAAGATCTGTCAGCCTGATTTCAGTTGATCGTTAATGTTTTGTAAATACCTTATATATTGTTGTTTTCAATCATATAGATAAACAAACATATATCAATGTAACTACTTGTTTACAAGTGATCGATTGTGAGGCCATAAGGTATACATTTGAAAACGACGTTAAGTACGATACCGTGGTATTTATAGAAATAGAAATACAGCGTATGTCAGCTTTATGGTGCTAAAATGGGGGGGGGGGGGGGGGGGTGTTATCTAGTGAAATGTAAAGCGGGGTATAATTAACGGGAAAATAAATAAAATTCAACAATTCTAATGCAATAAAATAAATTCAGATTAATGTAGAAGCATCAAAAATAAGAAAATGAATGAAAAAATGTTGAATATTCACTTGTTATAATTTCAAAGACCTTACTTGCCAAATTTTTTGAGATTTTTACCTTTTTACCATGTTTTTTTGTTTTTTTTTTTACAGTTGAGACATGTACTGTGTGCAATAGTTTTTAATATCTAAAACATACTTGCCGACAGATGTAAATGTTCACTCGTGACGTATGTAAAACCGAAAACCGAATACTTCGGTACCGTAGGACCTGTCATATCATAGGACGGGATTATACTATGTACGAGAGTTCTCCAAACGGAAATAACCCTCAGACTTATCTCCAAACCGGATACATAACTAAGGAATATATTCCCAAGTTTTCTGCAGCATTACTTTAAAAATACTTTCGTTTTGAATTCAAACCCAATGTAATTTACGAGTCTGAGACACATGTACATTTTGTCCGTATAAATGAAGTATAGTACTATATGTGGATTAGCTACTAAACCTCTTTTAAAAAGTAGTACAATAACTTAAATAAACTCAGTGTTCAATACGTAAGTTGTAGTAATCTACGGGACAAAACATTGTATTATACGGGACAGGAGTTTTTTCACGTGTAATGTCTGCGTTGTTTCTCATTACACACACGCTGATACAATAAATATATATCCCCTTTTGATTTATATGTATACATAAGTGCATAATTCTTACAATAAAAGAAATAAGTAACGGAAAGAAATCGTGTTACATACGATTATAAGGCAATGATACTGTCAAACACATTTAAACTCGACTTTTTTCTCTTTTGAATCGAACAATTATAAACAACAACAATACATCCCGTTTGAGTGAAAGAGAGTTAAAACTAAACGAAATCAACCAACAAATTCCAAGTGGCAGAAAAGTAAACGTAAATATATCGTATATAAACTCATTCATCTATTTAGTCGTATTATTGTTTTTCTATATGATGATTGGCTAAAAACTGTGACAATAATAATACCATTCATTTTTAAGAAATTGTGGATGTTTGAATTACAAATTGCACGTGGGTCTTGTATTTTTGGCATTCAAAATTAAACACGAATAACCGTAGAAGCAATTAAGGAACAAAACAAAATGGCGGCGCAAATATGAATCACGAAATTTTCAGTGAACTAATGTAGAGATTATCTCTATTCATTTGCTGATTTTCTCTTCTTTTTTCTTTTACATACGTGTTACCATTAGAGTCTTGCTTCGAGGACAGGCTTTCGGCTTCGCTCGGTAAAATGAAGAAGACGCTAATGATACCAAACTGAATTTGTGGTGAAAATCTAAATAATACATTATGCAAGGATTCGGTTCTCGCCTTTTAACTTCATCCACATGCGCGCTTCCGGCGAAGAAATGCATCGATTTGATGCAATCTTTGCGCCGATCCACGTCCGAGTCTTCTTTTCGGTTACGGAAAAGGAAGAGCGCGTGATACGATTGTATAACGCAGTGACGGCGACATTTTTCCAGAGACATTATAGGTAATCCTCATCATTTATTCAACTGATGAAGAGCAAACCACATGACTCGCGTATATAAATCATTGGAGCTCCGCTCGCTATTAAATCAATCAAACAAACAAAAATGTGGTCTACATAGAGTGTCTACACGATTTTTCTATTACCAAAAGTTGACCTTTTGACTCCCGAAATCAATAGGAGTTAAACAAAGTTACTTGTGAAAAATCAAAGAAATCGAGTCACAAATATGGTCAGTAGAGTCATTCTCTATCTAGAGTTCCATGCGCTACTCGCACTACACCTCTATCAACGCTCAGTCAACAGCTTTTTTCCAGAAATCTTGTAAAAGTCTCTAATATCCAACAATTATGTTTTGGACTAAATATTTAGTCATATTATAAAATGCTGTTGGTGCAATTAAAGTTTACTGTAAATATTCTTAAATCGCTATTTCTCATCCTAAATTTGGAACAACTTCGTAATTAATATGCGTATGGATGTAGGACATTCACGTAGGTATCTAATGTAAACATGGAATCAAAGGTAGGGAAGGCTGTAAAACTACGATAAAACTTGTAAAATAAGAGACAAACAGCTAAATGGTAATAATGAATGGCCTATGAATAGAGTCTGATGTATCACCTGTTGCCAGAACTTCTAAATGAAAAGGAAACGAGATTGACTGTTTATACCATGTGATTATATTGTCACGTGATTCCAAACGTTGACAGAGGTGTAAGCGTACCACGCCCTCTGGTGAGAGAATGCTGTAGAGTGTCTACAATCCCGGTGTTACACACACACACACACACACACACACACATGCTCAACTACATACGAACGATCCCCTCTTACAATGAATTACGAGAGGATAATAAGCAACATAGTATAGAAAATAAAACAACCAACACCAGGGGAAATAACACAACAAATGAACAATATGGAAAATACGATAGAAATTTAAAAAAAAACAAAAAAAAAACAGGAGGCCCACAGGCTTTACCGGTCACCTGAATACTAGTGAAAAAGTATCACTACTTCCATGGGCTATGAAATCTAGAGGAAGAAAATTCCTGTTCTGAATATCTAAGCTAAATTCTAATGTTCAGCAACAATATAAACAAGATGTGTTCTTAAAACTGCACTGCCCTCAACAGTGCACACACTGATGAAAAGCTTTAAATAATAGGTGTATCAACATTAAAACATCAAAAGATATGACTAATTTGGACTCATCCTAAAGTCATAATCCTAGGTTATAATCGAAATTCACCATTTTCTGTACATCCTTTTCTGCTATTCCTAAGTATGCATTTAGATTTTATACAGTATCAGCAAACTTACACATAAATATTATTTACTAAGTTTGGCCCTATCCTGGGAGTCAGAACTCATACTCTTGGGATCATAAAATTTACAATTTTGGTAAAAGACTACCTGATCTATCCATTTAGTTTCAATTTAGTATAAATAGCACTAAAGAAAATGTTATTCAAGTGTTTTACACATAAACACTATATAACAAGTTTGGCCCCGCCCTGGGATCAGAACCCCTACCCCGGGGATCATGAAATTTACAACTGTGGTAGAGGCCTTCCTGCTCTACATCACTATGCATTTAGTTTTTCTTACACGTGTGCGGTTCTTGATTAAAAGATTTTAGAGAATTGGTCAATTTTGGGCAGTTTTTGCACCACCCCTAAGGCCCCAGGGGTGCAGGAGTCCTGGAATTTACAATTTATGTTCCCCTTGTTCTAAATCTGTTTCATACCAATTTTGAAAAGAATTGGAATGATAGTCATCAAGAAGTTAAAAATGTCTATTGTTCACACATTTGATAACTGACCATTTTGGCCCCACCCTGATACCCCAGGAATAATCAAATTTACAATTTTCGCAAAGGACTACCTGTTCTTTTTAAATATCTATTTACTTTCAATTTAGTATCAATAGCACTAAAGAAGATGTTATTTAAGTGTTTTACACATAAACACTATAGAATAAGTTCGGCCCCACCCTGCGGTCAGAACCTCTACCCCGGGGATGATGGAATTTACAATTTTGGTAGAGGCCTTCCTGCTTTACATCACTATGCATTTAGTTTTTTTTTTCACGTGTGTGGTTCTTGAGAAGATTTTAGAGAATTGGTCACTTTTGGGCAATTTTTGCCCCGCCCATAGGACCCTAGGAGTGCTGGAGTCCTGAAAATTACAATTTATGTCCCCCTTTTCCCAATGATGCTTCATACCAAATTAAAAAAGAATTGAAAAGGTAGTTATTAAGAAGAAGATAAAAATGTTCAATTTACGCACGACGGACGACAACCAATTGCAATAGGTCACCTGAGTTTACTCAGGTGACCTAAATATAATCAGGGGAATTGAAACAAGAAACAACCGACGTACAAACACACCAGGGGAAATAATACAAAGGAACTACAAAATACCAATAAGGGAAATAAAGTTCTCTACTGCCGACCCTCAAGACCGGACATAATGGAGATCTGAGGTGGGATCTGCCATGCATGCAGCTAGCCAGATACCTGGAAGGGGCTCACTAGTGTGGACATTATCCGTAATTCTGCACAGAAATAAAAAGGAACCCACAACAACAAAGCACTGAACAACCAACGATATGGAGAATCATCCAAAATGATATAAATTAAAACAACGAAACAAGAGGCCCATGGACCACACCGCTCACCTCAGCAGTTCCTAAAATAGACAAGCTTGAGCAAAACTATCATTATACAAGCAGCTTGGTTTAGAAAAAAAAATATTCAAAGGTAACGACTGAAAATTCATTAATTATCAAACTGATTATTAAACTTGACCACAAATTCATTAATTATCATATGCCCTTGTAGACAGGTATTAGCAAATTCATCTAAGGATGCTTTGTGTCAAGTTTGGTTCCCTATACATTCACATGTAAAACCTTGATCCCCAACCCCAGGGGTCATGCTTTTAACAAACTTGAATGTCCACTTTCTCAGGAAGATTTCATGTAAACAGATTTTCTGGTCCAGTGGTTCTTGAGATTTTTTAATTGACCGCTCCCTATTTTGGCATTTTTGTGATTATCTCCTCTTTGAAGTGGACGTGGCCCTTCATTTGAACAAACTTGAAACCCCTTCACCCGAGAATGATTTTTCCAGGTTTGGTTGAAATTGGCCAAGAGATTCTGGAGAAGATTTTCCTATATATCTGCATGTAAAACTTTGATTTCCTATTGTGGCCCCATCTTCCCCCGGATGCTATGATCTGAACATTGAATCTACTCTATATCGGGAAGCTTTCAGGTAAATCTACACTCTTCTGGCCCAGTGGTTCTTGAGAAGACTTTTAAAGATTTTCTCTATATTTGCATGTATGAATTTGATCCCCTATTGTGGCCCCACCCTACACCCAGGGTTATGATTTTAACTTAAATCTCCTTTGTCTGGAAGCTTTCATGTAAAATTCAGCTTTTTCGGCTCAGTGGTTCTTGAGAAAAGTTTGGAATAACCCCACCCTATTTTTGCATTTTTGTGATTATCTCCCCTCTGAAGGAGGTATGACCCTTTATGTTAATAATATTAATCTCCTTCAGCCAAGGATGCTTTATGCCAAGATTGGATGAAATTGGCCCAGTGCATGGTTCTGAGAAGAAGATGTAAATGTGAAAAGTTTTCGACGATGACAGGCAACGGACAAAAATTTCGATCAGAAAAGCTCACGTGAGCTTTCGCCTCAGGTGAGCTAAAAACCAATACACTATTGTAAATAAACGAATCAACACACTATTAGGAAATTTTTAAAAAAAACCACTATAGGGAATAAAAACCCATTCACACTATAGGAAATGTTTCAAAAACTACTACGTGATATAAAACAACAAACGACCAACCAACAAACTAACACAACCATACCATGGAAAATAAAACAACGATCAACCATCACACCATGGGAAATAAAACAAAGACCCACCAACACACCATGGGAAATATAACAACCATCCAACACGCAATCGGAAATACAACAATGACCAACGATCACACCATGGGAAGGGAAATACAACAGCGACCAACACACCATGGGAAATAAAACAACGACCAACCAACACACCATGGGAAATACAACAACATCCAACCAACACACCATGGGAAATACAACAACGACCAACACACCATGGGAAATACAACAATGACCAACACACAATGGGAAATACAACTACTAACCAACACACCATGGGAAATACAACCAACCAACACACCATGGGAAATACATCAACGACCAACCAACACACCATGGGAAATACAACCAACATACCATGGGAAATACAACAACGACCAACACACCATGGGAAATAAAACAACAACAACCAACACACCATGGGAAATACAACCAACCAACACACCATGGGAAATACAACCAACCAACACACCATGGGAAATACAACAACGACCAACACACCATGGGAAATAAAACAACGACCAACTAAATTACCATGGGAAATACAACAACATCCAACCAACACACCATGGGAAATACAACAACAACCAACACACCATGGGAAATACATCAACCACCAACCAACACACCATGGGAAATAAAACAACGACCAACCAACACACCATGGGAAATACAACAACATCCAACCAACACACCATGGGAAATACAACAACAACCAACACACCATGGGAAATACATCAACGACCAACCAACACACCATGGGAAATACAACCAACCAACCAACACACCATGGGAAATACATCAACGACCAACCAACACACCATGGGAAATACAACAACCAACACACCTTGGGAAATACAACAACAACCAACAGACCATGGGAAATACATCAACCACCAACCAACACACCATGGGAAATACATCAACGACCAACCAACACACCATGGGAAATACAACCAACCAACCAACACACCATGGGAAATACATCAACGACCAACCAACACACCATGGGAAATACAACAACCAACACACCTTGGGAAATACAACAACAACCAACAGACCATGGGAAATACATCAACCACCAACCAACACACCATGGGAAATACAACCAACCACCCAACACACCATGGAAAATACAACAACAACCAACACACCATGGGAAATTTATCAACCACCAACCAACACACCTTGGGAAATACAACAATAACCAACAGACCATGGGAAATACATCAACCACCAACCAACACACCATGGGAAATACAACCAACCACCCAACACACCATGGAAAATACAACAACAACCAACACACCATGGGAAATTTATCAACCACCAACCAACACACCATGGGAAATACAACCAACCAACCAACACACCATGGAAAATACAACAACCAACACACCATGGGAAATAAAACAACGACCAACCAACACACCATGGAAAATACAACAACAACTAACACACCATGGGAAATAAAACAACCACCGACCAACACACCATGGGAAATACAACAACCAACCAACACACCATGGGAAATGCATCAACGACCAACCAACACACCATGGGAAATACACCCAACATACCATGGGAAATACAACAACGACCAACACACCATGGGAAATAAAACAACAACAACCAACATACCATGGGAAATACAACCAACCAACCAACACACCATGTGAAATAAGACAACGACCAACCAACACACCATGGAAAATACAACAACAACCAACACACCATGGGAAATACAACAACAACCAACACACCATGGGAAATACAACAACAACCAACACACCATGGGAAATAAAACAACCACCCACCAACACACCATGGGAAATACAACAACGACCAACACACAATGGGAAATACAACTACTAACCAACACACCATGGGAAATACAACCAACCAACCTACACACCATCAGTATTGGAAATAAATCCCACGAAGAACATACTTTTGGAAGTAATGCAAACAATCTACACACAGTGGAAATAAAACAACAAACTTGTACAAACACACCATGGGAAATATTAGTAAAACAACAAACTTGTACAAACACACCATGGGAAATATTAGTAAAACCACAAACTAGTACACATACACCATGTGAAATATTAGTAAAACAACAAACAACCAACGCAAGGTAGAAAATAAAACAATAAACAACCAACGCACAAAGAAAAATAAAACAATCAACACAACTTGGAAATACAAGAATCATTTCATATCGGTAAGTGTTTCCATCATTTAAAAATCACCAGAAGAGCTATTTGTATGAAAAGAAAACTCAGAAATCAAGACGGGTATGTAACCTGTTTTATTTTTGTAATTTTGTTGCATTATGACAAAATATTATCATCTCTCAGGGAAAAAAAGTTCTCGGTGTGGAATATACTATTTCATCCTTTGGATTCCAGACCATCCCTCTTTTTAAAGTTTTAGCGTGACCCTTCATAAACGGACAATTGACTATTCCACACAGAGAAAATTTTCTCTCTTTCATCCACCACTCTCGAATCAACATTTTCTCACATCAGCATGTTAGGTATTTGAAATACTTGTTTGAGCAATAAAAATATCAGCACTTTGAAAGTTAAGATCTCCCATCAATTCCGATGGGTTTTGCAATAATATTACTTTGAAAGATATTACTCTATTCACCAAAAAAAATTCTCATCACGACTAAAATGTGTTTTTGATCTCCTTACAATCACATTAGCGTTACTATGGACAACTTCTTTTCTCACTAGAGATCATAAATTGCATTAACAAAGACATCATAAGTCACCAGAGATTTAAGGACGACGAACCGAATTCCTTCCTTCAGTAAATAGATTCAAAAAGCTATATTATAATGCAACCTTTGATGGATTAAATCAATGGGAAAAATAAAAAGTTGCAGAGATTTTAAAAAAAATTTCAGAGGCGATGTTAAAATTTAATGAAAAATATTTCAGTTTACTTTAGAATGCAATGAAATATACAGGAGATGATTTGACTTTGAATTACATATTATCTATATGTTTTATATGATGTAATGATTAAAAAATATCATTACCCCAAACAGATTATATACAAGTTAATATGTCGATGAATTGCCACAACCACCACAAGTTTGGTACATGGCCAATTCTATGCTGCACAGGACTAGAAGTACGAAATAAGGTTGTCGTCCTTAATTTAGTCTTCAAATTTTATGAAACAAGCCATAAACAATGTGATAAAAAATCTGACAGTATAAGTTTTCTTGCATTTGTTTTACCCGGCATTGTATCTAATGTAAACAAGTTAAGTACAGAATACGTTGGAGAAGTTACGGTTGTTAAGTCTAAAGAAAGAGGATTGGGGTACCCATTCTGGTGAGATGTACAATACAGACATTTATTCAGTGTCAACAGAATGCAGCCCCGAATCACGACGTTTTCTAGTTGGTTCAGATTTCCAGAGACCTGTTGGGTTTTATCTGGATTTCGTCATTATTAGAAGACAACCGTGGTTCGTTGCTCAACATTCTTGTGTGACACAACACGGAAGTAGTTTACACGTCATCATCTCTTTCGAGACTGTAATGCCAAAACCAGGCAATAGTTTTCATCAAACCTGAAATTACATAGAGTCTATAGACATTTAATATTGTCACTGTCACGTTTGGGGCTGTCAAAGGCAGGAGGCCTTGTCGTCAGATGTCCCCACACGACAGTGTCAGGAACTGCTACGTCATTGTCATACAGGATGTCAGTGTCAGGGTCGACCATCTCTCTCTTGTCACACAATACCACTACTTGTCCGAGTTTGTCACTGTCAAGCCCCGCTAATCGATCGACATTGTCAGGCAGAATCATAGGCAGATGATTGACAAGATCAGGCTTCAATTATATCTTGTTGGTCTTGACACTGTCATGAATAGTTAAGGGTGTCTAGCTGTTGTCATTGTCAAGAGCCTGCACTGTTTTGTCACGATCAAGAATTTTCATTCGAATGTCCGTTTTGTCATTGTCAGTTCCGTGTAACACTGCCCTGCGCCGATCAATGTCACCGTCCAGTCAACGCATTGGGATTGGAGCAACTGACATATGCATCATTAATATTCCCCATGGGTCACTGTCATGTGACAGCGTCAATGGAGGACTGTTGTCATTGTCAGAGACAGTCACCCTCACCATGATGTCACTGTCAGGTCTGAGAGTTCATTTCCCCAGGATTATATTGTCACTGTCAGGAGATGTCATTTGATGGTATTTGACTTCATTGTCACGTGGGTGATCCACTCTGTCAGAGACAGGAAGCGCTCTCGGACGGTCACTGTCACTGAACGGTGGGACCCTTTTCCTGTCATGATCATGATCCTCTCGATCCCTGTCATTGACAATCTTGTAAAGAATCGTCTGCTTCTAAGTGACAGTGTCAGCTTGGCGATCTTTCTGATGCGGTGAGCTGATGTTGTCAAGAGCAGTCTGTCGACGAAAGTCCTTTGTCTTGGTTACAACGTCAGGTCGACAGCAGTTCTCAGCTGGTATTGTCCTCTAAGAACTGCTGACGGTGACGTCTCCGAAATGCAGGACAATTGTGACAGAGACATTCACTGTAGACAGTGGGACTGCGCTCTTGACAAGATCAGAAACTGATTGCACCAGAACTACCGTAACTGTATCAAGCACACTCTTCTTTCAAAGCAGACGATGGATGGGGACAGATGCACGAGTGTTGGGGCTCATAATTTGACCGATACTTCTTGATGAATTTTCATAACCTTCGCACCAATAGATTTCGCAGTGCTCGATTACGCCGCATCGCTATTCACCTATGTGTAGTTCACTTGGGAATACGATTGGGGTGGGAAGCAGCGCTGTTCATTGAAATGAAAGATGAACCGCTGTTTCTTTCAGCGTGCCTGCGTCGGCGAATGGGAGAAGTCGGTGTATTGCTCTGTTCTCTGGGCCTTTGTTCAGGTGCTTGTGTCTCAGCAGCAGTGGCCTGAGGTCCGTCGCTACAGTTGCAATGATTATCGAGATAAGTTGATACAATCTTCCTCTGCATGGTCCCTTGTGACACGAGACTGTCCGGCTTTGTTAGATGATATGCAAGGATACCACACCTGATCAGCAGAAAATTGTCGATCACAGTATAAAGACAATTCTCCCCAGTTTATCTCTTTCTCTTTTATTTTTATATAGCATATTTTTGTTTGGTAAGATTCCTTTAATAAGATTGATTACAGGTCCAATGTACGCCATTTCATAAGGCAATATAGGCAATGTTTATACATCTGTATGTATACTCCGAAAGATTAAATGAAAGTACATGTAGAATGTAAATATAAGGTGAATTTCGCTTTTAAGAATGCATCAGGGTATGAACTGCATCGCTTCACGCCAACATACTGTCGTAGTAAGGGTTATATTAAACATGGATATCGGCCTGGGTAGCTCAGTGGTTTGAGCAGCTGACTAGTAATGCAGGGGACCCAGTTTCGATTCCCGGGTCAACCCAAAATTTTCTTCTTCCTATATTACAATATTAAGGCGCTTCATTAAGTGTAAACCACCAATCCTTGGATAATTCCGCTACGTTTCACACAAAACCTCTGATGTGATTGGTGTAGGAACACGCACCGATTTGTTACATTTCTTCGCCGGAACTACCTAGTTACTCTTTTCCACATACGACTTTTCCACCATGATGCAGTTTGCAAACCAGTTTAAGGATTGCCTTGACATACACAAGGACTGACTATCTTCTCGTATGTTAATTGCGACAGTTAAGAAATTCAATGTATATCGAAAGGATAATGAACAAATTAGAATGATTTTTAAAAAAAAAAAAACAACAACAACATAAATGGCTATTGTTAAATAGTGATAAAAGTGAAGTAGATGAAATTCACATGACTGGTAAAAGATTAGAAGCTGATCTTTTTGCACTTGGAATTTTTGAAGAGTTATCTGCCATTTGTAAAAATAAGAAAAATCTAAAAATGTGTGGTAAATGATTAATTTAATTTCATATTTTCATATAGAGAAAGTGTATGTAACTATCTACCAAGAGATTTGTCTAAAAATATAATTTCTTTGAAAAATATTTTATCAAAACACGTTCTTCCCATAAACTTCAGAGTTCTAAGTGAAATAAATCAAGCAGTAAACAAAATTCCTATGATGGATTATTTTTATATGGTAAACCCTTCAAAATGATACCATGATTACAAAAACTCCCCCATCCATTTACTAGACATGAAATATGGTCGTTATAGATTGAATACCATGGTCGCGTTAGCGGAGTCGGTTAAATCAGCATTAACGACCAAAAATAACAAATCAGAAGATTGTTCTTTCCAGTCTAATGCAATTTTGCATTTTGTTTACACGTATTATTTCGTCGGGTTTTGTTTTACGAAATGCATACGTTACGAAATATATATCGAGTTTTTGCGTCACTGTATAATGACATCACAGATGAAAGTTTTCCGTCTCATTAATTTACTGCCTCAATCCTTTATGCATTGATCAAATTGCAGATTATAAAACAATTGCATTAGAATTTGATAATTTTAAAATACAACTGCTTTCATGCTTTCCAATTTGAGAACTATTTTGTTTTGATTACGTGCATGGTGTCAAACCCAAAATGGTGACAATCCGATCACGTCCTGTTCTCGCTCACCTAAACGCTTGGCTGTCACCACAAATCTCCGACGAGCAGAAAATTCTCGTCGGAGAATTACGGAGACAGCCGAGCGTCTAGTTGAACGAGACTACCGGTAATCACGTCCAAGGTGAATGTACGAGTTACGAGCTACACGAGGAGTTCCGAGTGGACTTTTCCACTGCGCTGCAAATTTGCAAAGGATTGTCTTGGCAATGATTTAATGGTTGCATTAGCGGAGCCGGTAAAATAGATGTTTACGATCGTTAAATCAGCATTAACGGTCACAAATAACAAATGAGGAATCAGTTATTCCCAGTCTGATGCAATTTCGCATGTAGGTCGATGTTTACGTCTTATTTCGTTTAGACGAGAATTCTCTGCTCGTTGGAGATTTGCGGAGACAGCAGAGCGTCTGGTTGAACAAGACTATAATATATTTCGTTGAGTTTTGCTAATACGTTACTTGGCGTTATGTTTTCGCGTCATTGTATTACGTCACAATCGAAATAGTAAGGTTTGCAACAACAGGGCCCGGTTTTTCGAAAGCTGATTAACTTTAACACAGTGTTAACTCGGTGTTAACTTCTGTGTTAAAGTTAACCATGTGATTAACTGTTTTTCAAAATGCGAGTTTGCGTTAACACTGTGTTAACTTTAATCCACCTCCAGTACCTGTGTTAAGTCTAAACACAGTGGTTAAAAATGGCCGCCTACTTCATTTTCTGTCCGCCTCAGACCAAAAATCATGAAAATTTCAAAGGCTTAGACATTCTGAGGTGTGTATTGATGCTGAACTATGACGGTGTGTTGTTTATGTTGTCATAAATTGATATACTCGTCAAATCTCATGAAATTTACCTAAGAGGAACAGCTAATGGAAAAAACTAGTACAGTTGGATGATGGTGTTACACTTTTCTGTCAGTGGCAATATCTTGCACGCATCTATAGATACTTTTGGCAGAAACTTTCAATAAGGAGGGGGGGGGGGTGTCAATAAAACTCGTATTATATTCACTTATATGAAATCCTGCAACAGGACCCATGCTTAAGATGTAATTTTACCTAATTTTGGCTTCCAAATGTCAAAGTGTATGCAGGCCCTTAGTTCATGATGATAATCTCCATTGAAACGCCAACTTTAAAAACACTATCGTCTGCACTGACCTTGACCTTTTGAAAATCCCTTGTATCATTTACAACTGATTCAAATGAAGATTTGCATGCATGAAACGTACATAGATCTACATGTATTTTCTTTTTGAAGGCTATCTAATATAAACAGTATTCAATTTAGGCTAATACAGAATAGTTGTTAACACAAACTTAGGAAGAAGAGTTTTTCATTGTTGATATTCCAGATTAATCTCCCTTAGTAGAAATGGAGTGGTGGATCAAGTGTTATGTTTAAAATAAAAAGAATATTAAAATAAATAAATGCATAAAAAGAACATAGATATACAATGCTATAGATATGTATGTGAACAGACTATCATAAGGTAAATTTATTTATCATTTTCTTCATGAATATTTTTAACTGTTTTGGGGAAAATAAGACTTTTAAAGAGTATTAAAAAAAAAAAGAAAGTTAAGATATTCTTAGAAATTTAGCATTTTTTATAGGCTAGCATCGTCGTTAAACCCCTCCCATAAATGTTGTCCAATTATGAATCAAACAATATAGAAAACCATATGTTTTATTTCCTAGTCCAATGTAGCACCTCACCCCCTTATTTCTGACAACATACGTTTACTGTTATTTTTACATGCAAAGTCTGACACCCCCCTTTTTCATATCATAGCACCAGTGATTGGTAGTTGAAATGTAAGCTTGAACTGAACCCGTATATTTTACTGATAAAGGATGAAACCGACCCCCTCCCCCATCACGCAACTTAGGACTTTAGGTTCGGCTGGTACAGAACAACTCATTTTAGAGGGGGGGGGGATTATTTTGTTTTGGCTTGTCAAGTATTTTCAGACAATTGTGAAGTCAACTTGTTCGACTCCCTATAAACCCCCACTTTGATCAACTATGCAATGAGCCTGCTTTCTACAACATAAGCACCGTTTTTCTCAACTAGGCTTCTAAAGGTCTAGTATATATCATTATATCTAATACCTCTATGATTATTCAAATTATTGAATAGACTAATGAATGCATTTATACAAGTATAAGTGCATGGCTCACAGTCACTGACAATACATGAACATTTCATCAGCTATCTCCCACAAACAAGACTTTTATTTACTCCTGCATTCTTATTGTTTACATAGGAAGTACATGTGCATTATGGGTAATCAAATGATTAGCAAGTGGTTAACTCGGTTAACACAGTGTTAACTAATCAATGTGTTAAATTGCTTTCGAAAAACAGAATTTAACCATTGTGTTTGCTAATCACTTGGTTAGGAGTTAACACTGCGTTAAACTTAACCACTGTGTTAAAGTTAACCAGCTTTCGAAAAACCGGGCCCAGGGATATAACTCAATCGAAACTACTCGGCTATTTCCGTAACCGCAAATGAACCTCGTATGTGGATCGACGCCATCAGTCTGTTGCCATGTGTACACAAATGCAACTATGACGTCACAATCGTACGTTACAATATCAAACGCGAGTTTTCAAATGCATCTAAGATATCATACATATCTAAGGTATTCTACCACTATAATTTTCCACTTACATGTTTATGTATTAGAGTGAATAAAACGTTAATGATACCAAAATTAATCTGTGGCGAAAATATAAATAACACATTATACAGGGATTCAGTTCTGGCCTTTTAACTACTCATCCACAGGCGCGCTTCCGGCGAAGAAATGCATCGATTTGATGCAATTATTGCCCCGATCCACGTCCGAGTCTTCTTACCGGTTACGGAAAAAGACGAGCACGTGATCCGATTGGGATATAACTCTTGATATACCTCAGTGCACTTCGCGCTTTATGACGTCATAATGAAATAATGCGTCACGTCATAGTTGTATCGAGGGAAAATGTCATAATATGTACTTGTTATCTACCGCTTTCAAGCGGCGTATGTGTAAATCTCCATGACAAAATAATGATTCTCAAATGATTATTTATAGAGGGCGAAGCCCTCTCACGGCCCAAAGGGCCGTGAGAGAGGAGCTCTCCCTATAGGTAACACGTATATACATGTTTAAAAGGAAAATATAGGAAAACAATGAAAAATTAAACCATACATATGGAACTTGAAAATTTTGGTACTAATGGCGTCGATTCGAATACTATCGCGTGGACATGTATTTCTCCATTTTGAATCACGTCTACCCTAGTTCACGTCATTCTGAGATGTTACATAAAATTCTTAAAAGCATGTAAATCTTATTTTCTTAATCATATATAATCACTCCAACATTAACGCTGGCATGTTTGTTGTTGTGGTTCAGACGCTATGTTTGTAAATTTGCTATATAACGACGCTGAATATGACGTCATAATGTACTGTTTACATCAATTGCGTTATATTTCCCGCGTTCAATATATAGGCGGATCAAATATCCAAAATTAGGATGCTTTGATACAGCTCCGTCCTCGTGCTAACTTCGGGTTGTTTTTGTTCTGTTTTGGATATAGATACTAATGCCAAAATTTGTTTGCTTCGCCCTCAAACACGGTCACGCCGTAAAACATATTAAATTATTTTCTTTAATGTTATAAAAGTCTACAATTTTATATATACATATGTAGTATGCGCTACAATTAATTTCCATTAAAATTATGTTATGACCTTGAAGTCGCCTCTAATGGGCATCGGCGTTTGGAATACATGAAGAAATTTATTTTTAAAGAACAGCATGGCTCTGGTAAAAGATGATGATCGGTACTGGTTGCTGGTATTTTGTGTGAAACCATGAGATGATCACATGTAATCTCTGCGAATCTTGCTAGGGAAAGTAGGATTTATTTTGATGCTGTTATAATCGATCATTGTTTGTGAATAGTATCCTCAAAGACAAGATTTGACATTAACGAAGCTAGCAATTTTTATGACATTCACAAGCATTTTTTAAAAATAAACCTGACCATGCTTTACCTCACTAATTACATGCACTTTATATTTCAATGCTATGACATCTACTTGCGTTGATAGAGCGATTATCACATGAACTTTGAAATATAGAAAACGCGACTGAGGCCTCTGCTGGTGGACTGTTAGTCCCCGAGGGTCTCTACAGCCCAGTAGCTAATTACTTCGTTACTAGCTTGAAAATACGAATGTATATTTAATTGCTGTTATAAAATTTAGAAATTCATTTCAAAATTAAGGATTATCTCCCTCACGCATAGCTTTTATCCTTCGACGAATTTGACTTCACTTTTTTGGCACACTGTTTTTCCCTGTAATAGCTCTAAAACTGCATTGTTATTTCGGATTTCAAATATTTCGGTTGAGCATCACTGAAGAGACATTATAAGTCGAAATGCGCATCTGGTGCTTCAAAATTGGTACCGTATAAGTTTTACATGGTCACGTAAGAACAAGCATTCTGAGAGTATTGCATAGCAATACATAGTCCCCTACCGGTTGCAAAAATCACTGTACCACAACAATATTCAAAGTTCATTATGTAGGTTATGGTAAAAGGGAAAATTGGGGAACCAGGATAGGAATGGTTGGAAATCAACCACTATTCGAGTAGAGACTAGACCAAGAAAAAAGACAAATTTATAATTAGGTTTAGGTCTTTAACCAAGTCAATAAACTGTGACATGTAGATGATCATGAATAATTTAGCTATATTGTAGTATTACTATGCTAGAAGTTTTAATGAGTGTAGTATTCGTAATTCTTATCTACAGAGATAAGAAACTTGGATGTAAACTAACAATTCATGCTATTTTTCCACGTCCAAGGGCCATAACTTAATGGAAAATCAACGGACCAAGATTAAATTCAAACTTGATCTGTAACTTGTTATGGCAAAGCAATGTACCTAATATCAAATGAATATCTGCAAGCACAACCAAAAGAAGTCCGGAAAAACTGATAATTCATGCTACATTGTATTTTTCTAAGTCCAAGGGCCATAAGTAAGTGAAAAATCAACGGACCGAGACGAAGTTCGGACTTGATCTGTAACTTGTTATGGCAAAGCCACATACCAAATATAAAATAAATATCTGCAAGAACAGAGAAAAAAGTGCGGAAAACTGGACTGACGGACAGACGGACGGAGCGCAAACCTAAAGTCCCCTCGACTTCGTCGGTAGGGGACTAATAAAAGAGGGGTATTCTCTAGTATATCTTGAAATAGTCTTACATGTAGTTTTGTCTGAGGAGCATCTGCATAACGGGATGGTCTTGTCGATATAAAACAGATTTATTAGTGTCATTTTTACTAACTTTACGTTACCCCCCCCCCCCCCCCCACCCCGATCCACCACTGACCGGGCTTTAGATTGTCGCGAATGTTACAGTTGTATGTTCAACTATGTAAACAAACATCAAGCAGTGGAACAAGAAAAGGGAATTCATTTCGAAGATGTAGTATATAAGACAGGTTTGGGCTAATGAATCACGGAATTTATAACGAAGCGGGACCGTGGAAAACCCACCGGGATACTGAAGATATTGTATTGTATTGAATTTAGAAAAGAAAAAAACCAACATCTTAATTTCTAATAAATGAGATACTACAATATTTGACGAATAAATATGAATATCATTTGTCATTTTTGGGGGCTGGAATTGTGTTTTGTTCATGAAAATGATCAATGCACTCTTCAAAAGTTGTACATGTACAATTGCAAAACAAATTGACAAATCGCATAAATGAAATAATTGTTTTTAATCTGTTACCATGGAAACCAGGCCCGATCAGTAATAATTTGATATGCTTTCTTAAATGTTTATGGTCCAAATATTATGTTTGAAGTGAAATTTGTCTGACGTAGACCTTTTAAAGCTGCTCAATATGCATTTTTTGTCGCCATGGCAACCAATCTAAATTTTATTCAAGATTTAAAAAGTGCTATTTTTTGTGTTTTAAGATAAAAATTTCCTACTTATTAGTTTAATCTTATTGACAATACTCTTTTTAAAAATTCTACCAGCTTTTTACCCCAAAAGTATTTCCTTTTGTACAAAGATCCCGAAAATGTAAAACATCACAAAAATAACCCCATCTGGTCCAAAAAAAAATATATACAGTGTAGCTTTGCACAATTTTTTAGATCTATGTAAGTTAATTATTAGCGTCGCCTTACATATAAATCTAGACGTCAAAATCTGAAAACGTAAAATTTTAAGAATCCACATCGTGTACAGCGAAAAGGATTTAATAGGCCTGCATCTATTATTTTTTTTAAATGAATACAAATGGATCTGGTTCCGAAGTGAAATTGTACTGATTTGAATTAAATAATATCTCTCTCTCTCTCTCTCTCTCTCTCTCTCTCTCTCTCTCTCTCTCTCTCTCTCTCTCTCTCTCTCTCTCTCATTGATTTATATAGAACTTTACAGTTAGTGCATCAATATTTATTTGAAAAAAATTAAAAGAAAATGATAATCTGAGTTAAGGAACCACTTCGTTCACAATGAGATTGAATGATCGCGTAAAAATTTTGCTGTGAATGTCGTCAAAAAAGTTCTATATATCAACTTTATAATTTACCGTGCTTTTGCAACTGTGACGTCATGTCTTCAACACGGATCATCAATCGTAACTGCTCGGCTATTTCCGTAACCGCAAATGAACCTCGTTACGGAAAAAGAGGAGCGCGTGATTCGATTGCACGGATCATATCTGAAAGCCCGTGGTAGCGATGATATTGGAGTTGTAGCGTAACGGAATATACTGAGCTGACCGGAACTTGTTTGAGAGCTAAATAATGTTTAAAAAAATATGATAACAATCCGATGTGATCCGATCACATCCGAGGTCGTGTGCGAGGTAAGAGCGACGTTAGCAGCTCCGAGTGCATAAAGTACGCCGGTGTGAAGCGTCGCAGTTCATACCCTCATGTATTCCCCCTAAATGTCCGTTACAAAATGACCTTTGTTACCTGTCGTATATGAATAGATCATCAATGGCACCGTTTAATTTTTGTTGTATCATTAAGTCGGATTCGTCTTGATACACCGGGAAGGATACTCGTCTAGTCAACTCCTGGATGGAAGATTTTGCCCTGACAGAATTGACAATGAAAAATGTGATGTCTTCTGTTCCTCCATTATGAAATGCATTCCTCAATGTTTCCAGGCTACAAAAAGCACGAACTTCAGGTGATCAAATACATTGAAAATAACAAAAAGCACGATCTTCAGGTGATCAAATACATTGAAAAAAACAAAAAGCACGACCTTCAGGTGATCAAATCCATACAAAATAACAAAAAGTTTCAGGTTATAACAAAATACATTGAAAATAACAAAATGGAACTATTGCCCTTAACTCTCTTTCAAAATCACCGGAACATAAATCTTTTATTTCACTAAAATAGTGAATTATGTTTCAAACATTATTAAGATATATAGACTGTTCTGTAGGTGAATCATATTATTAGTTATGTAGACACTTAGTGGGGTATTACTGAAATACACGGGGTCCTTGAAAAATATAATATTGGGCGAGGCGTATACCAAACCCAATATGTTTTTTTTTCAAGGAATTTGTGGTCATGGAAAGTGCAGCAGATTGTTGGAAGACCTGACCTCAAAAAGGTGTATATGTAGATATTGTCAATGAGGAACTCCAGAATCTTTTCAATACCAACTTCAGAGTATTTATTCGTGGAATCAGAGTGTTGTTCAACAACAATTTTTGGATGACTAATCTCAAGATAATATTACTTCCGAGTTCCATTGAAGAAGCAGCTGTGTATGATGTCAAAATAGTCTTAAATCAATCGTGAAGAATGGTAGGGTAAAGTATTGAAAAGTCGTAAGTTTTGATGTTCTTTATTTTGGAAAAGTTTTGTGATTTAGATTTACATGTACATGTGCTAAAGTTTTTGGAATTTTGGATTATTTTATTTCTCAAGATGTAGATCTACATCAATAATATGATAAGCAGTGCGTTTGGAATTAGGTGTTCCAAAAATCAAAGTTTACTCTCAGTAGAAATAAATTTCACATTTTGCAGGTCGAAGATGGTTCTACACTTGTTGACATTGAAAAATTAGAAAGTGTTCAGTTAAATGACGACAGGAACATTACAGGTCCTGTTATTTTAGATTGTAAAGAAACTCGCAGAAATTGGCTAGGGGCCACTTCTGAATTGTAAACCATCAACGATGTCAAGATTGTGACAAGACTGACAGGTACAAAGCAGGGGGAAAATTAGAAGGTGGGGACAATTTGTCATGGAAAATGATTGATTGTGTTTCTCCATAATGCTCTTGAAACAATCTAGCAATAAAGTAGAATTGTTTTACTCAGCGCAACAAAAAGATTGTGTAAATTGAACAGAGATTTTTAAGTGGATCGCGATGCTTACACTTATGTAATAACATCAACTGACTCTTAATGTTGCTATCAATCATAAGAATGCACTTTACATGTCCATTTCGAAAGGCATGGATAAGCAGTGGTTTGCCTTTTAGAGAAGTGTGAACATCGTGAGAGGTTTTAGGTGTACATTTGGAGGCGTGGATTTTGAAACAATATAGAAATGAATTTCATTTTTGAAAATTCATGAATGCATGAACTGTGACGCCTTTTTAATGGCATACTTCATGCACTTCATAAAAAGTATGTTCGTAGTAAAAAGCGTTAATTGTTGTTCATGTCCTCAAGTATTTTAAAGATGGAATTCACTTTTTATATTTACATTTTACTTTCAGTTCAGTCGAAATTCCCAGTCGTTAAAACAGTCGTATTATATTCATCAATATTCATACGCACTTTCTTTACATTCATGAGGAAATGGCTATCATTTCAATAAGTAAAGACGTAAATATTTTTCGGTGTACATTGTATGAATTACAATGTAAGGCATTCATATAGGGCAACTTGTAGAATATTCTGCCCTGATCACCAGAAAGTTACAATTCTTGCAGAAACTTACCCTTCCGCCTGTTGTTGACACATAGGTCAACTGGCCAGTAACAGCGCCACCACTGTCACATTTCCTCGTGCCATTTTTACAGGGTCAGTTCCAAGTGCGGTGCGCCATGGAATCATGAACCTGTTACATATCTGCCCAATGGCCGAGGAAAGGACTGCGGCGGTCAGCCACACGGCCAGCCAAAGGCCGGGGCCCCGCATTAGATTCTACTTAACCTAAATCGAAAGAGAAATATTGTATAGATGCTGCTATAAATTGGGAACTGGAAAATCCAAAAATACTGAAGATTTCACACAGATAGACATTTGCTCTTAGAACAGATATCCGGTAATTATAAATGTGGGAATTGGATGTGTCGAAATCACCTTGTATATGGTACATTGCAATGCCAAAGTACATGTAAGGTCTAAAGTTCTATTAGTATAAACCAGAGTATTTGAGTGTGAATGTTTACTCCATCTGATTAATCATTTTCGTCGATGATATGATGATTTTTCGGCATTTTAAAAGATTTTGCATACTAGTTATATATGAAAAGCAATGCTGTAATATATGTTGAGAATGTATCGCTCGGCGTAAACAATGTAAAAAATAACAGTTGACCTACTTAAGTAAGAAAAGTCCTTGAAGTTAAAACATAGGTGAACATCACGATTCACTTAAAATACAAATAGAATTGATTTGGGGATCTAACCCCACAATCGTTTTCAAGTGGAAAACTTTGATTACCTTGTTTTTTGGAGCTTTTATGGGAATCACGTCCTGTCCAGCAACCGACTGAAATCAGCTGATAGCTGAATTACTTCATGAACACGTGACTGCTGAATCTATTTACTGAAGATAGCATTCGTGCGTTGTAACGTGATGTGCAATATGGTAATAAAATAACCTTAGGTTACTTTAAAAGATAGCGGTTGTCTCTTTACAAAATCTAAGGAATACAATTAATATTTTTCATTGTGCTCAGAATTTCTACGTAAAGAGAGAGGAAATATGCGCATATGTTTACTCAATGTTATACAATAAAATGCTCATGTTTTACTAAATCCAAGCGGAACTCCAGGGGTACTAGCCATAATAACCAGGGCCGTAAATTACATGGAGGCGGAGGAGGCAGCTGCCTCCTCCAACTTTTGAGCCAAAAAAAAATTAAAATTTAAAGTTCATTAGAATTTATGTTGTTTCCAATAACTAAGAACATGATACCTCCCTTAAAAAGCATTCCAAATCTTTCTTTTAGAATGAGTTAGTCAAGTAACATCTTAGAAGGCCCTAGAATCAAGGATTTTGCACGAAACGTGTTCAGTGTGCACAGGCCCCCAGACCCCCGCCTAATTTCCTGCCTCCTCCAAATTGAAGGTTAATTTACGGCCCTGATAACGACTAGTGACGTGACAACGCAGTACTATAGTAACGACTATTGGCGTGACGATACTGTTAGTACTATAATAACGACTAGTGACGATACTGTTAGTACTATGATAACGACTAGTGACGATACTGTTAGTACTATAATAACGACTAGTGACGATACTGTTAGTACTATGATAACGACTAGTGACGATACTGTTAGTACTATAATAACGACTAGTACGAAACTGCTAGTACTATGATAACGACTAGTGGTGTGACGATACTGGTAGTACTAAAATAACAACTAGTGACGTGACGGCACTGTTAGTACTATGATAACGACTAGTGACGATACTGTTAGTACTATAATAACGACCAGTGACGACACTGTTAGTACTATAATAACGACTAGTGACGGCACTGTTAGTACTATAATAACGACTAGTGATGATACTGTTAGTACTATGATAACGACTAGCGACGTCACTGTTAGTACTATGATAACGACTAGCGACGTCACTGTTAGTACTATGATAACGACTGGTGACGTAACGGAACTGTTAGTACTATAATAACGACTAGTCACGTCACTAGTCGTTATTATAGTACTAACAGTATCGTCACTAGTCGTTATTATAGTACTAACAGTATCATCACTAATCGTTATTATAGTACTAACAGTATCGTCACTAGTCGTTATTATAGTACTAACTGTGCAGTCACTAGTCGTTATTATAGTACTAACAGTGCCGTCACGTCAGTAGTCGTTATTATAGTACTAACAGTATCGTCACTAGTCGTTATCATAGTATTAACAGTGCCGTCACGTCACTAGTCGTTATTATAGTTATAGCAGTGCCGTCACTAGTCGTTATTATAGTACTAACAGTGCCGTCATATCACTGATCGTTATTATAGTACTAACAGTGCCGTCACGTCACGACACTGTTAGTACTATAATAACAACTAGAGATATGACGGCATTGTTAGTACTATGATAACGACTAGTGACGATACTGTTAGTACTATAATGACGACTAATGACGATACAGCATTGCTATTACTATAATAACGATCAGTGACGTGACGACACTGTTAGTACTATGATAACGACTAGTGGCGTGACGACACTGTTAATACTATAATAACGACTAGTGACGATACTGCACTGCTATTACTATAATAACGACCAGTGATATGACGGCACTGTTAGTACTATAATAACGACTAGTGACGGCACTGTTAATACTATGATAACGACTAGTGACGTGACGGCACTGTTAGTACTATGATAACGACTAATGGCGTGACGGCACTGTTAGTACTATAATAACGACTAGTGACGATACTGTTAGCACTATAATAACGACTAGTGACGTGACGACACTGCTAGTACTATAATAACGACTAGTGGCGTGACGATACTGTTAGTACTATAATAACGACTAGTGACGATACTGTTAGTACTATAATAACGACTAGTGACGATACTGTTAGTACTATAATAACGACTACTGACGTGACGATACTTATAGTACTATAATAACGACTAGTGACATAATGGCACTGTTAGTACTATGATAACGACTAGTGACATAATGGCACTGTTAGTACTATGATAACGACTAGTGACATAATGGTACTGTTAGTACTGTGATAACGACTAGTGACATAATGGCACTGTTAGTACTATGATAACGACTAGTGACGTGACGGCACTGTCAGTTGTAAGATATGTACATGATTGGTAAATAATATTTTGTTCGTTATAACGTGATCAGCTCGTCATATCTTTCTCTGGGTTTTTTTCTCGTTTTAACTGGCCATCCTCCTCAGTAATGTGGCTACTTTTTATTCACTGATAAGATAGTTAAATCAATATTCTTATCATGGTGAATAAGCTATGCAAATGTACGTGTTTACCTACTTAAGTGGACGTCTTTGTCAATAACACTACTCAAATAGTCACTACACACGTACACAGCAAGCTAAGATTGTGTGGAGTGTTGAGCATTGTTTAGGTGGCAGGGGACAGTTTCTTTGGTTTTGAAACATGTGGATAGGGGGTATACACCAAAGTCAGATTATGACAGACTAATGAAAAATCATATTTCCCTTTTATGTCCATACTTGTATTTCATATTAGTGTAGTTAATAAATTATGACCCTAAATTACATGTAATCTATAAATACTGGTGCTGGTGCACAAAACATGCTCTGAGCAGGTTCCCCTTTTTTGCTTTGATTTTCCCTCATTTGGGCTAATCCGCACCACCCCCACACCATCACAGTACCAAACATGGGGATTTAGACACTGTGCACAATCAAGAACCCTATCTGCCCTTCTCAAAAATCTACCTCTCATATGGGGCCATCCACCTTCCCTCACAGCTACAGACCTTTTGCTAGACCCTGCATGTTTTCACCGGAATTTCTTCAGCAACTGACCACGTGTCTTAGTTTCGTATTTGCACCCATCTATATGCTAGGAATCATGGTGACACCTACATGTTGTATATCAACATTTTTACTAAGCACTCAGCTACATTTGACATGCATCCTAAAATTATTGTATACATTTTTACACATGTAATATCACTTCAAATACGGGGTAATTCCATTTTTTGAAAAAGTTGACGGGCCTATAGTGCGAAACTGTCCCCTGCTACCTTAGTGTATCAATCAGATTGTAACAAAACACATTTTCTAAAATCCCTGAAATAAGGCAATGCGAGAGAGAACTTCAATGCTATGTTTGTAAAATATGAATATGTAAATTATTGAAAAATTCCAGTCAAAATAGTTTTTAAAATAATTAGTCATTTAAGCAGTAGACAGGTTGACAGGCCGACGAAAGTGTATTTGGTCGAATATGTGTCCTGTTGTGGTTTGCCATCTCCTTTATTTGGGCGAAAAAGGTAGCAACTCCCCCCTAACAAATTTTTTGGATTCGCCCCTGTAAATCCCTGCCCACTACTTTATATGACAAATGATAGCATTAAAATGAGATGTTGATTTTTTTTATTGTACTTCGTACCCTTCGAGAATCTTTCACTTATGTAAGGTCACCAGATGTAGGTGAAGTGCCATAATAATGCGCCCAAGGACCTGGCCGTGAGTGTGCATCTTACCAACGGGATCTCGGTTTTAAGGAGGAATAATACACTATGGAAATCTGATATGGATAGAAAATGGAGAATTCTAGAATTGAAAAGTTTCAAATTTACCTTATTTAGTTATATAATGCAGTAGAAAGTAATCAGGGGGGGGGGGGGATTAAACTCCTGCTAGACTAGAATTCACAAACTACAGATCAGCGGTACACTGGACTACCCAGAGAGGAATATACATGTATTGCTGATATGTATATGTTTCAAAACAAAGTCAGCCATTATGACGATGTACATGTATTATTCCTCATTAAGGAGGTATGCTACACCAGAGAAATTTGATATGGATGAAAAGTGGAGGATATGTACAACAACATTTTGAAGTTCAAAACTTTCAATTTTATTTTATTTAGTCAAAAAATGAAGTTTTAATAGAAAGCAATCTGAAATAAAAAAAAAAAAAATTAAAACACCTGCTGGACTAGAACCCGCGATCGACGTGCTAACCTACTCAGCTTCTCAGCTAGTCGATAATGTTTTAAATGAATAGACAAATGTTGCTGATATTCGTACATGTATTTTCCGCCACGTTTTGAAAGGAAGTCAGCCATTATGACGATGCATTAGTCCTTCTTAAGGTCTCATCAAACACAGGGCACAAGTCGTTTGACGAAGGGACAGTCACTATTCTCAACGTCTTGGGTTTGACGCAGTTGCCGGAGGATAGAACCTATGACACTCTGCTTTCGAAGCGAGCCCCCTAAACCCTAAATCAGATATTGCTAAATATTTATGTAAATTTACAGATATCATGTAATTTTGGTGTCGGGAATATTTAGCACATTTTTCTAAATATAAAAAAATTAGTTTGAAATCTTCGCGCTTTAGTTTTTGGCACAATCTCATTAACAAGTGTACATGTATGTATTTTTTGAATAGCAATTTTGGCGTTTTTATTCTTAGCGATTTTTCGTCATCCATCAAAATAACGAACTTTCCCAGTGCGCCAAAATTACTTGTTATGTGTTACTTTGCAGAGATGAAAATGAAGGAGACTGGATACAACCGGAACACTATAGGGCGAGCAGCGCAGGACAGGAGCCAACAAGGAGACCTTGTAGCCGCCTTATGTGCAGTCATCCATCAAAATAACGAACTTTCCCAGTGCGCCAAAATTACTTGTTATGTGTTACTTTGCAGAGATGAAAATGAAGGGGACTGGATACAACTGGAACACTATAGGGCGAGCAGCGCAGGACAGGAGCCAACAAGGAGACCTTGTAGCCGCCTTATGTGCAGACATACACGAAGAGGATTAAGTAGGTATACTTCAAGTTTGTACTGTTGGTCAATTATAAGTTGAAGTAAAAAATTACTAACAGGAAATTCTCATACTACGCTTGACTCTAGAATAAAGCAAAACATAGCCTCATATTTAATCAGTCTGATCAATGCGTCTAATTATTTCAAAAATAAAATATTCAATGAAATATTAAAGTTAGTGCTTTTCACTGAAAAATTACAGTCGGAAGTTTCTGAAGAATATATGGTTCTTTTCAAATTATGATGTAATACATTGAAGATACCCGTATGTAACAGCATAAACAAATAAAATTAATGTTAAAACAACAAGTAAATCACGACAAAGAAAAGTGGGATGGTGAGGAGTCGACGAGCTTTATGCGGTGTTAAGGATGGTGATGGGTTGACGAGATTAATACGGGGCTGTGGGTGATGAGGGGTTGATGAGACTAATGTGGGGCTAGGGATGGTGAGGGGCTGCCGAGATTAATGCGGGGTTAGGGATGGTGAGGGGTTGACGAGACTAATGCAGGATTAGGAATGGTGAGAGGTTGACGAGACTAATGCGGGGTTAAAGATGGTGAGGGGTTCACGAGACTAATGCGGGACTAGGAATGGTAAAAAGTCGACGAGCTTAATGCGGTGTTAAGGATGGTGATGGGTTGACGAGATTAATACGGGGCTGTGGGTGATGAGAGGTTGATGAGACTAATGTGGGGCTAGGGATGGTGAGGGGGTAACGAGCCTAATGCGGGGTTAGGGATGGTGAGGGGCTGCCGAGACTAATGCGGGGTTAGGGATGGTGAGGGATTGATGAGACTAATGTGGGGCTAGGGATGGTGAGGGGGTAACGAGCCTAATTCGGGGCTAGGGATGGTGAGGGGCTGCCGAGACTAATGCGGGGTTAGGGATGGTGAGGGGTTGACGAAACTAATGCGGGGTTAGGCATGGTGAGGGATTGACGAGACTAATGCGGGATTAGGGATGGTGAGGGGTTGACGAAACTAATGCGGGATTAGGGATGGTGAGGGGTTGACGAGACTAATGCGGGGTTAGGAATGGTGAGGGGTTGATGAGCTTAATGCGGGGTTAGGGATGGTGAGGGGTTGACTAGACTAATGCGGGATTAGGGACGGTGAGGTGTTGACGAGACTAATGCGGGGTTAGGAATGGGGAGGAATCAACTATCTTAATGTGGTGTTATAGGAATGGGGAAGAGGTCAGCAAGCATAATGTTGGGCTAAAAATAGAAATGGGTCTCTTAATGTGGAGTTAAGGATGGGGAGAAGTATGTGAACTTGATGTGAGGTTAGGATGGGGAGAAGTATGTGAACTTGATGTGAGGTTAGGATGGGGAGAAGTATGTGAACTTGATGTGAGGTTAGGATGGGGAGAAGTATGTGAACTTGATGTGAGGTTAGGATGGGGAGAAGTATGTGAACTTAATGTGAGGTTAAGGATGGAGAAGTATGTGAACTGGATGTGAGGTTAGGGATGGAGAAATATGTGAACTTGATGTGAGGTTAGGATGGGGAGAAGTATGTGAACTTGATGTGAGGTGAAGGATGGAGAAGTATGTGAACTGGATGTGAAGTTAGGGATGGAGAAATATGTGAACTTGATGTGAGGTTAGGATGGGGAGAAGTATGTGAACTTGATGTGAGGTGAAGGATGGAGAAGTATGTGAACTGGATGTGAGGTTAGGATGGGGAGAAGTATGTGAACTTAATGTGAGGTTAAGGATGGAGAAGTATGTGAACTTAATGTGAGGTTAGGATGGGGAGAAGTATGTGAACTTGATGTGAGGTTAGGATGGGGAGAAGTATGTGAACTTGATGCGAGGTTAAGGATGGGGAGAAGTATGTGAACTTAATGTGAGGTTAAGGATGGGGAGAAGTATGTGAACTTGACGTGAGGTTAGGATGGGGAGAAGTATGTGAACTTGATGTGAGGTTAGGATGGGGAGAAGTATGTGAACTTGACTGAGGTTAAGGATGGAGAAGTATGTGAACTTAATGTGAGGTTAAGGATGGGGAGAAGTATGTGAACTTGATGTGAGGTTAGGATGGGGAGAAGTATGTGAACTTGATGTGAGGTTAAGGATGGAGAAATATGTGAACTTGATGTGAGGTTAGGATGGGGAGAAGTATTTGAACTTGATGTGAGGTTAAGGATGGAGAAATATGTGAACTTGATGTGAGGTTAGGATGGGGAGAAGTATGTGAACTTGATGTGAGGTTAGGATGGGGAGAAGTATGTGAACTTGATGCGAGGTTAGGATGGGGAGAAGTATGTGAACTTGATGTGAGGTTAAGGATACAGAAATATGAGAACTTAATGTGGAGTTAAGGATGGGGAGAAGTATGTGAACTTGATGTGAGGTTAGGATGGGGAGAAGTATGTGAACCTGATGTGAGGTTAAGGATAGAGAAATATGAGAACTTAATGTGGAGTTAAGGATGGGGAGAAGTATGTGAACTTGATGTGAGGTTAAGGATGGAGAAGTATGTGAACTTAATGTGAGGTTAAGGATGGGGAGAAGTATGTGAACTTGATGTGAGGTTAGGATGGGGAGAAGTATGTGAACTTGATGTGAGGTTAAGGATGGAGAAATATAAGAACTTAATGTGAGGTTAAGGATGGGGAGAAGTATGAGAACTTGATGTGAGGTTAAGGATGGAGAAGTATGTGAACTTGATGTGAGGTTAAGGATGGAGAAATATAAGAACTTAATGTGAGGTTAAGGATGGAGAAATATGAGAACTTAATGTGAGGTTAAGGATGGGGAGAAGTATGTGAACTTGATGTGAGGTTATGATGGGGAGAAGTATGTGAACTTGATGTGAGGTTAGGATGGGGAGAAGTATGTGAACTTGATGTGAGGTTAAGGATGGGGAGAAGTATGTGAACTTGATGTGAGGTTAGGATGGGGAGAAGTATGTGAACTTGATGTGAGGTTAGGATGGGGAGAAGTATGTGAACTTGATGTGAGGTTAGGAACGGGAGAAGTATGTGAACTTGATGTGGAGTTAAGGATGGAGAAGGGTTGGCGAGGTTTATGTGGGGCTAGTGATGGGGAGGAGTCAGCTATTTTGATATGCGGCTAAGGATGGTAAAGAGTCAGCGAGTTTCATGTGAAGCTATGGATGGTAAAGAGTAAACGAGTTTCATGTGGGGCTATGGATGGTAAAGAGTCAGTGAATTTAGTGTGAGGCTAAGGATGGTAAAGAGTCAGTGAATTTAATGTGGGGCTAGGGATGGTAAAGAGTCAGTGAATTTAGTGTGAGGCTAGGGATGGTAAAGAGTCAGTGAATTTAATGTGGGGCTAGGGATGGTAAAGAGTCAGTGAATTTAGTGTGAGGCTAGGGATGGTAAAGAGTCAGTGAATTTAATGTGGGGCTGAGGATGGGGAGTGGTCAGTGAGTTTAATGTGGGGCTGAGGACGGGGAGTGGTCAGTAAGTTTAATGTGGGGCTGAGGACGGGGAGTGGTCAGTGAGATTAATGTGGGGCTAGGGATGGTAAAGAGTCAGTGAGTTTAATGTGGGGCTAGGGATGGTAAAGAGTCAGTGAGTTTAATGTGGGACTGAGGACGGGGAGTGGTCAGTGAGTTTAATGTGGGGCTGAGGACGGGGAGTGGTCAGTGAGTTTAATGCCATTATGTAGAGCTAGGGATCAGGATGGATTAAAGATATGGAAAACGATACAATAAAAATGAAAAATTATGCAATACAAATGGAAAAGATCAAATATTGCAACGTTTGACTTGCCATACTACTTATGCATCGAATAACTAATGTCAGCAAAATACTAGTATACAAACTGTCACTGATTCATGTTTAATCTACAATTCAGCGATAATGAAATCATTCAGGAATATAAAAAAAATGAATACTCTATTCTTATTCCGACTTTATAACTTCATGTAACAACTGTGATATAATATAATATAATATATATATATATATATATATATATATATATATATATATATATATATATATATATATCTGACGAGTGAACACGATCTGCGTGTCTTGTGTATCTGTTGGAAGATAGATAACTCGAAGTTCTATAATAGAATGTTTTTGATGGAAAAAAATGTATTATCAGATTTTGAAAACATTTTTCTTTCATTTTTTATGTGCTAGAATAAAAAAATGATTGCTCCAAATAAGGTTAAAAAAAATACATATACATGTATTTCGGATATGTATCATTTTAATCATTAAAGGTTATTCAGATATCACAGTTACATGTATCTCTCTATGGTGTCAAATTCTACTAATTTTTTCTTAGTTTGAGGAAAAACATAATAAATCATGTTTATCACGGAGATAACCAAAATATAAACTTCTTAAGCGTGTCTCATTCTAAGATTAGGGAGTTTTCAAAAGTATTGATAAAATTGTAATACATCTCTTAAGGAGGTATGCTACACCAGAGAAATTTGATATAGATGAAAAGAGGAGGATATGTACATTGAATATATGATATAGAAAACTTTCAAATATAATTTATTAAGTCAAAAACTGCAGATTTAGTAGAAAGCAATCTTTTTAGAAAAAAAAGAAAGAAGAAAACCCCTGCTGGACTCGATCCCCCGAACTACAGTTAAGCAGTCGACGTGCTAACCTACTGAGCTTCTCAATCAGGCGATGATTTTTTAAATGAATAAAAAAATATTGGTGATATTCACATTTTCGTCTATGTTTTAAAAGGAAGTCAGCCATTATGACGATGTAGAGTACCTCCTTAAAAGGAAAGATACGAAAAAGGTCATATATAGCCCCATTTGAGAAGTCATCATGGACACAAATGTAGAAGCACTATCCAAAAACTCCGATCATGTCTATTTAAGAATATCAGTCCTCATGTGACTTGTTCTACGTTCACGGTAAAAAAAATAATGAAAATTCAGAATATCCTCATTTTCGGCAAAAACAAAAATGACAAATTTCGATCATATGTTGCTTCAGATAACATAGAGCATACCTTTGTCTACTTCTTAAACTTTCATATTTTGCATATCCTTATCAGCTGCGACTTTGGAATCAAAATGTTACATAGTAAATGTGTTTTCCACGTCTGTTCTGGTTGAATTTTTTTAAAAAAAAGATTTTAAAAAAAACTATGTGTATGTTTTCTGACTTCATAAAGAGGATAAAATGTTCTAAAGACCCTAGATTGTTGTTTGTTTTGAACATATTTTATTCAAAAGGATTGGGGACAAGTTCCAAAAATTACTATTTCCTCTCCAAATAATAATAATAATCATTATTATTATTACTATTTCCTCTCCAAATGACTAGATTCTTAACGTTGGGAATTCATGACTTTTTCATCTTACGGTATGGAACAGCTGTGTAAATTATAATAACGACAATTGTAGCAAATTTAAAATACAGTAAAACACGCTTATAGCGAAGTTCTGAGGACAAACAATTTTTTTTGGTTCGTTATAAACGTAATTTGTTGTATCCATTAGGTTCACAGTATGTTTTAATACTTTTATTATGAGGTTTCATTTTTAAAATTCTATTCCTTAGATTCAAGAAATGACTTACTCTTTAAATTTGTTGAATTAATAATGCGTTTTGTTCATGTTATGTGCACTATATTTTGACGTGCAATTTCACATTCCAGGACGCTGTTCAAATAAGCGACCCCCCCCCCCCTCCGAGGAATATTTCATGACTTGTAGAAGCAATGTAAACAAACGGTGATTCAGTAAATGAATATAAGAATTAAACAGCTTTTTGAGCTGTTCATGGTCAATATGAACGGATTTGGATTTGAGGCAAATTCTCTATGAATCGCAGTAGTATAACCCGGCTCGATAGGCGGTTCAATTGAGTGCAGTTTTGAGTGCAGGTTTTATAGGGAGGTCAACGGAGTGCGGGGTTTTATAGCAAGCCACCTGGCGCGGTCAAGTTGGACAGGTGGCCAGTAGGCCAGCTGGCGCGGTGAAGTTGTGTGGGTGGCCAGAGCTGGCGCGGTCAAGGCGAGGTGGGGCGATAGCGTGTGAACGTTTTGTATTCCTTGTGTATTCTTTTTTTTTTTTTTTTAAATTCAAATAAAAGAATTGAATTAAAGAAGAACAATGGTTGAAAGTTTACACATTTATTAAATGAACGATTTGAATAACAATTTACTGACCACGTGATGAACACCTGGCGTTTTACGGTGAGAGAACCCGATTTTCTGAAAAACAACTGTCGCGCGTGCAGAACAACTGTGAGAAAATAGATACCCGCCAGGTTTCATTTTCATTTTTAGGAAACGCGGGTATTTCGTAAACAATGAACTCAGCTATTTGGAAGTTTTATAAAAACACAATTTCACACGGAGTTAAAGGCTATCGAGAGGCGGGGCTAAGCAGGTGCAAAGTTGCAGGTGTCAGGTGTGTGGGCGGGTCAATCTGGACAGGTGGGAAAGTGTGGTCGTGTTAGAGGGGTATAAAAACGCGATACAGCCGTGACATTGTCACTTTTCAGCATCATGTCTGACCAAACTCGAGATATAGAGAGAGATAGAAGGGAGCAGCGATTGAGATATTTAGAACAACATCTTCACTTACAACGAGCGCGCGAATTACAACTCCGGAGACGGAATAGAGAGCGACTGGGAATTTTACAACAAGGTCGCGGATTACGAAATCAACAACAACCTAGAAGGTTAGTGTCGGGATACTATCATATTCAGCAATGCTGACTCCCGAGTATCGCTTGAAAATATTTCAATTTAAGATGAACACACAGCGATTACGATTAGACCCCATCTACAAAGGGCAAGGGAACGGAAAATGTTTGAACATCATGCTGGATAACGAACATTACGATGCCATAACATCGATGTCGGGAGGGACAGAGAATACATATTATTGTGATTATTGTGATGTTGGATATAGTCACATCGATGAACACAGTACCGTCTGTCCTCACCGCTGTTCGTTTTGTTTGGCCGACACCCCCTGTTCCCCGGACGGCACCTCATTGTAAGGGATTTTTCAGAAATGCTGTGTGTTACCAGATCCACTTGAAACCTTACAGTACCAATACCGCGACAACCGTGTGTAGTTTAATGGGACGTTGCGACCAGTGCCAGAAATGGATGTCTAAGCAATTGTTAAAGGGACATGCGTGTGGTGGAAAAACACAATGCCGCATCTGTAAGAAACTCGTCACTACCCCACATTACTGCTTCGTTCAAAAGAAACCCAAGCCCAAACCTAACAAGGAATTGAAAATGTACATATATTTCGATTTTGAATGTACACAGGAAAACGGAGTTCACACCCCTAATATCTGCGTGGCCGAACGCGTGTGTCAACATTGCGACAGTTTAGACATCGACACGCGCTGTGAACACTGTCAAGCGTTTGGATCGCAACGCCGCTTCGTATTTCAAGACCCAGACACTTTAAAGCAGTTTATGGAGTGGTTATTACAATCCGAGACGGACGAGAAGGGTAATGTGACTTTCAAACACGATGAAACTACCGTCATTGCGCACAATTTCAAGGGATACGATGGGCAGTTCATCCTGAACTATCTGGTGCATACGGCCTGCATCAAACCCGCAGTCATTCTCAACGGCAGTAAAATCTTGCGCATGGGAGTGTTCGGCTTGAGATTCGTCGATTCGTACAATTTCCTCCCCTTTGCTCTCGCCAAGATGCCCTCTGCGTTTGGATTAACAGAACTGAAAAAAGGTTATCCCCCCCCTTTTTTTTCAACACGGAACAGAACCAGAATTACGTGGGTCCTTATCCGGATGCCCACTACTACAATCCTGATGACATGTCGATCGCCAATCGTGCAGCCTTCTATACTTGGTACAATCAACAGGCCGGGAAAGTGTTCGATTTTCAGAAGGAATTCTTGGCTTACTGTATCTCGGATGTGGATATTTTACGCCGTTGTTGTGCGCAATTTAAGTCGACTCTCTACAGTCTCGTCCGGGTCGACCCGTTTCAGGAATCAATAACTTTTGTCAGCACGGCTAATTTAGCGTATCGACGAGGATTCATGTCACAGGACACCATTGCCATAATCCCCAATATGGGTTACCAACCGTCGCGCCGCTACTCGGCCAAGGCCTGTCGCTGGCTCACCTCCTTAGACCGCAACATGCGTCATGCTAAGAACGGGGGCGAAATCACCATAGGACCCTATACGGTGGACGGTTACGAGGAGGAATCCCGCACTGTGTATGAATTTTACGGCTGCTAATGGCACGGGTGCCCCACCTGTTATCCGAATCTGTTGACCGAAACCCACCCCCAGCGAGTCCAGCAGACGTATCAAACCCTGTACGAGCAGACCTTGAAACGAGCCGCCGCCTTAAGGCAACAAAGATATACGTTAGTGAGCATCTGGGAACACGAGTTTGATCGACAAGTCAAAAACAGTCCGGAGTTATAAACATTCCTACGAGACCTCGATATTCAGGACCCATTAAATCCCCGTGATACCTTATACGGGGGTCGTACCAATGCCACGCGTCTGTATTGCGAGGAGGGAGACATGCGATACGTCGATATGTGTTCCCTGTATCCTTACGTGTTGAAATACAAACCGTTTCCCATCGACCATCCTCAAGTCATCACCAGCGATTTCGCCGATGTGAGAGAGTACTTTGGCTTCATTCGTTGCCGCGTCCTCCCACCCCGAGGTCTGTATCATCCCGTGCTACCCTACAAGACAGGAGGAAAATTACTCTTCCCCTTATGCCGAACCTGCGCCAATTATCGCAACTTTGGACCCGACGATCGATGCAGTCACACCGATTCAGAATGCAGTCTGACCGGAACCTGGGTGACCGTAGAAGTACACAAAGCTCTAGATCTCGGCTATCGGCTCGAGTGCATCCACGAAGTCTGGCATTTTGAAAAGACCAGCCAGGATTTGTTTCGATCTTACATCGACACTTTCTTGAAGATCAAACAAGAAGCCTCCAGATTTCCCGATGAATGTCAAACGTGCGAACAGAAAAAAGAATACATCAGTGAGATCCAGCGCCGAGAAGGCATCTTCATGAATCTAATAGATATTCAGAAAAAACCCGTCCGTAGAACCATTGCCAAACTCTTTTTAAATTGTCTCTGGGGGAAATTTGCACAACGATTACAGTTACCACAAACACAGTATTTAACCGAAGAAGAAGAATTACAGAAAAAATTACAAGATGCCACTCTAGAAATCAAAGGAGTCGAGCTGCTGGAAAATCGAGATCACCCCGAAACCGACATGATGCTGATCAATTATCAGGAAAAAGAAGAATTTTTAGAAGACTGTTCTTTTGGCAATGTGGTGTTAGCGTGTTTTACCACCGCACACGCTCGTTTACATCTCTATGAGACTCTAGAGCCTTTGGGGGATCGCGTCCTCTACTTCGATACCGACAGCATCATTTACCAACACGATGAGAGTCGGTTCAACCCCACCATCATCAACAGCTTAGGAGGTTGGACCGATGAATTGGGTGGTGACCACATCGTCAAATACATGTCGGGAGGACCTAAAAATTACGCGTATGAGACCCAGGGCGGAAAATCAATGTGTAAAGTCAAAGGTTTGACGCTCAATTATCGAGCTTCCAGGATCGTTTCCCTCACCACCTTAGAAAAAATGTTGAAATGGGAGGAAGAAGTCAACGTGCGTTACCCCCACTTTATTCAAAGAACACGTCATCACGATGTTCGCACCATCCCCTTAGTAAAGAAATACCGCGTGGTGTACGACAAGAGACAACGGGTTCACCATTACAACACCCTCCCTTACGGGTATTAAAAAGGAATTACATCTACGGGAAAAGTTCAGTTGCAAACATGAGTAAATGCGGATCACTACGACATACCATCATACCGGGTTATGCCCGATTATTCGATCGTTAAAGGAGCACCCGATGTCTTACAGAAATTATTACCATCCATTGCTGAAGCGGGATTCTTTTACAGAGGAACGGAAGATTGTGTGTGTTGTTTTCGATGTCGATGGTGGAATGGGAGAACGGGAACGATCCTTGGATATAACACGCGTATTGGAGTCCTCATTGTGCTTACTTGGTGTGTAATAAAAGTGTAAAATGGGTACGACAAGCTTTCAACGCCAAAGCCAGACTTACCGAGAGTGGTCGAGATTGGGGAGGGGGGGGGGGGACTTACCCAGTGACGAGTCGGGGAATCCCGCGTGTACTCAGAAATGTCATATTTGTTTAGACCGTGAACTGAAAATTGCATTTTTACCTTGTGGACATCTATGTTTCTGTGCCGTGTGTGGTGCAGGACTTGCACACTGTCCTGTTTGTAGACAATCTGTGGACGAAACTGCACGTATTTTTACTTGTTGAAGAAACTGTATTTTAAACTTGTAAATAAATTGAAGTTTTGTTTTACTTGTAAATAAATATCTATGATACTCTAGAACTCGTGTCATTTATCAAGATGTATACCTACAAGACACTAGGTCCGTTTCAATTGAAACACGAATTTACTATGGTAGTAGCAGGTCCTTCCAAATCAGGTAAAACGGAATTTGTGAAACAATTGGTACAAAATACGCATTGGATTTCACCCCCACCTGAAAAAAATAGTCTGGTGTTACCGAGAATGGCAACCGGCTTACGAATCATTACAAGAGTCGGTGACATTCATTCACGATATTCCCTCAGACGACGAGCAATTTGTCGCCGATCTCGGCACTCGTCATTTACTGATTTTTTATATGATGGGGGGAAAGGCCATATAATCCATTGTGGATTGGTTTACGCGCAAAGCGCGTCATCGCAATACCAGTGTCATCTACATCACGCAAAATCTCTTCGATCGAGCTGTGCAACATCGGACCATCAGTCTGAATGCCCATTATCTCGTATTGTTTAAAAATCCTAGAGATAAGTCTCAGATCGGGGTGTTAAGTCGGCAATTACAAATGCCTCATTTACTATCGACCTATGATGAAGCCACCCGTATTCCTCACGGGTATTTACTGGTACATTTAAGTCCTCAGACCCCCCAGGAATTGAGATTAAGAAGTCAATTCTTTGCCACGTTAGCCGTTTACATGCCTCCGAGAGTATAAATAAGGGTGAAAATTTCTCGGAAGACGTGAAATAACTAGCCAACTACTGCCATCCACACTTTTGTTAACATCACATATCACAACCTACACTTTCGTTAACACCACATTTTCATTAACACCACATACCACCACTTATACACCATCCACATTTCCATAAACACCGTTTACACACAGCTAATGGCACATCAGATGCTACCACAACACCACGTGTGTTTTTTTTACACCAATCACACCACTGCTTATACAGGTTTGATAGTTTTACATATCAATATTAATAACACATTGATCTACCGTTATTAGTTTACATGTATCAACATACTACCACCCCCATTTCCATTAACACCACCATACTACCACTCACATTTCCATTAACACCACATACCACCACTGATACACCACTTACCACCACCTATACACCACATACCACCACTCAAACACCACATACCACCAGCTATACACCCCCATACCACCACCTGTACACCACTACTGGCACACCAGATGCCATCACTTACATCTTCTTTAACATAACTCACACCACTACCCATATAGGTCCTAAGTTATGCATTTCTTTGCATCAGAATATTAATGAAAGAGAATGATCTACCGTATTTAGTTTGCATGTGTCACCACCATACTATCACTCACATTTCCATTAACATCACATACCACCACCTATACACCACATACCACCACCTATACACCACCATTCAAACACCACATACCACCACCTATACAACCCATACCACCAGCTGTACACCACACCACCACTCAAACACCACATACCACCACCTATACAACCCATACCACCAGCTGTACACCACTACTGGCACACCAGATGCCATCACTTACATCTTCTTTAACATAACTCACACCAATACCGATATAGGTCCTAAGTTATGCATTTCTTTGCATCAGAATATTGATGAAAGAGATTGATCTACCGTTATTAGTTTGCATGTGTTACCACCATACTACCACCCACACTTTATTAACACCACATGTCACCACTTATACACCACATACCACCACCTATAAACACCATACCACCACTACCACCTATACGCTACATAACACCTACTCACCACTATTGGTACACCAGTTCCCATGACTTGGGTTTCTTTAACACTACTCACACTATTACCTATATACATGTAGGTCCTTAATTTTGCATTTCTTTCCTTAATATTAATTAAAGAGATTATCTAACGTTATTAGTTTGCATGTTTCACCACCATAACACCCTTCACATTTTCTTTAACACCACATATCACCACCCAAATTTTCATTAACATCATATACCACCACTTATGTACCACATAGCACCACCTGTACACCACATATCACCGCTCGTATTCTCATGAACACCACTACTGGCACAACAGTTGCCACTACTCATAGGATCCGTGTTTACCCTACTCTCAATTGTGTAATCATTATAAGATTGTTCATTATCTTCACTTTTTCATGAACAATTATGAGACTTCCTATATTAAAAAAGATAGTTGATATGGTAAAAACCCAGATCTATAGAGAGCAAGTGCTCTGATAAAAGGAAGTTTAAAATGCATCTAATGCAGGATACTCTTTTTCATTTTCAAGAGTATGCTAGAAATAATCAGATGCGAAAAGGGGGGTTTCTTTATGTGTCAGAAGTTTGTCCCAACTATTCCTTTTGTAACAGGAATATAAATATATACACTTTATACACCAACATACACCGTATATCGTTACCCCTTTACACTCTGCTCGCAATAATTATGTAAATTAGATTTTCTTACAGCGTAGTGATGATCGGGATCGGGAGAAAATAGAGGGGCGATTTCAAGGTCACAATATGAATTATGACCTTCGCGCAAATATAAAAATGTTCAAGTGATTTGATACGAAATTGAAATAATATATTATTTGACCAGCATTTGACAAGAATATTTTTCACGTATACGGCTTATCGCTTGATAACGGCAATCAATAACGACACATATAGACATGAACTGCAAGATGTACGTCGTGACGTACTTTTTCGTTGTGATCTCATAATGTGCGAAGTGCACAGAAATAGGGGCCTATTTAGTTGTTTTTATAACTATAAAACTGTTCTGCTATATCCATAATAGAGTTTATATCCAAAGTACTTTTAGAGTAAAAATGAATTATTTTTAAATATATAGGTCTAGCATAAAACTATATGGGATCCGGGTTAGAATAGGTCCTCAGTACCCCTTGCTTGTCGTAAGAGGCGACTAAATGGGACGGTCTTTCGGATGAGATCGCAAAAACCTAGGTCCCGTGTCACAGCAGGTGTGGCACGATAAAGATCCCTCCCTGCTCAAAGCCCGTAAGCGCCGAGCATAGGCCTAAATTTTACAGTCCTTCACGTACAGTAGTGACGTCTCCTTATGAGTGAATCATTCTCGAGTGTTCAACAATAAAAAAATCAATTAATCACATAAGATTCAATACAAAATAAAGGCCTAATGCAGAAAGATCTGACCCAAACCACACAATATAGTAAAAACACAGGGGCTAAGCCCGTTTTGGGCCCGAACTCTGTGATACCATAAATATAGAAAGGGGTCTAACTCTGACACAGATAAAAAAAAAACTAACCACTCGCTTCAGATGCCTCAAAAATCTTAAACTAGGTACGCGTATGCGGTGTTTGAGTGGTGGTGTGGTGTACAGCTGGTGGTATGGGTTGTATAGGTGGTGGTATGTGGTGTTTGAATGGTGGTGTGGTGTATAGGTGGTGGCAGGTGGTGGTATGTGGTGTTAATGGAAATGTGAGTGATAGTATGGTGGTGACACATGCAAACTAAATACGGTAGATCATTCTCTTTCATTAATATTCTGATGCAAAGAAATGCATAACTTAGGACCTATATGGGTAGTGGTGTGAGTTATGTTAAAGAAGATGTAAGTGATGGCATCTGGTGTGCCAGTAGTGGTGTACAGGTGGTGGTATGGGGGTGTATAGCTGGTGGTATGTGGTGTTTGAGTGGTGGTATGTGGTGTATAGGTGGTGGTAAGTGGTGTATCAGTGGTGGTATGTGGTGTTAATGGAAATGTGAGTGGTAGTATGGTGGTGTTAATGGAAATGGGTTGGTAGTATGGTGATACATGCAAACTAATAACGGTAGATCAATGTGTTATTAATATTGATATGTAAAACTATCAAACCTGTATAAGCAGTGGTGTGATTGGTGTAAAAAAACACACGTGGTGTTGTGGTAGCATCTGATGTGCCATTAGCTGTGTGTAAACGGTGTTTATGGAAATGTGGATGGTGTATAAGTGGTGGTATGTGGTGTTAATGAAAATAAGGGTTGTGGTATGTGGTGTTAACGAAAGTGTAGGTTGTGATATGTGATGTTAACAAAAGTGTGGATGGCAGTAGTTGGCTGGTTATTTCACGTCTTCCGAGAAATTTTCACCCTTATTTATACTCTCGGAGGCATGTACACGGCTAACGTGGCAAAGAATTGACTTCTTAATCTCAATTCCTGGGGGGTCTGAGGACTTAAATGTACCAGTAAATTTTATTTCACGTATGAGTTTTATCTCATTTTATTTTTACCTCTTTTCTCACAGAATCTTTCAAAATTCTGGATCTATCCACTACACTTTCTCTCACTGGACGACATGCTGCACTGTTTACTGTCTATGCGCATGCGTCTGAAGACCGAAGGAGGAGACTCGATATTTTTTGTATAGGCCATCAAAAAGTATTAATTTTTATGTTAAAACAAGAATTTTTAACTTTAGATAAGTGTTATTTTCGCAAAGTTCATACTTTCAACAATGCAACAAAAATTGAGAAAGCCCTGAGGAAATTGTCATTTCATGATTTTTGCGCAAAATGAGCTGTAGTGTCTCTTTAAAATTGTTGTTCAAATTGTGTTTGTGTAAACTTTTAATTGTTTATTTAATAAATGTGTAAACTTTCATTGTTCTTCTTTAATTCAATTCTTTTATTTGATTTTTTGAAGAAGAAAAAGGAATACACAAGGAATACAAAACGTTCACACACTATCGCCCCACCTCGCCTTGACCGCGCCAGCTCTGGCCACCCGCACAACATCACCGCGACAGCTGGCCTGCTGGCCACCTGTCCAACTTCACCGCGCCAGGTAGCCTGCCGGCCACTTGGCCAACTGCTTGACCCGCCTATAAAACCCCGCACTCCGTTGACCTCCCTATAAAACCTGCACTCAAAACTGCACTCAGTTGAACCGCCTATCGAGCCGGGTTATACTACTAATCGCTAAATGAAATGAAGACAACTTCGCTGTATAGCGTGAATTCGTTTTAAGAGTGTTTGATGTCACCGTGTTTTACGGTAGTGTTTTAAAGCTTTTTTCAATATTAAAAAAAAAAACATGAACATCGAAATTATTCCTACAATGGCATACATCTATTTGTTTTTGAAATAGACAAACCTTTCATAACCTTAAAGGGAACAAACACGTGCATATGCTGTTGAAATAGAATATCGTACAAGATAAATAGAAAAGAAAATCTTGTCTGTGTCGGGGAAGTAAACCGAAATATCATGTCTATAAAAAGTGAGTCTTTTATAGCGAATTGTTTTTCCTTGACTGTAATAGAATCTTATCACGTCATCAACCGGAAATATTCCCCCCGAGTTCTCGAATTACAGGTTTGATGTTTTGGATGTTGAATATGCGGCATTCTGATGCATGGACTCTGGCATGGCTCATAAAATCACTTTCATGTATAACGAATGAGTTTATTTCAAAAGTCCTTCACAAGAGAATCAATCATCAAAGTAGCAGATTTATGAAAAGATATAAACGCCATTGGTGACAAAAAATACTTCTATGTTTACTACCAAAATGTAAGTTAAACAGTATTTTATCTGAAAATGAGATTGACCAGCAGAATAACGCTGTGTTTCTCTGGTTACTAAAGGTCAAATCAAAACATAATTCATACCTAATGTAATGAAACTTGTAGATAATAGATGACTAAAAATGGAGGTAAGAACAAAACATCTGAATTATACAGAAATGTTTGATTTGTATCGGTTTCATTTTCTTCAACATAAATGATTCAAATTCCTGCATGTATATGCATTATAATACACACAAGTAAATTCAACTTGTTTCGTTCTTCATCATCAGGAGAATAAAGGAGTATGAATTGTACCCCTGATGACGAGATATATATATATATATATATATAGATAGATAGATAGATAATAGATAAAAGCACGAAAACCCAACAACACCCTACTTTCATAAAGTGTCGGATCTGAGAAGATACAAGGCCAGTAAAGAAATTTATAAAAGCATTGTTACCAATGTAGATTATTGATAGTATTCGTTTTTTCGTGGTGTGTGTTATTTGTTTATGTAATATATGTCTCTTGATAAAGACGCGGGTTGCGTCGAAAATTTGAGTTTTAAATAACCAACAGTGCCGTGGACTTTTCAGTGCCCCCCCCCTCTCTCTCTCTCTCTCTCTCTCTCTCTCTCTCTCTCTCTCTCTGTATATATATATATATATATATATATATATATATATATATATATATATATATATAGATAGATAGATAGATAGATAGATAGATCATAGAAGTTAGACGTACTCAGTGGAATATAATTTAAAAATGCGCGCGGTATTTGACCTGCCATGAACCGCCCACCTTCACCGTTACCCGGATCATAATGTAACTATTTGGTCTTTGCTAACTATGGAAGTTATGCACGCATTGACGCTACGGTTTAGACTCTGGAAGTGCTCCCCTCCCGACTTTCTCATGGTGTGCGCTACTTCACGGCATTAAAACAGTCTTCCATGGTAGTATGACATTATACGGGCTAAATTCAATTAACTCTTAGACGTTTATTGTGAATAATGGTGCAAGCGAATCGTTTTAGATTAAATTTCCGTTGCCATGGCAATATTATTCCATTTTTGTAAGGAGTTGCAGAATGTCTGAACCAAGCAATCTTCTAAGCTGACAGTCTCATGCTTTTTTCATCAGTCAAATGTGTACCAGGATAATGCGTTCACGAAGACTGCAGACCTTCTAGTCATCAGAATTAATAAACAGACGTGTCATACACATCCATGAACAGTCTTCTTCAGATATTGTTTTCTTTATGAGGGACAATAATTCTATACCCCCGGTTCACATTGACAGTTATATGTATATCAGATATTTTTTATGTATCACTTTACTGCATCTGTTTGACAACCCTAATGAAATATATATATTGAAATATATATATATATATATATATATATATATATATATATATATATATAATGAAATGAAATATGACAACACGTTGTAAAACGTAAGCGCTATATATATATATATATAATTATTATCATCATTATCATTATTATTATACTGTAGTAATGTAAATCATATTGAAAACATGTTAAAAAAAACATGAACACGAATGTCAGAAACGACTTTGAACACTAGTTAGCACATCTCAGAAAGAAAATGTCACGTCATGACACGAAATTCTGATCAGAGTGTCATCGAAAACAGCTAACAGCTATGAAACTTTGAAGAACTTTAAGCAGAGTTAGTTATTCCCTCGTCAATTTCTTCTAAAACATCTAAATAAAATTCCTATAATACATCCCTGTAGAAGCTATTGAATTAGTTTACGTTTATTACAACCCTAGAGAAATTACAATTTCCCTTTTTTCTGTTGACGACAGCCGTGTGACGGTTATTTTCTTCTGTAATTGTGGAACAGACATCCTTCTCATACAGCATCATCAACAACTCATGGCTATATAAAAGATACGTTTACGCTTTGCGTGAATTTAGTAGGAAAATATATACATGTACTCCTGAAGAAGTGAAGAAACTATTCGAGTATACTCAATCGATTCTGTATTATATTTATTTGTATGATCATTTTACGTATGAGCAGTTGTTAATTCGAGGCATGTCACTGACAAACAAGTTGATGGTACAGGAGTTTCAACAGTCTCGCATTTCGCAAATTCTATGGTCGTTCTAACGATCTAGTTTGCCAATACAACCTATCATTGGGCCAAATGCCGTCTGACGTGTTTCATACCGATTGTTAGGCCGTTCTTGGCAACCTGGTTTTGACTACAGATAACTTTGTTTACCTAAGCAAGAGATAGGGTTTGAATATAGGATTTATGTTTCGGTGGATATTTTCTATTACGTCTGCTACGTATCAAAGAAAGGTGGAAGTGCGAGGCGGATCACTCAAAGGCCCCTTGCATTACGTGTGTATCCATGCGCTCTGTGTCCGATGACTTAGGAAGTTGAAATAAATCCAACTCCCTTGAAAGCAAATAAATAAAATCTGAAATTACGAATATGTTAGAGCTCGGGTAGACCATTGGTGAATTTGAAATTGGCAGCTTTGTAGACTACTTATCAATACACGCAGATTCCACAAGAGTCGATGTTCCTCTTACATTGATATTTTCGTGTCAAATAAACGAACCTTGAAGGTTTAAAAATTGTTTTAACGTGAAGTACGCAAGTTCTATGAATTCACGGATCCGGGTGAGCTGTACATATCGTACAGACTTCCACGGTGTTCTCACAAGTTATATCGGTAAAGTGGGATTGGTAAGTCGTGGAATGGCTGATATGAATCTTTACTGTTTGTGAATCGTAGCGAATGCTTCTCGATGAAATCTGTTTCGTCTTGGTACCATCTCCATTCTCAAAACAAAAAATGCCAGTAACACATGTGATGTTGGTAATTCGCCGACATACGATCAGCCATTCCTTTGCGTTGTCTTCAGAATTAGAAATGTTAGCCATGAGTTTGACGATAATTCAGATTCTTTCAGAATAGGATATATTTATGAATTAAACCTTCGCATTCAATTCACCTGTACTCTACAAACAACCCAGATGATGATCTGTCATCAAGCTTTTCATCGTTGTGTTCCATATACCCTGTTATTAAGCATAATACGAGTATTTACATCAAGAACAAAGCTCTCAATTAATTTTTCATTCCTAGAAGTACCTGCAATGTAACTTTTATGTAGTAGTTGTCAGTCTGCTCTCTCCTGACTACAGACGATGTAGCAACCGACAGAATAAAGGTGTTTTGTTTCCATATGAAAAAGACGCAAAGCTACATAAAGCTATGTTTTTCAGTAGAATGTTTTAGGTCTATCGATTGGTTTCCCAAAGAAACTTGATTAAATCTAACAGATCATAAATGGTTATGAAATGCACCATAAACATGCTTTTAAAAAACTCCTATGGTTTTCATTTTCACACTAATGTATCTTAACATGAATATTTTTGTACATTCTGAATTATATAACTTTTTCCGTGAGATAATGTCAGAAGTACATTATTTTCAAAAAAGATACCGAGTGGGTCACGTGATACTCGACACATTCTGTAATCATGACAGTAATTGATTTTAAGGAAAGAGAATGATGCAAAGAAATGTTTAAAGAACATACTAGTATGAAAGTAATGATAATCAAATGACAAATATTTTCTAAGATTTTTTACATGTCAATATTTACAAGTATTTTATCAAAAAAGTAACAAGCAGTGTTGTCCATTTCCAATTCCGCTGATTAATTTATACGTATATATATAATTGAATAGAGAACTGTACATCTGTATGCCCAGAACTTTTAATGTTAACACATGGACAATGAAGCATGATACAGTCAATCACGCTCATAGCGAAGTGATGGGGGCAAAAACTTTGATTCGCTATATAAGGTAATTCGTTCTATCCAATAAGTTCATAAAATATTTAAAACTACAGAGAATGAAAATCACTTTGCAGTAAGCGTGAATTCATTATAAGCTTTTCTCTGTAATCGTGTTTTACTGTAAGCGTGAATTCATTATAAGCTTTTCGTTGTAATCGTGTTTTACTGTAAGCGTGAATTCATTATAAGCTTTTCTCTGTAATCGTGTTTTACTGTAAGCGTGAATTCATTATAAGCTTTTCTCTGTAATCGTGTTTTACTGTAAGTGTGAATTCATTATAAGCTTTTCTCTGTAACCGTGTTTTACTGTCAGTGTGAATTCATTATAAGCGTTTCGCTGTAATCGTGTTTTACTGTAAGCGTAAATTCATTATAAGCTTTTTCGCTGTAACCGTGTTTTACTGTAAGCGTGAATTCATTATAAACTTTTTCGCTGTAACCGTATTTTACTGTAAGCGTGAATTCATTATAAACTTTTCGCTGTAACCGTGGTTTACTGTAAGCGTAAATTCATTATAAACTTTTTCACTGTAACCGTATTTTACTGTATACCAATCCGAAGTTCACGTGTTTTGTATGCATGAAAGGTGAAGATAACGAACAGTGACCAATCTCATAACTCCTCTAAAGGTGAAGATAACAAACAGTGATCAATCTCATAACTCCTATAAAGGTGAAGATAACGAACAGTGATCAATCTCATAACTCCTATAAGCAATACAAAATAAATAGATCTCTTAACACTGAAAATGACAGGTGATATAATATACGTAGACATGAAAACAACATGTTATGGGACTACATGTAATGCTACCCCCACCCCCACCCCCATTAAAAATCTTAAAAACTTTGTGAAGTTCTCTTGTATGTCCCTGATAGTATTCCAGGATATAAGGTGGTCACAAACACTCTTTTACTGGATATATCATATCTCTCTGGTAAACCTTCCATTTGGTTTTTCCCCTGCTGCAATGCCAATCAAGCCGAAAATCTGAACAGCTTGTGTAGTCATATTATTTCTCAGAAAATTGCTGGAAACGGTCAAACTAATAAGATTGGATCCATAATGTAGACTCAATTTATTCCGCACAAATCCTCGGGCAAATGTAAAGCAGCTATAACGGATTGGCGATATGATGAAGGTCTTAATGAACAGTCAGATGAGTCCGTGTTCTTGAGCTGTATCAAAACCGATAATCTTGTTTTTACAGACAAAAAAAGCAATCCACAGAACACGCTCTGGACAAATTAATGAACTGAAATATCTTTTTTGATAGCCTACTTGAAGTAATATAGATACTTTCAGTGAAACATTTTCCACATTGAAAAGTTCATATTTCATTTTTGTTTTTTGCTAATGAAAATGTGAAGATTTCAGAAATTTGATTAATACTTTGAAGTGTTGAGTAGGGTCAAATGCAGGTGAGGACATCGGGAATTATCCAACGATCCAAAAATGTTCAGCCAGCAAATCTCATGCAATATTCATTGTACTAGTATGTATGTCTTGGTGTAATGTCGGCTGAGATTCGGCTTGTCGGAATATTTGGACTGACGCCTTCACCGAATCTCGGAGCAGTCTTCATAATTCATGTCTGGAAATTTACTTTCAGCTTCGGTCGGCTTTAGCAATTAATGTGCACTTAGGTGACACTGCTGTTCGCTTCAAATAAGTTATTTAACTGTTAAACTAACTCTATCCCTATTAATGTTGCATTACTTACCGTCTAAGTGAGTAAATTCCATGAAATAAACTATTACTAAATTTTACGTTCAAATGACGACTTCCATGGCGCAATATTTTATCTCCAATAGGTTGTTTTTTTTAAATTGGCGATATACAAGTCGGCATGTGGAGATACAATGTATCAGTAAAGAGAGGAACTCTTCAATTTCAGGAGATAAAATATTGTGCCGTGGAAGTCATCATTTGAACGGATAATTTAGTGACTCTTTTCATTTTTGGATTTTCATACCTAGACGGTAAGCAATGCAAAATTAAGGTATTTCCACCTACCTGTGACGTCATAAGATTTTGCAAAGTCAATTCAATGATTTAATAAGATTTATGCATGACAAGAACATGAATTTTGCTGGAGTCTTTTTCAATAGTTATTGTAAAAAATCTTGTTAACCATAAAATATTTCGAAAGTTTAAGTAATATATGAATAATCAATTATGTGTTTCAAAATATTGAATCAAAGGGCAATAACTCTGTTTTCATTAAATTATTTACCAAGTCCATTATGTGATAGATTTCCTTTATTTTTCACTAACATTTCGTATATATTTTAAAGAAACAGTTTCATGAAACTGTTATGAATACTATTATATCGTTATAACCAGTTTTTGTGAAATTTCGATATTGCTGTTTAAGGAAACTTGGAATTTTCTGACGTTGATAACAGGCATAACGTGCTTATTGATTAAAAATTTATTAATACCGCAACATATTTATTTTATCAGTTTTATTTGTATAATATTTGATGAATCAACAATGAAATAGAAAATTTAACATATAATTCTAGAGGGGTGGAATTACCTTAATAGTGATATAGAGTTAGTTTAACAGTCAAATCACTTATTTAAAGCGAACAGCAGTGTCACCTAAGTGCACATTAATTGCTAGAACCGGCCGAAGATGAAAGTAAATTTCCAGACATGAATTATGAAGGACTACTCCGAGATTCGGTGAAGGCGTCAGTCCAAATATTCAGCCAAGATTAGTCTTGGTGGTTTTAGGAGTAATAACAAATGCTTAGCAAATGTGACGAAACAGAAAACACGTGGTGAAAGAACCATACATAGAACTTACTTCAGAAAGGTTTAGGGGGCTGTGTCAGAAGTGATAAAACAAAACAACTAACAACAAAGGTTTAGGGGCTGTGTCAGAAGTGATCAAACTATAAAACATAAAACAACTAACCACAAAGGTTTAGGGGCTGTGTCAGAAGTGATAAAACTATAAAACATAAAACAACTAACCACAAAGGTTTAGGGGCTGTGTCAGAAGTGATAAAACTATCAAACATAAAACAACCACAAAGGTTTAGGGGGCTGTGGCAGAAGTGATCAAAATAAAGAACATAAAAACAACTAACCACAAAGGTTTAGGGGCTGTGTCAGAAATGATAAAACTATAAAACAACTAACCACAAAGGTTTAGGGGCTGTGTCAGAAATGATAAAACTATAAAACAACTAACCACAAAGGTTTAGGGGCTGTGTCAGAAATGATAAAACTATAAAACAACTAACCACAAAGGTTTAGGGGGCTGTGGCAGAAGTGATCAAACTAAAAAACATAAAACAACTAACCACAAAGGTTCAGGGGGATGTTTCAGAAGTGAGCAAACTATAAAACATAAAACTACCAACCAAACAGGTTTAGAGGGCTGTGTCAGAGGTGACCAAACTATAAAACATAACTAAAATTGCAACTGAACCTAGGCCAATGTTATTTTTACAAAAGTTGTTAGCAGGATTGACGAAACAGTAAAGAAAACAGTAACGATGTCAAATGACAGACAAATACTGGAGACGGCGAGAACGGAACAATATAAAAAGGCCCATGTATTGAATGGAATGTACATTCTACCATACAGGGAAACTAGTTCGTTCAAGTCATCAAAGTGAAAGAGTTAAAACATCGGGATACCCGGGGTAAATAACGGAAGGTGGACTAGCAGAAGAACGGATAACAGTAAGCGAGGTGTTATTATTTCAGTAAATGACTGTTATATATATATCAATCATAAGGTACTTAAACAAGGGATAACTTAGCACATGTAGTCATTATAGTGTATCATGAAAAAAATCCTCATAAAACCAGAGACGGAAATCTGATGTGAAATGGCAAAAAAAATTTAGAAACTAATGAAATATCTTCAAATGACATTCTCGAAATCACGGATCATGTGAATGCCAATGTAAAATAAAATAGTCATCGTTAATTACTTGTATACCTTTGATTGTCCATTAACAAACAAACAAACAAGAGAATGTGGGTGCGAGTTTCGGTCGTACCGTGATCGTGTGAAACCTAAGACGAAAAAAAATTGATAGTGGCGTATTCTTTGTGACACGTTCAGCACTTAGAAGTAAGAGTCATGGGTCTTTCGGATAGGACATTAAAACCCAGAATTCCCGTGCCACACCAGGCGTTTTAAACGGAAAGGAATCCCTTTAAAACCCAGAATTCCCGTGACACACCAGGTGTTTTAAATGGAAAGGAACCCTCACTATTTCGGCCCTGGGCGCCACACATAGATCTAAAATTCTGGTACTATATTTATAGCTGCTGACATCTCGATTTGATTGAAAATATCACGGAGGGACGTAAAGCAAGCAATCATTCAACGCATGACGATAGATCAACATATCAGGAAATAGGGCTCACGGCGGGTGTGACCGGTCGACAGGGGATGCTTACTCCTCCTAGACACCTGATCCCACGATAGATCAACATAGACCTTTGATGATATGGTACCCAACTAACGCATTGCTTTAGAAGAAAACAGCTAACAGTACATATCCTCACTGCACTTCTTGATATCCACAAACTTGGAAATGATTACATCCTCATGATGCTTACAGTAAAGAGATACACCTTTAAAGACAGCTCTTGTTTATGTAGATATTCTACTGCTACAACTGTTCACTTCCCAAGAAGAAACGGACATAGCTAAAGCGGAAACATCTTGTGTAGTGGAGTGGAGCACAGAAATGGATGGAATGCAATCATAGTGTATGCAAACTTTATCAACAGTACATATTCTTTTGAAAGATTCAACTGTGCATCTCAGCCTCCCAAATAGAGACTATGGGCGCCATGATGTGGATGTTATTGTGCAGAGACAGCAGTATCATGGATGATCACCATCCATGAGAAAGGTGAAAATAACGAACAGTGAAACACGGATATAGTAGGAGTAAACATTCCCTGATGACGGGCCGCATTCTTCATTTATTGTTATCTTATTGCCCATTTAAATGCATTCCTGTAACGATAATATTTATCATTCTAGTCTTGTCAGTCTTGGTGTTGAGAGATAAGACAGATTTCTCTATGATTTCCTGTAACTAAGACACATTGCGGTCTCATTACCATTACTCTGGCAATGCTGGAGGGAAGGCAATAAATTCAAATACTCATACCCAGTCACCAACAATACAAATAGAGACTTCCGCTTACGTCTTAAACATCTGGGAATGTTATGTGTAAAGAAAATGCGCCAAAAACCGTCATAAGAAGTTCTAAGGAAAGTCGGTTCTGCATCAAGATGACGTATGAAGTAGTGCACAGTTCCTGGATTCTTCCTGCATAGTGCGAGACCATGGAAATGACAATACAATCAACCACAAACTCTTGATCGAAACCAAATAAGATTCTATTCTGCCGTAGAGAAACTAGACAACTTCAGAGAGAGAGATATATATAACGACAAGAACAGCTAGATAAAGCCTTAGAGCGGTCTGACCCTTCCTTCAGACATCACCTTAAACACAACACACTGTACTTTAAGTCTGCTACGTATAAAATATAAACATGATAAAAACGATACGTTTGATAAAAAATGCATGCAAAGGGTGAAGATAAGGAACAGTGATTAATCTCATAAATCCTATGCAATACAAATCCACAAAAGGCCTTATACGAAGTAGAATCAGGTGTCTAGGAGGAGTAAGCGTCCCATGTTGACCGGTCACACCCACCGTGAGCCCTATATCTTGATCGGGCAAACGGAATAATCCGTAGCCAGTGTGCAAAGAACGGTTTAACAATAAGCATCAGACATGTCAAACAGCATTTGATCTTAAGACACGTTGTATTAACAAGAAAGATCATTGTAATGATTGTTAAATTGCGAAATTCTGACTTGAAACGAGACTGTTGAAACTCCTGCACCATCAACTTATTCATAAGTACATGTAGCCTGCCTCTGTTTCAAAATTCATTTATGCAGAACATGTTCCGGTGCATGTATCGAATCAGTTGAGAAACATAAACACCATATGCATGTGATAATGGAATATTGCTACATAGATATGTATCAATATTAACATATATGTTCAGTAGTAAAACATCTGAATATGAAATAGATGTGGAATACCCTGTGGTGTCTTTTATTTCGAATTCACTGCGATATATTGAATCGACGTATGAATGAAAATGCATTGTTGATAGAAAAAAAACGTTGTCGAATTATCTAATTGTTGAGTTGAAGGACACTGGCAGCAAGCTTTTTCTTCTCATATAGAAGTTATTGAATATATTTTGTCTCATAAGAATATAAAAACTGATCAGTTAATAAAGAAGCACATGTTTTAGTCATGAGAATTCCAGCACACTATTGGAAGACCTGATCACCAAAGACAGTTTAGATATCGTCAATGACGAACTCTAACACTTTTATAACTTCTGAGTACTTGTACCAGAATCAGAATATTTTTTTAAAGTATTTTTTTATGACTGAGCACAAGATATGAATATATCCGTGTTCCATTTTGTTATCTAATATTACAGTTGAAGATGAGGATATTGCTCATAGCATTGATTATTATTTGTTGTTTAGAATATAAGCGAAAAATGTTTCCAAGGATGCTCAGTCGGGAGTTGTGATAAAACCAAAATGATTTCAAAATGTAACCTTTTGCTGGATATAATACAAATCAATTTCATCTGTAATAAGTCAAGAAGCATTTTCAAAACTGTACAAGGTATCGGTGTCTTTAAGATAAAGGGGCGGATCACAATATTATAAATAAATGATATTTTTCATTTATATATTTCATATAGAATCACATTTTGAAAAGCTTTTCTGATTTCTACATTTATCCTTCAACTCACTTTAAATTTGGCAAGCTGACGAAGATTAAATCAAAGATTCAACACAATTTGGGTTCCAAAAAATTATCATTTTGACGTTACAATTTGCTATTATAGTCATACTGCAAATTAGTGACATAAAATTCACTCTTGCAATTCAGAATTTCTTAATCAAGTAACAATTATACAATTCAATTATCATTTTAATGGCACAATTTTCATGAAAAGACAAAACAGGATAAGGGCCCCCTGTTGTCCCTATTTTGGTTGAAATTTCCAAATGCACTTAAAACCGTGGAAACTAGTAAAAACGTATTTTAAGATGATGCTTTAGTAAAACTACAAAATCACAATCATGAGCGCAAGTATCTAAAGTCACAAGATTTGAAATTTCAGCAAATTTAAGGTTTCAGGAGAAAATGGCATATGTTTTTTAAAGTATAATTTTATTACGCATTTTGCTTTGGAAAACACGGAACACACGTTTACCCATGCAGCGTTCTTAGAAACAAAGTTGCAGTTAATGCTAGTGTACAAAAATGCAAGTTTGGGAGGTAGGCAAGTGCGCATTCTCTATATTTTTGGAAGCAACGTACATATGCTTCAACTTTGTCAATTTTGGTCAAAAGTGAGGACATTTGAAAATTTTATTAATTTTGTGACCTTTCTGTGCACCGTGAATGACGTATAATTAAACTGATACTGTATTGCACTATTAAGAAGAAAGATATCTTATCGACAGAACAGGAAGATATTCCATCAGAATTTGCCCCTATGCCCAAAGGCAATCCAAGCCCTGGTTTTTTTTATTAGACCTGTCCATTTTTCTTTATATTTTTTTTTAATTCGAATTCTTACGATTCAAACGTTATACCCAAGGATAAAAAGAAAGATACACAGATAGTGGGTTATAGAGATAGAAAGACAGTATGACCAGGGGGCATAATAATCTTCATCAATATTAGGATTCAAGTACACGTATCAGTTGCGTGTTTATAAGGATACAGATCTACAGGGGGTATTTATCTACAGGGGGTATTTATTAGGATGAATGTGGATTTAATTTATGTACTTGTACAGTTCAGATGGATATATGAAATGAAATCAATGTTGGCAATGTTCAATTAATTCGGGTTCAGTAATACAATGAAGCAGAATATGCTGCTAAATGATTATCAGAGACCTATGTAGGACTTACCCACCATTGATACTTACTCGAATACATTTACAAAGGAAGGAAAGATAATAAAAGATTGAAGTAGCAATGAGATGGATCGAACTAAACCTACGGTACCAAGTTATTAAAAATGTGATCTACTAGACTATCGTACCCCTTTGTTAATTCAACAGATGGATTCATATTGTTCTATGTAAAAGTATAAAACTCATAAAAACCTTTTATGCATCCTCCTCCCATGGGGGTCTGGGTTAGAATAGGTCATCAGTACCTCTTGTTTGTTGTAAGAGGCGATTAAATGGGGGCGGTCCTTCAGATGCGATCGCAAAAACTGAGGTCCAGTGTCACAACCGATGTGGCACGATAAATATCCCTCCCTGCTCAAAGGTCGTAAGCACCGAGCATAGGACTAAATTTTGCAGTCCTTCACCGGCAATGGTGACGTCTACATATGAATGAAAAATTCTCGAGAAGGGCGTTAAACGATATACAATCAATCATTTACGCATCCTCATACCGGGTAATTCGCCATCATCAAAAGGATAAAAACACGAGTTCGTCCAACTTAGGTTTACTATTTTGTGTATGACGTCATAACATTAGTGTGTAAGATTTCATTTAATTTTCAAAAGCTAAAAATTTGTAAGAGTTATCTTTCCCATTTGATCAAATTCCATCTAAAGTAATCACTAGAATTCGAAATCCCATCTTATTTCAGATTAATTGAGAGGCAATGCAGACTTAAGCTGGCAAGAGCAGGCCTTTTTTGTTTTCTTTGTGTCAAAAAGACACATTATTACTGTGTTTAACCCATGAATAATGGCGATCATTATTGTTTTCTGCATGTGATGTTTACGGAAAGTCATCTTTTGGGGGCCACGTGATTATGACTCTAATGAGGAGCCTTAAGTGGATTCCATTCAAATTAAGATAGAAGGTCCGTGTTTGAGTCAAATAGGCAGTATGATGGACTCGGACTTCACCTCAAGAAACAAATAAAAAACAGTGATGGACTGACCTTCAGAGATTTTCTTACATTTCATTCATATAGTTAGAGTTCAAGTGAACAATTCGGAATTACTCCCGAAATAGGTTTTAAATCTTATAAAAGAGTATGCCCCTTCGTGACGGAAACCTCTTTAGTTTAAAGGACACATCTCGTGTTTTCAAAGTATACAGAATTATATGTATTTTGTCTTCCTTTTGCTTATAGAAATTAATTGTAATAGTTCGTTCGCTGAAGTATTGCGATAATTAGCCATAATACGGACTTAAATCTAAGCCCCGATTTCAAAAATCCTAGTTAATTAGATAGGTAGTCACGTGGTACAGTGACGTCATATGCGACCTTCGTCGATCAACTTGTTGTAAAAGTAGTGTTAGATATTTTTAAAAACTCGGGTTTTAGGGGCCTAATTTATTTACCATGGATAACATTTATTTCGATGTCGACAAATTCCCCGAGTCATATCTTTTAGGCACCAGTGCATACAAATAGCGAACCCAAATGTAGCGAGAAAAGCGAGTATGAAATCTGCATAAATTTGCGAGTAAATAATGTTTACATGGGATCACTGTCTAAACAAAATTTGGCAATGCTATTTCTGTAAACAACTGTAATTAGCGTTGTTGCTTTTCTAAAATAAACAGTGCAATTATTATTAAATTTATTTTTGGAGAAGTTAGATAGGCCTAAATTATGATACGATTATGTATCATTGACAACTATATAGGCCTACTGTCACGGGTGCATTTCGAAAAAGGAAAAAAATAATAATGATGATCAAACTTATTGTGAAAATCACAATACTTTTCAATTATTTTATTACAACAATTTTATTAGGCCTAATCATTATTTTTTTGTTATCAACAACGTTGTTACTTAGGAAGTGGGAGCGCGGTGTGCTGTTGTTGTAAACACGTACGCGTTCCTTAAAAAACATGAAAGCATTATAATTCAATTCAAAGTCGGGAAATATTATATTTTATTATTTATAATTGAAAGTTCAATTAAAACTACCAGTTGGTAGACACAGCTCGCAAAGTTCTGCCTGTATGTTGTTACAAGGTGAAGGTCAGTTGGTGCGAGTGTGTATTGAATTCGAGAGCAGAACCATGAGAACGGAAAGCATATGCCGTAGGCCTATATGTAACAGTGCGTAGCTTCGATAGAACCATTTTCTCGCAGTTTATCTACGTCTTTGTCCAAGTGCTTGTTTGAAAAAGTACAGGGACAAATTCTACTGGGGGGTTTTATGGCAAAGTCGTTGTGCCGACAAAAAATATTCACGTCTTGTCCCTCATACCTTCCTTCGAAAATTGGAAAAAAACACAGTCCAAATCCTCTCTACTGACAGCAAGTACACCCTTAAACGGCACAAAACACCATAATGCAGTGTTATTTACAAGCTGTTAATGTGATAATTGTTTGTTTGTCAATTAAATCTAATCTGTTTATGAAATGGCTATCAACTGTTTTCAAATATTCTCGCTCGAGGTCGCATATGACGTCACAGATAATGGCGCGTAAAATATCGAAGAAAATATGCATATCGCAAGATTTGAATTTCATCGCTTTCAAACTCGAAAACTAGGCAAACTGTTTCATTTGAAACACATGTAAAGTAGTTTTAGGCATGAAATGAATTAACTTTGCTGAAAAAATTAAAAAGTTTAAAAACATGCGATGTGTCCTTTAATCCTTTACGGGGATGTAGTTAGGTAGAAGTATGACATATCCATGGACTATCTACATACCTTATACCTTATGTTTTGTCCCGTGGGGATCCGGGTTAGAATAGGTCCTCAGTACCCCTTCCTTGTCATAAGAGACGACTAATTGGGGCGGTCCTTAGAATGAGACCGCAAAAACCAATGTCCCGTGTCACAGCAGGTGCTGCACGATAAAGATCCCCCTGCTCAAAAGCCATAAGCGCCAAGCATACCCCTAAATTTTGCAGCTCGTCACCGGCAACGGAGACGTCTCCATATGAGTGAAAAATTCTCAAGAGGGACGTTAAGGCTTGTTTTTGTCCCCCACCACCCACCATTCGTTAGCCGTAGGTTTATTTAGCATTACACTCATTTACGAATTCTAGGGTTGTTAGAAGAGTAGCGTACCAGAAACCATTAGCTACGTGTAACAAAGATGCTAGTGGTAAGCCCCAGCTTTCGAATTTTGATCCCAGTAAGTTTTGTTCCCATCCTTAAAATCTTTCTCTCAGTTTTCCTGTCTTTATCACCGAATCTGGCTAGTATTGATACCGAAAATGTTCTTGAAATGTGTACACATGTTCACATGAGAATGATATAGACTTGAACCAACAATGCTCCGATTTGATAAGGAAAACAAAATGTGTGTAATCAAGAAAGATGTAATGCCAAAGGGAGATTACTGTGTACAGATCATGATTAATCACAGCTATATAAAACACATTTCCTAGTTCCAGGGAATGTTGGCACCAGTCTTCTAATTTAGCATTATAGATTTGTTATTTTGTTCTATATCAAGGGGATCGATTGCTTGAGAGCAGTTTTGGTGACATTTCAGCTGAATTTTGGCGATAAACTAAAAAAAACATCTTGCTTACAATGTTGTTGGCGTTTTGGAGTAAGCTATCGGTATTAATGAACGGAATTTTGCCTTATAACTAGACAACAGCATGGTGAGGTCACAACTCCTTAATATGGATCAATCGGAACCCTTTACTTTTTACGAAGTAATGGAGTAAAGAGCGAGGTGTTCCGATTGAATATGGCTCTGTCTAATACTCTTCTGTTTGGTTTGTAGAAATAATACGTTTACGTCATCAATCAACAACATCACGTATTGTTTTCAAAATGCGTATTTGTATTTAGTAAATTTATTCACACAAAAACGTTATCAGTTTGTCATCTTATTGCCGCACATATTTTCTTCATGAAGTGAAAGATTCAAAATATCTCGAATTGGTCTGCACTGATGACTTTGAAAACAAGTCATTACTCGTTGAATTAACACTATATAGGAGGAAGAATTTTCATAGAAGACCACTTACTGATGAATCACAACGGCTACTGATATAGAATAATTGCCGTAATGGTTCACAATTTCAACGGTTAATGTTATTTTGTCTCTTCGTGGTCCAAACTGTAGCATTGGCGCAGCATTTTGAAGCAGTAAGTGTTGATATTGCAACGCTTAATGGTATTTTCACCATTAAGCGGTTCTTATTGTGAAGATTGTAATTTGCCTTATAAACAATTTACTATTAAATATATTAGTAACACCAGGAATCCACAGGTTATAACTTTGTATTTGTTAGATATTGTGCAGAACGTTCGCGGTGTGTTTCGTATTTTACATGTACATGTATTTATCATAAATCTCAATGTCTTCTAAAGTAAGGTCATTTGTACCAACAAAATATCGCAAGTTTAAATTTTAAAATTTGGTGGAATGAAAGATTAATTGTAAAAACAGTTTCACTGCAGTAGGAAAGATTTTGGTACAAAATTTCAGGAGATTTTTAACATTGTTGCGGATACTTACTAAAAATAGTCCAACACCATTGTCTGTTTACTATAATAGATATATCCATCCGCTTATCCTGCGATATCATAACTGTAATCAGAATTATCGACACGTAAAAATTAAAGCATCCCTGATAATAATCGTGTTTGGCTCTAATTAACTGAAATAATAACCATGATTGACTGTAGTTGATGGTGGTTTACAGCATTTTACAGCACTGACGGAAGTCTACAGATTTTACGAAAGACAAATGCTCACTTTCGATACATGCCTCTCACTAATTCAACCAAACCACATTCATTGGATTCTAATAACTGTTATTCAAAGAAAGCATATAATCAGTATGGCTGTCCTTATAAACTAACGACCGGTTACCTCGTCACTCCGAAAGTCCGCTGTTACTATGCAATATTTCTCAAAGCTGCGAGTTTCTCCCCCTTGGCATTCACCGCGTGCCTTAATTGTGATTAATCATCAAGGTCTACACAGTGAACACAAACAGGCAAGAATTCAAAGTATTTTCACAAACAACCTGGGAAAAAAATCTCACAATTGAATTTCATCAGAATTGCCAGTGATAAGCTCGTAGGAGAAGCTGAGACTACAGAAATGAGATATCTGAAACGTTTGGAATCAATGTAACCTACCATCATATTGACTGGTTCTTTGAACCTGTAAATTTACTGGTAACCACGATCTATTAAATCACTTGATTTCCTGTCTTCAAGTCCTTTTATGGTATTTCAGAGCTGTAAATTGTTAATAAATAAATTGATTTATTTAAAAATACATTTTACACTGGCTAACATTAAATCACAAAGGCATTAATGGAATCTTGATCTTTCTAATCTAATATTGTCCAATGTTCATCAAATTCACTTACCCCTTGCCCATCTAATCCGTGTGTCATCACTTTTAAAACCCTTGGCGTTATCCAATCGCTGCAAACTCTCATTTCAAATTTGAAATGCAATTTCTGAATTTTGAAAAAAAAAATATTTGTAATTTTTTTCGAAAACCACAATCAATACCAGATGATATTGCAAAAATCCTCGTGGTTTACAAACTAAGCAATCTAAATGTCTTTAGAATCATCAACAATGTCTTATAGAGCCTCCAATATTGATTTTGTTCAATTTCATATTTGATGAAAGTTACCGACGCCCAAATCCATGATAAATCTACTGCATTTCTGTCTCCTAACAAGCAATCGATTCATTAGAGTAAATAGCTTATGCACGTTAAGCTACATTCAATCATTTCAAGAATATAGGGAAAATGATTCAAAGCAGTTCAGTTTTAGCGTGAGCAGAATTTGTAACTATTTCCCTGAATAATGCGTCTTGCTACACACTCTGAGAGTTGGTCTTTCTTACTGAGTCATTCTAACACAGTTTGATATAGAATGATGCTGTTTCTTATTCAACCGAACAGTGACAACCAAAAAAAAAAACACGTGCCTGGAACAAACTTTAAAGTCGGCATTCTAATCAAAACGTACGAAGTACCAGGCATAATGCTATTATTTCGTGTAATTAGACTTCAATTATTGGACATGTTCACGAGATACTTCAGCTGCAATTGAATGAAATATTTCCATTATCGGGTATTAAAGAGATAAATGCCAAATACCCACCCCCCCTCCAAAGCTGATTATGACAACATTAATTACGAGTTCAACATCAATGAATGTCATGGATAATTATATCGTAGAAATATATACACAATGAATAGGATTTTTTTTTTTAAATATTTGCGGAGATTTTTTCATCAAATGTGGTTTGAAATTATTCAGTGCAACGCTTCCCACGCAGTTATCTTTCCTTGTAAAACAGGGAACAAAGAAAGAAAATGCAAGTTAATCAGGAAATATATTAGTAAATCGATGACAGTGCATGTATAGTCTTAATGATACGCAGTAATACACTCCTTCGCATTTCTTACTGTACTGATGATGCTGGGGAAAAAACCACAAAATCGATGATCACAGATTTCTGTTTCGTTTTCTTGAAATCATAAAAGCGAAATCGAATGAAGAGGGGCGTTTCCTCTCGTGCTGTATTTTAGCTGAAATATGGTGTCTTAAGCCGACGTTGCACGCAACAGCAACAAGTTTTAAATAGGATTTAATGATTCGCTGGAGAACCAATATCTAGAAAATCTTCTCTTTTTACCAATCCCATCTTCTTTTGATTCTATATTTGTAAAATTGCTTCAAGGCACATCTAGATATCAAGAATTTCACCAGAAATGTAATGATTTGCTTAACACCGCATTTTATTTAAGTTGTAAATGAGGGTTTTTTGGGGGGAGGAGGGGGGGGTAATAAGCTGAAGTGATTAATTAATTGAAATCACTACTTGGACAATAGAGAGATCCATGATTAAGATATCAGAGATGCCTTTACACTATTTTTTTTCTCTCTCTGTAGTTTATGATCCCGGAAATCAAATGAAAAAAAACTAAGACAAAATGAAATAGGAGAAGATCAAAAGTATATACCTTAATTACATGGCGCGAACAAGTCTAACAATCCAAACGCCAAGTCTGGAAGGAAGCATTTGGCGCGAACAAATCTTAAATAATCAACCGCCAAGTCTGGAAGGAAGCATTTGGCGCGAACAAGTCTTAAAAAATCAACCTCCAAGTCTGGAAGGAAGCATTTGGCGCGAACAAGTCTTAAAAAATCAACCTCCAAGTCTGGAAGGAAGCATTTGGCGCGACAACCGCCAAGTCTGGAAGGAAGCATTTGGCGCGAACAAGTCTTAAATAATCAACCGCCAAGTCTGGAAGGAAGCATTTGGTGCGAACAAGTCTGAATTATACCAATTGTCCATTCCGGAAGGAAGAATAATTAGATGATTCCACATATGTGTCCTTATATGTAACAATGTTCCAATTTAATGCAGATAAGAAAATATAAGCGTTAGATGCCAGCACTTCCCAACCCTTCAAAATGACAACACCAACACGAAGGGTTCCCTATTGGCATACATTACATCGAAACTTTAAGCGTGGCCTGGGGTTAATAAAATGACTTAATCCAACTGAGAATGCATCTCGAAGCCACGCACTGTCTGCGAGTATTTCCGATATTCGTTTTCGATTAGCTTTTCATTACAAGAGCTTGGATGGTTAGATCTGCCGCGATTGCCAATTAAGAAGTGGTCGTCGTTTTCGATTCCTTAGGTGAATTTGTTGGAGGGGTAATTTATACAATCTTCGAGTTCCTTACTTGAATAAACACACTCATTTCTCATCACTACAATATTCAGACTTTCTTTGTCAGTCTCCGACCATTGCCGTGTTTAACACTTAAGGGGATGGATAGCATTTTCAATATATGATCAAGTTTGCAAAAGTATTAGTACTCTTCAAAACAGCAATTTAAACAGCTTTCATGTATGGTCATCATGTGGTACTTTCTAGACGTCTACGAGTCGAAATTTTACTTCGTTGCAGATGTAGTGTTTTGAAATGATTTTCCTTCTTCAGTGAACATGCTAGTTAAGCAAACACAAATGGAAACGAAGCGTTTCCTTAAGAATCTATTCTAAACTCAAGTAATCAATACTTTTCAATGATTAATTTCAATTTAAAATCATCGAACACTGTAATTTCCCCCACTTGCCATATTTATGCATTGAACGATATTTCCCATGAGATCAGAAATCGAAGGAGAAGGTGCCTTCATCTGTTTCATTTCATAAATGCAACGTTAGGGTGATAGCGAGTATGCAACAATGACTAGCAATCAATGTGAGAGTCTCCGCTTTTGATTATTCAGAAAGAGCATGAAAAGACTTTATATAAAGCAAATAGCTGCATTTACAGTGTCTAACGCGGCACGTCAAACAACACCATAAATGTACAATGCGCTAAAGATAATATTAATATAATCATACATTCGCCAATTTACTCCTATCTCACAACTTATTTTAACAAGACAAAAGACAACAGAGTTGGTAGAACGCAATCGCTTTTGCATACGGCATTTTCTTGACTTTTTGATAATATGCATAGCTGGTTGATATTCTGTGGTAGATATGTTAAGGCATAGTAACACCATGCTGTAACACAGTAAACAGTGAACATCATCACAAGTTAATAAATACTGAGAGCATTTCCCCCTGATTGCATATGTACAATTACAGCAAAGTGGCTTTTCGGGTAGCTATGTCCATTAATGTTTATTCAATTCTGGTAATTTCTTAATCATTGTCACAAGTTTAATGTACCATTGAATCTGATGTGTGGTTGACAAGAGACCTTTAAAACATCTTCTTTCCCGATGACGTCAAAGATAGATGCGGCAAAGAAGTTGGAGAATCAAGGTTTTAATTTAAATTAAGGCAAGAAAGACGGACCGTAGAGTGCCTGCAGAATAGCGCAAACAATGTCGCAATATAGCGGTGTTTAATCTAAAGGCAATCAGATGTCCCTACTGATGATTGAGATGAGATAGGAATGAAATACGGTTGTCGTTTGCGGAAGTGAAACATGGAATCAGAAGCCCGGATAATAGGTGTGCAAGCCGAGTAGAATTGATTGAGCATTAGATACTGTGTCGTTGATAGTTGAACCATCATCCTATAGATCATAGATAATAACTTTGAATTAGTAAACAACAAAGACTGCTTTAAAATACATTTAGATATTAGAAAAATTGAAAATTGATAGTACTCGTTAATTCTATGAATTATCTACTTAAGTCGTATGGCTGCTAGAATTCTTGCTTGCAGTGAAATTTCAGCTCGGGTTATCGATTACCATACTTTCACTTTCACCAATAAAGTTGACAACGTACGTATCACTAACACATAATGCTGTGCACCTACCTAGACGCTTTTGTCGCATTTACCTATTTACGACGGAATTCCATTAGTCTTTACACTTTGAAATCCATGAATATCCTCACCGCTGTACTGAAAGCGTTAGAGTGACACTTCCAAACTTTGCTAATAGACCTATTTCGTAGTAAATAAGATCTCGCGGTTCGGTTCGTCGAGCAGCACTCTCGCGCCAGCTCAGTAACCAGGAGCATCCAATATTTGCTCTCGTAATTATGTTTCAGGTTAATCGTTTGTCTCTCTTATCGATTTTTACACTGAGTATTAATTGAGATGAATCATTAACAAATTCATTTCTGATATCTGATGGGAATTTTTTCCAGTGTATCAAATTTAGCCCCAACATCTCTATTTTTAATCTTCAATTTTAAAGAGAACAAAAATTCATGTCAATGATATTGGATTATTTCACGTGACGCTGAAGCCACATATCAGGTCCATATCAGAACCCGAAATGCTCAATGTTATATCTGTATTTTTAAAAGACGACAAGTCTTTAACCCCCTCCCCCTCCCCCTCCCCCTCCCCCCTCCCCTACGTTTTGCTGATGCCTGCTAAACCAGTGTAACAGTAAGATCCGGACACACGAGTTCATTGATTCGTCCTTAAAATCTAATTTCAAGGTTATTCATTCCTTGATTTAATTTGGAATTTTTCGTTTTAGAAATTGAATTGTGATGTTGGTAGGTAAAATAAACACTTTGAAGTCAGTAAGGAGAAAGTTTCAATGTTATATTATATATGCAGATTCTATGAAACATCAGCCACTTTTCTTTAAAATACCAAATATTGAAAAGGGGAAAAAACCGGTTGATTGAAGCGCTACAAGAAACAACATCGTAATAGTGCGACATGAGCTGAATATCAGAAGTTGTATATTATTTTTATCAAAGATGCAAAATGAAAACCCATAGTTTATCCCTCAGATATTAAACACAACCCTCCGGACATAATAGGCGCCGTGCACTCATCTCGATGCCTTCTTCGCCTTAATATCTCCGTTGTATTAGTGTTCGACAAATTGTTCTATCATTCTGATAGTCTGATGTTATAAAATGCAAAAATCAATGTTTTACTTTTATGCTTCAATGCCGTATCGCGATGCCATTCCGACACAGTCATAAATAATAAAGGGGTTGTGTGGGCGTTCCAAACCGAAAATCTCTACACGTACCAACCATGTTGCAAAACGCATCGACGTTCCCAGATAATTTGAAATTGAACAAGTTGATGGAAATCTAGCTGTGGATCTTATTTTTGTTTTATTTTATTTCATTTTTTTTCTCTCTTCTTTTGCTATTGTTGCATGCGATGTCATCACTCCTGTCCTTGAGCTACGAAGACGTTTTATCCACCGTATCGATCTGCTAGCGCAAAGGAATCTCGTTACATTTAATGGAATTTGAGTTCCGAAGTATTCCCGGGAGACCTCGGGGTTTCCTGTTTGAAGTTATTATTTCTAGCAGATCCTAAGAATGGTTATAACGTTGATGTTTACAAGTAGCAACATTTGCAAAATTGAGTTGAATTAGTATACCTTGTGTCGAAAGCAATCACTTATTACAACACTATAAAGCGTGCATTCATCTCTTTAAATCATCGACCAGATTTTTTTAAAAATGATTTCTGTTGTCTTTCTGAGCATAGCTGTGACAGCATGTATGAACAATTTCAGAATATTTGTACTGAAACGAAAGATTCCATTTGGATTCACGTAGATGTTATGGGAAATATTTTCTCTTCCCTTTCCAGAATAACCTAGTTTGAATAAAAGTTTACAACTTCTAAGTAAATGTACTATATATAGCACATGTCATTGTGTATCAGAATTCTTGTACGGCAGTTACGTAATATACAGTTTTAAATTTATATGTCAGAATCAGGGAGAAACGCCCCCATTTCAAACTTCTAAAAGTTCAATCCTGCCTACACTCCTCGTATTTAATGATATACTCCAATATGTTCCATTGTTCTTGTTATTTTCACTATTTCTACAATTTCATTTTGTACTCTTATTCTACAATATTAAAACCATTGGTACATTTATTTATTGCTATTTCACGATCCGGATGCCAATTTAGTTTACCAGGACCAATAGGTTTTCTTTAAAGTTTTTTTTTCAAACTATACACCATAACCTTAAGATATTCTGGCATCAAAAGCAAAGAGGTTACATGTATGTACCCGAGTAACACTGGTACAACTTGTTCCTGACTAACACTGGTACAACTTGTTCATTTTATGCACTGTGTGCAAAATGCCATATTAGAGGAAACGAAAGTGATCTGGTTTATCGTCATTTAATCCCTACCTCTCGATCCCGTTTAATGAAATACGGATTTCAAAATTCAGATGAAAGTATACGTGTGCATTGTATCTACAAATGAATATTAATTCTGATGTTTAAAATGTAATAAGTCATGACATCGGTTTCTTCAATTTTTATAACCGCTCCTTAACAGAATGCTACAGACATTTTATAAACGCAATTTTAATTGAAAACAGTTCTGAATATAGCATGAAACCTTTGTGTAGTTTCAATTCAAGATGGAACGAAAGCATCTTCTATGTGTGCTAACGTATGAATTAATCCTATTATAAAAGTTCACTGAGCCAATCGATTAATTCGATCCATATACGTGCTGATCGGCGACAAGGATTCTTAAAACATTGGTGAACTCCATTTTTATAATCGAATAGGACAATGATATGACATTAAATCCTCTCAGTACGAATTAAATATGTGAGGGGTACACTATAGAGGTGAAGGGGAAATTATCGACCCGGAATAAAATCTGTGCAGAGGTCGATGGAAGCGGTGCTGATGAGATTAGACACCATCTTTTTTTGCGTTCGTAAAGGTCTTCTGTACAATCGATCAACAGAATGTAAGCTTGAAATAAATGCATGTGTTGCATTACTTTTTCAGAACCATATTAAAATTATAAGCATAATTATTGTTGTCTGTAATTAGCACAAGAGTTCACACATGTATTTATTGTTTTAAAATGTATATTTCTTACATTCATATATAGTATTTTTTATTGGTAGTATTTTTGCCTTACATCACGGTAGTTTGAGAAGCTGTTAATTCTGATATTTAATTCAAATAATCATGGAAATCGTTTATTAATGATATTTTGAATCCTGTTTATAACAAAAGAACCTTCACTTCTTATACAAAAACGACCAATCAGCGAAGACCACTGTACTACCCACAAGTTCATCTGAACGCTCACACAAGCTTTTATACTCCTTTGCAAAACAATCATAGGAGTAAAATAATTTCATTCTTTGTATTTAGAATCTGTGTACTGCAATAAAATCAGTGAAAGGGATATATTATATATTCCGAATGCAGTCATACAAATATAGTACCTCTTTAATACCGTAGATAGCCAATATTTCAGATATACAGACATTTATATGCACCGGATGTCAAAGACTATGCGCATGCTTACTGCAGTTTATACGGTTTCAATTCATTACAGGTGACAATTTATAAATCATCAACTGCAAGACCCCACCCTGATTAAATTTGGACTGGTTGAACAATGTTTGGTTGATCTTTTCCCATTTAACGAATTTGATCATGGTGGAGGGTGTTGAAATGAAATACCATGAATGAAAAATATGTCTCACATTGCAACAATTTACCTTAACATTTCTTTTACAAAAGAAAAAAAAGCTCAGCTCACCTTTTTTTTATAAGTCTAACAATGCGCACTGTGTACTCGTAAGCGTCTGTGATTGTACTAATCAAAAACCATTCGTATACTCCATGATATAGAGAATATGACCGTATATATATATATCTATAATGCTCTAATTAACAGTACTTTGTCAGTAAGGATTGATTTTTGGCGAGACTTTTTGTTCTGTTTCAATGTCATCTTGATTGCCGGGTGGGTATGATTTTTACGTCATCGCGGAAGGGGAATTCGCACTGGAGAAAATTACATGAAATTACCGACACTGCTCCGCTTGTAATGTTTATTTCTTTATTGCCGAGTGTTATAATGAAGAGAATTATCGAATACCTGGAGAATAATTTTCTATTACCCTCAACGGTGGGATTTCGTCATAATGATGACGTTTGCTGCGAATTGTTTCATCGATGGTTCAGCATGTATGTATCACTGCGTGTAAAACGTGCGTAAGGGTCTTAGTGCAGAATGGATGTGACGTAAAGTTCAGTATATTCCTATTTTATTTTTTTGTATTCCTTTTTATTAATGTTGATAAGTGATCATTTCTTTACAAAATGAGAATACGTATTTAATTTATACGGCTGTCTTTGCATACAATGTGTGTGTGTGTGTGTGTGTGTGTGTGTGTGTGTGTGTATATATATATATATATATGATAAACTGGTAAAATGTTCTGCATTTTGTTATATTGCATTATCAACCATAATTTTTGACTGACGTAGCTATGGATTCAGAACGGAGGGGTCTTTTATCAGGAGAGATCACACAAATTATACAAAATTTTCCATTAACCCACTCGTTTAGATACTTCTTCCTTAGCGCATTGCATTGTTTATTCATTTATTCTGTCTTATTATTCAAAAAATCGATTGCAAAAACGCCACTTTTACGTAATCCCACCAAATTATACGCTCATGAGCAGAGTTCGGCTTGTTAATAAAAAAAAATTATAAATTACGTTGCTTGACTTTTTCCTATTTAAATCCCCATGCATTATGTGTTGTAGAAAACTTATAGTTAAAACTAAATTGCTCCTACTTCATATACCGATGAAGCATGGAGTATATGATGAAAATTTAAACAAATTTCGCCCTACATGGATATCCTGCGTTCATTTTTTTTTTTTAATTCGTAAGTTGGATATGCAACTGGGAACAGTATATAAAACAAATACGTGTATGTTAATTCTGTCAGAGATACCATCTACAAGATATAAAAAAAAATGTTCAATTATTTATAAATATAGACTTCAAATTATTTACGATATAACATGCAATTTTGAACATGTTCTGTTCGATCATTAGGGAGAGGGCTCGTATCGACCAAGCCTGCTGCCCAAATCCCATCAATTTAATTGATTTTGTTTGAATTACAAATTAAAAGTACATGCAGGTTACAATGCCATTAAACATGCAAAATATCTTTTTAGGCAGAGGCATACATTTTCTTTAGTAAATCAATATAAGATTTTTGTGTTGTGAAATACATCAAGAATACACATGCAGTCAAATACAAAAATCGAATGAAAGAGACATAGAAAACGCTTGTTAATAAAGTTTATCCTCTATAATGCATCCAACTTATTCAATAGAGAAAAGGCTCTTATATGATCTTGTAAAAATTGCTGAATCGGAAGTCGACGGGGACTTATACCCCTATGAAAGCCGCGGCTGTAATGGAAGCCGTCGATTGGACTAGGGGATTAATGACAGGGTTCGATTAATGAGTATGGAGGTTGATGACACTAATAGCATTCAGCTCAGGCGGTTACACAGAGGGCAGATAAAAAAAGGAGTTACCAACGAATTGTTTATGTTGTCTACGGCAGTTAATAAATACCAATGCAGTAAAGTTGCCTTCAGAAGGCGAAATTCGTGATAGAAAAATCTAATATTTTGATCTAGTCCCTCTTAACACATCGCGAAGTCTCAATTTCCCCTTGTAATTATATTTCGCTTCGATATGACCCGGGGTCATAAAGAATCGGTGTCCTGCAAACGTTTTTCAATTTGATTCTCTTAAGGCTTTATCAATGAAATGTGATGAAGATGACTCACTTTAATTACACGATTGATTCGTTTGTATTACATCGTGAATCTGGGTATTGGCGATCTACGAATATCAGCTTTATCGAACATAAACTATAAAACAACGAAATATCACGAATAATTAGAAATTTATAACGGAAATTGGAAAATTTCCCCCTTTATCTATTGGACACATAACTGACTATGGTGCGGGGCGATTTATTGGCCCCATCAATATAAGCCGGATTTTATGACCAACAAATCGCCAACCGAAGAAAGCCAAGCCGAGCGCCATTATCGTAATTAGGAGAAAACGGGAAATATTTCGATGGAGACATCGCAAAATTGGACAGAAGAAATTCACAAACCATGACTTTTTTCTTTAAAATTCTTTACTGCTGCCATATTCTTTTGAATATCGAACAAATGAATGAATGAATGATTTTTTTTTTACGGTAAACGGTTTTCTCTTCAACTATGTCAATTAGAAAATTTGGGTAAAAAGTCAAAGGTATCTCGAGTCATTAATTTTCATTATTATCATTATTATTTTATAAACTAATAAAGATATGCTTATTCTTTAAAACATTCCCATCTTTTTTTTATATTAAAAATTAATACAAACCTCTCCTATTAAAGCAATTGATGAACTGATATAGATATTGTCAAATCAACTAAAATTGTAGAAATTGTTCCATGTGTTACAGACATGTAAATCTATAGTAGATTAAAATAAATCTAAAAAAAAAAATTAGTTTGTCCATCCTATGAACGATTTTCTGAAACGATACGATTAAATAACACTACGATGATATTTGATTTTCGTTATGCACACATCACAATCCTGTAAACCCACTTTTGCATTATGGTATCTATTGATATAAAGAAAACTGGAACATCAAGATCTTTTTTCACGCTGTTAATGTTGGACAAAAACGTTCCCAAAGTTCTGCGCCAAAAAATAACTATGTTCAAAATTGGCTAGAAGTTTAGGCAATGCACACTGAACTTAACAATACAAGCTATGGATATTCATTGAATTTCAGGTTTACTGCATAAACGATTTTGGAGTCGAGTTTTTCCCCCATGAAATGTAATATTGAAAACTCTCTCACCCGCACATTCCATAAACACAATACTTGCAGTCATTGTATGAAACAAATCTAGTTATACGAAGCCAATTTCTTATATGTAAACCCTAAGCATCGATATTCATTAATTTGGTCGCCTTGGTAACATTCCCATCTGCAGGGTGTTTGGCCTGCTCGATGGACTTTCTTTGTGCTTTGAAGAATATAATCAAAAGTCATTGAGCGCACGTGCGCTAATGAACCATTGTCTTTGCCTCCAAAACATCTGTGTGCAAGAGGACTTCGTTCAATTTGGCTAAATATTGAGAAAACTCGTATCATTAATAATTCATGGTAGTAGGGTCATAAAGTAAAATAAGAGTGAACGCAATATTCTAATATAACTATCGATTTCGTCGGAGAGATACATAAAAATGACCCGTGAAGACAGCACATGGAAAATCTATTTCATTTTGCGAGAAATTATTAAAAAGGCGGACCCACTTCATTATTTTGAAATGAATCGCGAATGTCAAAGAATCATACTTTGTTCTGGTTTTCGTACCTAATAATACTTTCATGATTATGACTTTATATTTTGTTTAAAACTCTTACCTTAAACGAATGAAACATCCTCTTGTGCTAGCCCTAAAAAAGACCAAAGACCACTGTGAATTACAAAAGATTATGGGATAAAAATAACAAATTTCTTACTTTTAAGTAATGTAATATATATATATATATATATATATATATATATATATATATATATATATATATATATCACCAATGTAAGAAACATACAAGCAGGCATGCGGCCATGCCGAACAACTCACTATCTCTCCATCGGTTACCAGACGGTAACATCTTTGGCGGATTTCCAGAGCGTCTGTGCTCTCTTCTACTGAAGACCTGCGTTCATTCTTAGTCTTGCCCTTGTAAGAGTTCGCAGAAATTCGCGAAACAACCAATGACAGTAGAGATTCCGGAACAGACCGGGTCGATATTCGGATTTTAGTGGCCTGAATGAAGAGTTGCATAAAGACTTGATATCTGGGGAGGATGGGGTTGTCTCCTGAGCTGTACATGTGGTAGTTTCCTCTCTTGATAAATTGCACTCTCTATGTATCATATTTTGTCAACAGACCAAGCGTTCTATGGAAGACGAAGACCTACGAATCCTAGGGGTGCCAACAAATTCTTTTTTGCATTTCTTTTATTTCTCAGCAATACAATAGCGACCAGTTATGAATCATGTTGATATTCTACTAAGCATACTGAAGTTGTAAACTTTTAAAACTTATTATGAGTAAAATTTTCAAACTTTAGATACATCGTACAAAACTTTCATGCAGCGTAAGACTTTAGAAATAGGCGTCATTGCTTTCAGGATTGAAATACTTATCTACTGTGTGAACCTAAACGAAGAACTATCCTTGGGGCAGACTTTTACGATTCATTAACTTTCCTTGGTTATTTTTTTTTTATCAGGGATATATATCTTAGGATGTTTGTTACTAACAAAGACTCAAATGTACCTACCCTTGAATGTTCCGATGTTTCATCTGTATGTGTTCGAATCCGAAGTGCCAAATCGTGCCATACACTAGTGAACATGCATAATGAATTCACATAGCATCCTTGTAGATTTTATTTCACTGCAGTGTATGTGTTGAAGCGGAATTCATCCACTATTTCCTTTCAGGCAGAGGAGGGGGGATTTTGAAGTCTCCTCACCAACAGAAGACCCTCCAGAACTATAATAGAAGGAAACAATCCCCTAGCTTTTTATAATTATCGATATCGGAGGAACAGGCAACCAGATCGAGGCAGAAATTATAATTCTCTTGTTTTCTGACAATTTTCGGAGATATTGTGTAGATCTTTATTGATCAGGTCCACGCGACTGGGTCGCTTAATCTGATTGGCCACCCCTTCTCACAAAATTAGCACGTTTGTTAGATAAATATTTTATTAACTTATATACAGCAAGTACATGCTTCAAATTCCCTCGGGCTGAAATTATGCGGTGTACCATCTGGCATAAAGGTGTTTAAAAACATCTGTTACGAAAAAGTATCAGTTTTAGGGTAGGAGTATATGCTTAACAACAATTATTGGATAGTTATTGGAATCACCGATTTTTCTAACACCGGGTCTCTTTTTTTCTGTTGTCAAATTAGAGGTATCTATTATACATCACAGACATTGGTGCAGGAGAGAAAACCGCAGTCTGTCACAACGCACAGACACCGACTGGATATAAATCAGGACGGGATTTTATTTCACACTGTAACACACTTGATTTCAGTCAATAAACTGTTCTGACCTCTGATTAGTTTGTAATTCGAAACATTTCCTTAATTACTGATTATGTGACAAATGAACTGGTTAAATAATGAATATCTAAATTCCCCGTATATCATTCAATTTAGAAAATTAAAACATCTGAGAGAGAGAGAGAGAGAGAGAGAGAGAGAGAGAGAGAGAGAGAGAGAGAGAGAGAGAGAGAAATTTAAATGACAGTGATTTACTGAAATATTTTAAAAGACTCGATGTATATTTGAAATCTGCCAAAAATCAAAGTAAGATTACTGTCATTTTCTTGGTCATATTTTTGAACATTGGTAAAAATATTTTCTCTAATATTTATCTGCTGTTGATAATGAATGAACAAAGCAGAACGGGGACTATTTTATTATTCTAACGCACTTCTAAAAAAAATATTACTCATGGAATACTGTTTAAAGTATGTTTTTAAAAAGTAATGCCAAGAAATTACTCTTTTTCATTGTTTTTCCCATTTATTTATTTATTTTGAACACACTGTTAAAAAAAATAAATAATGAGTAATAGTGTTTGTACATGTGTATAAAACTAATTTTTGTTGAATATTGCGTTAATCATTTCGAGATCAAAATAAATCCTGTCATAGACTACAAGACTTTTTGCCATTTGATTTAGCCAGTTCAGTTTAAGGGTTATATTATGTTAACATAATTATATGCTTCGTGTGAAAGAAGAACATGTGTTAAAAAGCATTTGTATGTCAATATGAAGTGTTAAATGATAAAAAAAAAAAAAAAAAAAAAAAAAAAAAAAAAAACTAACACAGAATGAACAACTTGGACTGCTACATATTTAATGCATCATAATCGGCTGAAATGGTGCTGCATGCATGTCCGTGCCATGGGAGACGCCATGTCTCCCACAACAATATCTGTTTCCTTTTAAGGCCGCCTTGCTGCATAATATTAAAAAAAATAATCACAAAACACTGCCTCTCACTGAAGTTGATTTTTCAAATACTGAGGATGTTATTCATTTCTAGAGCAGATCATTAACTTGAAAATATGGGATCATGAATCTCTCTAATTCAAATCAAACCCAGTTATTCAAAGGAACCTATGATTGTATAATTATAACCAATCCTTCTTTCATTGCACAAACGCTGTCATGTTTTGTGAAATATACAAGTCCCACCTTCCTCAACACCGGTCTGTTACACGCAATAAGGTGCGCATGACCAAATAATTAGCACCGGAATCATTAATACAAAGCAATATTGAAGAATCGTACAATTCAGGGAACTGTCTATATTTAGCAACAAATAGATTCCTCCTTCTCCAAAAGAATTCTGTACATATGTGTTGGTAAGCTGTAGTTGTGACTTGTGGTGTTTATATGGGAACATATCAGCTGTATATCTTTTGGCAATAAACAACTGAATATAGATTTTTTATTATTATGATATGTCAAAGAAGGATAGATTCTTGGAAATGGAAATCTCAAAAAGGGACAGCTGGAGATGAACATAAGTGAAAAGTAATTAAGACATGAAGAAATTCTGATGCAGAATTTGATATTTCGCGTTACAATGTCATTTTAGTGTGGGTGGGGGTCCGCTTTAAATGGGCATGGACACGATATGAGCTGAAAACTTTCAAATTTTATTTTTCCATTTTTAATGTTTAGAATTCTTGATTAAGGTATATCTAATGATCACCAAAAATTTGAATGTCAGTAGTCAAGGTACATGAGAGATACAGAGCTCACATTCCTTGTTATGTAAACAAGACTCGTGTCATGTGTTTGTTCACATTAGATTAAATATACAAGTAAAAGTTCGTTTAAAGCAGATTTTTCAATTAAACAGATTCTAGTGTTTAGCACATCTCATTTTTGTTTTAAACATATTAATTACTATAAAGCAATTTGTATGTGAACAATAACAAAGAATTGTGAATGCTGTATCTCACTTGTAACTCAAAAATTGATATTCTTTAGTTGACCATTAGAAATACATTAGTTAAGCATTGTAAACAATAAAATTGGAAAAATAAAATTTGAAAATTTTCACCTCAAATCGTGTCAACGCCCCTTTAAGTTCGGGAGGGGGAACAGTGCATTTATAGTGTATAATTGGGATGTCCTTATGAATTAGCGATGTTAAATGACAGCAAAAACATCAAGTCATAACAAATTACTTTGTACTTACTGAGAATATTTTAATACATATATATATATTTTAAAAACTGTCAGCAAGAATAAACACTCAAATTCAATATTTTTAATTTCAGTCAGTCATATAGATGTTTCATTTCTCTGCAATAAAACATCTCTTGAAATGAATGAGTTTCTGTGAATTTTAAAGTTGGCTTGAATCAGTTCCCTAGCCTGCTAGAAGCTTTTTGCCTCGTGACTAGCTCGGAAATTCACTTCATCTGATTGATGTCCATTGAAATAAACTGCTCTGAACTATGGTCATTAGGGAAGTACTTACTATCTTATTTCAATTCAAAATGGTTTTTACTAAATAGTTTCTTTTAGACTGAAAACACCAACATTTGCTAAATGGTGATATTTTATCGTAAGACGATTACCCCCGACAATTGTCGGGGAAATTGTTACTTTTAAAGATCGCTTTTAGAGTATTTTACTTCCGACGGCTTTGAACAAGTATGATAATGGTGTTTTAATTGCTCGCGATCGATACAAAACAATAAATTTGAAGATCACGTGACTTCCCCTGTTCCATCATCACGTGACTTAAGCCCTTGCTGCAATTCCATCACGTTAAATACTAGTAGTGGAACGGCCGATCGATACTTCCAAGCTCCCAAAGGAGAGACAAGACGGATTGATTGGTTCAGAAAACGTCAAGGAAAGATTAATGGACAACCAACGTTTGAAAAAAAAATAAGAAGAAATGCAGTCTGGGCCCGATAATAGCTTCCTCCCCTGAATAAAAATCCTACCATTTCATGAGAGAAGCTCGTTAATATATACTGTTACACGACTCTTATACAAGTTTGTCTTGGAAAGTGCGTAATATAAGATTTTATGAATCAAGATAAAGATTTTAGCATTGGTATTTTCGGGATGTGTCTGTTAAAATACTGTTTGACCTCAGTGACTACGTCATACTTCCATTACAGTTTGCGGGCTTGTCCTCCGGATGAGACTATTTGTTCCGTAAAAGAGTTCAAATACTAGTATACTAATGTCTAAAGTGCACCGTCAGATATCATACGCGAAGGATGGCTCAGATGGCAGTTTGCCTTACATTCAGTGTACTATGATGTTTAGAAAAAGTCGGGCACCAGTTATGAAAGCTTGGAAAATGTTTAATAAAAGAGGTGGATCCAGAAGATTTTCAAAGAGGGGTGCGACCCAAGTTAGTAGCCTTTTCGCCCACAAAGTGAGGTAGATAAGTTGAAGAGACCAGAATGGCACATAAAATGACCAAAGGAAGGAGTTATAATCCTCGTTACCCCTCTAGATCCGCCCCTGTTATAGTATAATGAAGTAAATTTAAAAGTTTGAAATCAGAAAAGACCATGTATTACTTTAGGGTGATAATTCGCTTAGGTACTTGGATATATATATATAACCTGCAATTTCAAAGGATTAATTTATAACGAAATAGGTAACATAAAAAAGAAAATGAAAGATTTTAATGTATCTATTTAATATTGTTTCATCAACATTCTAGTCTCTGCAAATTGAGAGTTTCATTTCAAAAGTCATGAACATCTTAAAGGTGATTAAAATTTTGATTTAAGATGGCATGGACACCATTTGGGCTGAAAATTATAAAATCTTATTTTTCATTGGTATTTTCGGGTTTCTTTGTTAAAATGCTTAACTAAGGCATTTCTAATGGTCAGCAAAACTTTGAATGTCAGCCGCAGAGTTACAAGAGAGATACAATAATCGTTATGTAAACAAGGCTGTGTCTTGTTGTTTTTGTATTGTTGCTGTTGTTGTTTGAATGTTGTTGGGTTTTTTACATAGGTTAAATATACTTGAAAAGTTATGTTTAAAGCAAATTTTTCCATTTACAAGTTAATTTTGAACACAATCAAACAATTTCTAGTGTTTGTCACATCTCATTTTGCTTTAAGCATGATATATTATATGAAGCAATTTATAAGCAAACAAAAATATGGCATGAGCATTGTTTACATAACAATTCAAGGAATTGTGAGTGCTGTATCTCACTTGAAACTCAACAACTGACATTCAAATTTTTTATGACCATTAGAACGACTTTAGCTAAGCATTGTAAACATTAAAAATGTGGAAAATAAAATTTGAAAATCTTCAGTTCAAATCTTGTCTGAAGTTGTTGCATGATCCCGAGGGCCTGTACTTCTGACAAAAGCATCAATGTGAATAAAGTAATAAGTCATTCTCATCTCTAATAAGTGTGTGATTAAAGTAATAAGTCATTCTCATCTCTAGTAAGTGTATGAAGAAAGTAATAAGTCATTCTCATCTCTAGTAAGTGTATGAAGAAAGTAATAAGTCATTATCATCTCTAGTAAGTGTATGAAGAAAGTAATAAGTCATTCTCATCTCTAGTAAGTGTGTGAAGAAGTGGAGATGACAAACACTGATTAATATCATAAATCCTATGAAGAATACAAAATTGAGAGAGGGGCAAACATGGACCTCTCTGGACACACCAGAGGTGGGATTTTTCAATTCTGTCTCAATAAATCTGTGCTTTAAAACGTATGCATTTCTCGAAAAGAGGGAGGGGGAGAGATGTATACAAAACGGATCTGGTTAAAAAAAACTTCCCGTCCTTCTGACTGTAGAGAATAACTGATAATACTGCATTTATAGGGAGATAGTTACAATGAGCTTATTGTGTGGGAAGTCACTGAATACGAGAGCATTGGTTGATGCGGACCCCCCCCCCCCCTACCGTCAGCTGAATTAGGTACTATGCCATCTCCATTTGTAAAGATTATACATGTATATCCATGACATTTGTAGACGTATGAAAATTCTGGATCGATAGTACTGCATACACATTCATCAGAGCACTTAGAGGTTTAACATGCAATGGTATCAAGCTGACTTAAGCCAAGTTTTCGAAGAGCAGTGACCCTGTTTGATTCCGGTTTGGCGAAATATACAGTGACAGTTCGAAATCAAAATGAATATCGACAGTTTTCAAGTCTATCTGATAAATCAAATAATCCCGAGCAGACTTGACGCGCCAATGACAGAGAAAGGTCTTGCACGGAATCCTTATAAGTAGTGGTCCATCACTAATTCGCACATCATCCGTTGGGGAATTCCATCATTATTTTTGATTAACTCAATTATTTGATTTACGGCTGCAGCGTTCTCTGTCAATATCTTGTAACTTGTCATGGAAACGCTGCCAATTCGGACCTGACCGTATACCCTAAGATTTTTTTGTTGGTGTTTCTGTAAGAAAATCATTGACTTTTTATATATTTAATTATTTATTTCTTGGATTCCTTCGTAGAAGTAAGTTTCTAATTGATCGCAATTTTTTAATTTTTTGTTTTGTTTTGTATTTTTGACTAATGAAGCGTTGTTTTAATCTATAAAGAACTATACATAGATCGGTATTGCGTGGGTGAATGGGGGTATCCATGGCAACGAGACATTAATTTATTTCGTACTATTGGGACCAATTTTCTGTTCAATCTAGTTTCTGATATTGCTGTTATTGCAAAAATATCTGATTTGACGCATTGTTTTAACATATGAAGCAACACACATATACGCAAGACAGGGAATAGCCATGCTTTGGATTTTGAGTTAGTTACTGCAATATTTACAACTCGTAAACTTTGCATTTAGTTCGATGAAGTAATGAAACGAAAATTGAAAGTTCCATAATTTATTGCAAATTGCATTTTCAGGAAATGATATGTGAATTAAAATTGCTTCATAGTGCTAAAATGGATGTATGACTCTCTCTCTCTCTCTCTCTCTCTCTCTCTCTCGTAAAGGTAGCGATGCGATTCATAGATATTATAACTTTCACTGTCATTGAAATAAAAATACAAGAGATGTTTGTTTGAATCTTGCTTAACGTCTCGCTCGAGAATTTTTCAATCATATGGAGACGTCATCAAGACCGGTAAAGGGCTTTAAAGTTAGGTCTATGCTCGGCGCTTACGGCCATTGAGCAGTGAGGGTTCTTTAGCGTGCCACACCTACTGTGACACAGGCCATCCGTTTTTAAGGTCATCTCCGAGGACCTGTGACATTCACACCTGATGCTGGGCGTTTGGCGATGGAACTAGATGATTGTAAAATACATATACCCCCATGGTGCAAAATTGAAAAGGGTTATACACACATATCATTCAATTGATAGTAGTATCATCAATTCAAAATATTGAGCAGACAATATTTTCCTATGTCAAGAGTGGATTGACCATGTGACCTAAAAATCAATAGGGGTCATCTACTCTTTATGCTGTACCAGTGTATCAGGTTTTGTGTCAATCAAGCAACTAATTCTTAAAATATAGGAGACAATATACATTGTATTACTATGTCCAGTTCAATCATTGACCTTTGACCATGTGACCTAAAAATCAATAGGGGTCATCTTCTCCCAAAGACGTACCAGCGTACCAAGTTTGATGTCTGTCAAGCAAAGAGTTCTCAATATATTGAGTGGACAGTATATTCCAATGTCCAGTTTACCCTTGACCTTTGACCGTGTGACTTCAAAATCAATAGGGGTCATCTTCGTTTAGAGATATACCTGTGTACTAAGTTTGATGTTTGTCAAGCAAAGGGTTCTCTAGACATTGAGTGGTCAATATATTCCCATGTCCAGTGACCCTTGACCTTCGACCATGTGACTTCAAAATCAATAGGGGTCATCTTATTTAGAGATATACCAGTGTACTAAGTATGCTGTCTGTCAAACAAAGGGTTCTCAAGATATTGAGCGGACAGTATATTCCTATTTCTAGAATATATTGACCTTTGACCTGTTGACCTGAAAAACAATAGGGGTCCTTTTCTACTCATAACCATCCCACATATGAAATATTATGATCTTGAAAGTGAATTGTTCTGAAGATATTGAGCGGACAACATGTGGTCTACCGACCGACATACCGACAGGTACAAAGCAATATGCCCCTCTTCTTTGAAAGGGGGGGGGGGGGGGCATAATAAAGAAAACGAAGTATGTGCAAAAGTTTGGACCTGAAGGTTAGATACTGTCAATAACTGTATCAAAATCGGTTTTCCCAAGCCAAATTTTCCTGATGATGCATTTTATAGAACATACGAGTATAACGATGATTTGTACAAGACGCAGAGTACAACCAAGATTTGTTTTTATACCCATTAGAGTCTCCAATTAAATCCAATTGATTTTGTTTCATATAGTGATAAAATTATTCGCTTTTTCTAAGAAAATATGCCATGGTTTGTTTTTTTCTCCCATGGAAGTAAAAATCATATCAATATCAGATTTGAAAAACAGGTGAATTTTACTAAGAATTTGATAGGGTGGCCAACTTGGGGTAATGAATTTAAAAAAAACCAACAAAAACAAAAACACGCAAATAAATATTTGCACCGGTCAACGAAGCTGGAGAGGGGTCACCTACTCTGATACAAATTTCATTGGTGGGTGTCGGACTGAAGGGCAAAATATGCAAATTTTAAATTTTGGTTTTGAAAACAGAGTGTACTCTAAATGATTTTATTTTCGGTTAGGAAATCAATTCTAAGAATCTCTTCATTAAGTTTATGAAATAGGGCCACTCAAAACTGATTTTTAGAACTAACTATATATCCGGTATAATATTCTAAGTATGTAGCACTGTTCACGTGTACGTTTCATTAATTTGTATTTTTTTTTTTCTGATTAAACATTTCATTCCTTGTATCATTTAACTATACCTGCATGGGGTTTTACATTTGTATGTAATATTCTCTGTCAATTGTATGTATACCGTAACAAAACATACTTCGTGAAGACTCGCATTTTTTACACACTCTATACTTATAGTCATAAGTATAGTCATATAGAATAAATATTCAGAACTTTTGGGTGATTTGAATGCATATTCCATAAAAAGTCTCATGAATCCTGAAAATTATACATTCACAAAGCATGTTTGTCAACATTTGAATGAGTGTTTTAATCTAAGGTACACTGAATTGAGAAATCAGGACAATTGTGGTTCATCTGAAAATGTGTATTATGGTATATATATTAGTATATGATTTTAATTTATGATGTACGACTCATGTTTGGTAATCGTCAATAAAGCATTTGATTTGATAGTCAGCTTTGAACGTGACCTGCGCATTCCTGTTTACAATGCAGGCTTCAGACCGTAACTTGCCAAAGTCACAGAGATAAAATGGAATTATTTATGCACGACAAGATTCCACCATTTATTCTGCTGACAGTGGTATCTGAATCCGAATTAACCCGAATGACCTCAAACATCTGTCAGATTTCGTGATGTTTGGTCATATTTTAAGGATTTGGTCCTTTGTTTGACAATAAACGTGCATGGTGTTGCGATGGCGATTGTTGACATAAGAGTAGGATGAAAACAGATGCCTTGCCTAAAATCCTTCTACCTTTAATCATGATACAATGTATGCAATTATTGGCCAATAAACAACACCACTTTTGCCAAACACGTGTGTTTCAAACAATGTAATGTGCACACACGCAATGTATTAATGCACACAGTCCACAAACCGGTCGCGGTAGCTCAGTGGTAGAACCGTTCGCTTCGTGACCAGGAAGTCGCGAGTTTGAGCCCTGCTCGTGCTATGGCCGCGTCGAACCTTATTCTTACTTAATGAATATAGGTACATATAGTAACTATTGCTCCTTCGCCAAACTCATGGCATGTGAAAATGGGAATCACGGGTCTTTTAGTCCCGTGTAGCGGCAGGCGTTGGCACGTTAAAGAACCCTAACTAGCCCTAAGTGCTATAAAGCATAGATCTATATTTGTGGTACTTCATCCTACTTAAACTCTTTTATGAAACGCAAAAATTCCTATTTTACAAAAATGGTGATAACGAAAAATTTTATACCCATTGGAACAGATGGAACCTGATCTTTCCTTAACTTGCCCAATTCGTCCAAAGTGCTGTTCCAAAATCAACATGGTCATCTCCTAATTCGCCCCGCTTTTAACATTGATTGGCAAGCCTACAAACCCAAAAACATGTAATCCGCGTTGTAAACTCGTTTGTAGATTTATGTAGTTTCTGTTATTATTCTCTGTTAATATTGGCCACATTATGTAATTCTTTTCGTTTGTCTCTCTCTCTCTCTCTCTCTCTCTATATATATATATATATATTAAAAGAAATAGAATAAACAGTACACAAAGTTAAAAATTTAACGCAAGCGCTTTCATTTTATAATCCTCAGGCGTTACATTACATAAATGTAACGCCTGAGGATTATAAAATGAAAGCGCTTGCGTTAAATTTTTAACTTTGTGTACTGTTTATTCTATTTCTTTTAATATTTTATACCGGACACTGTGATTTTTTCTAAAAACACAATTTGGATATATATATATATATATATATATATATATATATATATATATATATATATATATAAAACAATCCCGTGGGGATCCGGGTTAGAATAGGTCTGCAGTACCCCATACTTGTCGTAAGTGGCGACTAAATGGGGCGGTCCTTTGGATGAGACCGCAAAACCCGAGGCCCCGTGTTACAAGTAGGTGTGACAAGATAAAGATCCTTCTACGCTCAAAGGCCATAAGCGCCGAGCATAGGCCTAAACTTTGCAGCCCTTCACCGGCAGTGATGACGTCTCCATATGAGTGAAATATTCTCGAGAGGGACGTTAAACAATATTCAATAAATCGAGAAAAAACCAATGTATATTATGATCCTTGACAAATATGAACATGTCACAGACAAAAAGAGAAATACCCTTAGATATAAATTAATATGTACAAGTGAAAATCAATGCGAAGTTGACCACAATGTGGATTTTAAAAAACAAAATTAGTGGTTGTGAAAACCTGCTCGTAAAATTAAATGAATCTTGCAATTCATGGTGATCAAAACCTGCTCGTAAAATTAAATAAATCTGGCAATTCACGGTGATCAAAGCACCAACAATTTCAACCCGAAAAGAGAATCCATGTTTCTAAATTTCTAGTAATACCAGTATTAATTTGCATCTGTATTACACAAGCTACGTGTATGTGGTCAGTAACACTTTAAAGTTTTTGCACTCAGCACACAAAGGTCTCCTGGTGTACGCGTCTAGAGACATGTGACCACACAGCTTGTACTGTTGAATTGATTTTTGTCTAATCATAATTAAGCATTCTTGAATCCTGATATCTCAGGCTAAAGGCACCTGGGAAATATCAATTATTGACGACACGCTAATTAAATCTACTAAAACCATCATGCAGTGTAGACTCAGACTATTCCCGGCGAAAATTAGGACCAGACCTTTTGTGGTAATTTGTGATAGTGCACAATCTGAGCCAAAATGAATACCCCTTGCCAGAGAACACGTTAGGTATGGATCTGCCATTCTGAGTGATGCGGTATTACACGGTATTAAATGGGAGTCGGTATCGTTTTCATTCTGTTATAACCTCCTTGTGGATGGGAGTAATCTCAACAAATTTTATTTAACATTCTTATCCTAGAAATAAAACGTTATTCTTATCATGGGTTTTAGGATCCCACCAGATTTCAAACATTTGGTAATTTCATTTCATGCAATGCACAAAATGATTCAACCGCAGAAGAAATTTGTTCATCCTGCCCATTAACCAGTAAGATACATCAGCTATGAAGGGCTGAATTGTATGTAAGTAGGCACAGATTGAGGTAGGTAGGAAAGTAGGTCATAATTAGGTCCACGGAAATTTTTTAAAAAACCAATGCCCCCCCCCCCCTCCCTAAAAAATATGTTTCTGCAATGCCTGCACTCGCTTTATTTCCTGTTGTGAGATAAGTGTGTAAACACTGACTTTACTTTGTTATGACGTTAGACCATATTTGCCGGAAGATAAATCACGACAACAACACAGACCTTTTGATCTTGTGCGAGTAACTTACACTAATGAAGATTTTTCATTGTGACTAATGCTAAAGATACTAAGATGATGCCTATTAAAAGCTTGATAAAAATCGAAAACACATTGAAAAAAGCAAAAGAGTCCAAAATTACAATCCGAAAGCCGTCCTTGTGATTCTCGCGGTATCTTCCGAATTACTGCAATCAGTTTACGTAATCTTCTTGTTTTATCAAGGAACAATGAAAGTCGACTCTCAAAATGAAAAAGATAAAGAGATCAAAGTTACGAACAAACAGAGACCAAATAAATTCCGAAGCAATAATAATGGAATAGCGGGAAAAAGATGTGTTGGAAACAGTATTACGTAATATAAGAATTCTCGTGAGATTTCACTGACACCATTTTTATTCTGAGACTGCGGAACATCCTCTGAGGTCACCCATATCACGTTGGTTGGCTGGAGCTGCTCGTGTAATTACTTTGTTCACAGAGATGCTTTGCAGTGTACGTCAAAGTGGAGATATCGAATGTATTTTGGCTTCAGATCAGCAGACCCTGCGGAATACACGAGTTTGTTATATTACTATTGCGTTTCTTTATTAATAAACATTTTGACTCATGTTTCAAAATCAAATACACAAAAACCATTGGATTTGCCAATGACGATTAACAGACGGAACGCAACGACACATCTTTGATATTGTTACGAAATCTCTTTCATTATTTCTGAACAAGCAATTACTATATTTTGTCAGTAAATTTTGCGAACGATGGATATTTAAAAGTTAGAGTATGATTTGCATACTGATTTTGAATACATAGATAAAAGAATTGTCACATATAAGGATGGAGAACCTTGAATGCACCTGTAACTGTGAAAAAATTCGCGTGGAGGTAATTTACACTAAATACGCGAGAGAGACTTCTTTGTGTAAAATTTATATTTAGCGAATATAATGGCGTACAGCGGAAGTGCCACCCACGTGATTGGTGCGCCTGAAATAAAGGTATCACACCGGTAATTATTTTCACTATATATTACTATAGAGGAAAAAAATTCATTAAAAATCAGTTTACAGAATTGATGCCGAATAACGCAGTCAGAAACGTTCTATGTTACCTATCTCGTCTGCCGACACCAGAAAAACACCACCCTACGCGGCATTTTCGAAAATAAATTACCCGCAAACAAGACTACCCTCAAATCCACGTGTTTTTCACATGTGTGTAAACAGCCGGAGTACACCTCAGGAAGTAGCCTCAGCTACCAACAGCAAATAGTTCCTTTGTATACACTTGGTTATTTCTACAAATTACACAAAATTTCATAATCAGGGGTGCAAAAATTAAGAGAAAAGAAGAAGAGGAAATGAGAAAAATCGCGCAAGGAAAAAAATATTTCTTTAAATATATGGAACTACAATTGAAGTTCATTTTGATTGGACAATTACCGGTGTGATACCTAAAACATTGTTCTAGTTCTCAGAGTATCGCTACTTCCCATGTTAAGAACTCAGAAAATCAGCTGCCTTTACGCAACTGCATTTACTAGTACATCATTTGCTAGAGAGGGGGGATGATTTCTGCTGGTAAATTAAATTTGCATTATTTAGTTTCGATTTATACATGTATATGTCATTTAATCAACATCTTAATGTCCATTTAATCAAATTTAAAGTCCTTCATCAGCATTATCTCAAGTACACCATACATGTGGTGGACGGATTTAAGATATTCTTTGTTACCAGTACAACATTAACCATACCAGTTCAAAACAACAACAAAAGTAGACATCACGATTCATAAACAAATGTAAGGTCTGTCCAAGTACACACGATGAGTTGGCATTGTAAAAAAAAAAACAATTTTGTGAATTCTTTTTGTTTTGGATATTGACAAGAAAGTCTGTATCTGTGCATAGAAAATGTAAAATGTGATTTCATTGGTAAAACCCCCATCGTCGGAAATGGTAAAACCCTGGACCTATCGGGGGCTTCGCCCCTAGGTCTCCACCAAGGTTTTGTCCTGGACCCACTTGGGGCCTCAAGGCGGCCCCAGATTCCCTTACCATACTTGCATACACTTCACTTTCTTTCTGGCTACGCACCTGAAAATGAAGAATCCCCAACCGACTTTTATGTTGGAATATCTACAATGGTTTAAACTTTTTCCTTTTACATCTTTACAAATTGTAATGACATCCATTTACTCATGAATGTGTTGCAGTTGTAAACAATGCGCATATCAAATTTTATAAGTATAGTACGTCTATTTTAATTAAAGGGCTGAGAATCCTTAATATATATATATATATATATATATATATATATATATATAATACAGCAATATTACGTCTATTTTAATTAAAGGGCTGAGAATCCTTAATATATATATATATATATATATATATATATATATATATATATAATACAGCAATATTATTTCATTTTATAACTGTCTGAAGAGGCATTAAAGCCGAAAGCGCTAACAGTGAAATGTTATTCGAGTTTTGTGTTTCTTGACTTTTATTATTGGATATATATATATTCATATATCCCACCGTTTTCACACAATATCTGTTCTGATTTACATAATTTTTGTTCTCTAACCAGAAAAACCTGTCTACCATGGAACTCTCCTCCTCAAAACTAAATGTTTAATTAGTCATATGCCATTGGGAGATTTTAAGGGGGGGGGGGAGTTTGTCATCACCTTCATAGCTAATGTCCGTTTAATGATATAAAGCACTAAGAAGCCCTTCTTTGGTGTTGCATGAAAGTGATTATATATTTCATACATATGTGAAATTTCTATTACAGACACTGTAGACATGTGGAATTTCTATAAGATAGGATATCATATAAATTTTGATATATTGTAATAATATGGGATTTCCAAACAATATAAAGGAAATGTGAAATTTCCATAAAATATGATGACACGTGATTTTATTTTATAACATAGAGTGTAAACATGTCGAATTTCTATGGAATATATAGAAAATGTGTGAAATTTCTATACGATATAGTACACATAAGGAATATATATATATATATATATATATATATATATATATATATAAAACTCTAAACACTTTGTAGAAATATTTCGACCGTGTTACCGGTTTAGAGTTTTTTCTGTATTTTACTTCCAAAAAAGAGATTTTATATACATAATGCGCATATGGTGCATCAAAATTGGTACCGTATAACTTTTACATACATACATACACACACACACACACACACACACACACACACACACACATATATATATATATATATATATATATATATATATATATATATATATATAATGTATATATATAGGCCTCTGCTGGTGGACTGTTAGTCCCCGAGGGTCTCTACAGCCCAGTAGCTAAGTACTTCGTTAACTAGCTTGAAAATATGGATGTATATTTAATTGCTGTGATAAAATTTAGAAATTCATTTCAAAATTAAGGATTATCTCCCTCATGCATAGCTCTGATCCTTAGACGAATTCGGCACTCAGTTTTTCCTTTTAGTTCTTGCAAGTTTATTGTTATTTCGGATTTCCAAGATTTCGACTTGAACATCACTGAAGAGACATTATTTGTCGAAATGCGCATCTGGTGCATCAAAATTGGATTGGTACCGTATAAGTTTTACATATATATATAACTTGCCTATCTATTATAAAAGAATTTCTTCTTCTTAAGATATAGTGTGCACATGTGGGATTTCTTCTTAAGATATAGTGTGCACATGTGGAATTTCTTGAGGATTCAAATATTCATTCTACTAATATTGGAACAAAACCTGACAGCAAACCTTACCCAGTGATGATTAAAAATGTACCGAACAATGAACGAGGAGAACTGAGCTACAGTATTCTAGTATTTTGAAATATCGAAATCTTTTAAAAATTGCATTATACTGATTCGTCCAATTCATCGCAGTTATTAGACATAGAAAAGTTACATTTTATAGAATATGGAACTTACGAAAATCGGCAAAATAAACTACAAACATTTGCAATATACCGTGCCTAATGTAACCCAATATTTAATTATAAATAACAGGTAAAAGGTCAAGGAAAGGTAAAAGGTCAAGGAGACACAAAGGGAAATTCCGAAAGTTATTTGAGTGCAAGATTTAAGCTACATTTTCATATGTCCTCCATGAAATGCGAAGATAACGAACAGTATTCAATCCCATAATTCCTATAAGCAATATACAATATTTCGTTTTTATCTTGTGAAATACTTCTCAAACATGTCCCTATTGATGTTATTTTTCGGTAGTTATGGTGACAATCAACATCCCCTAACATTTACATGAAGTTACAGATAAACCAGTATACAACTTTTTTTTTTTTAAAAACAACACCACCAATACATGTCACGTGTTGTATATTTCATGTACATGTAGTTAGCTGCAGAACTGTAGCTCTCTGGGAAAATATTGGGACAGATTAGAGAGTTATAGATCCACCCCTTGTAAAAACCTTCGATTTACGGCGCACAAAAATTGTGCACGGTTGAGGCCTTATCTCTTTGTATTCTCGCATCGCCATCTCATCAATTTAATACCAAAAATATTCTTCACATGTTTTCCTACTCTATTTGTGTCCAAACAAAAAATGCACATGGCTAAGGCCTTATATCGCTGTATTCTCGCACCGCCGTCTCTAACATATTTCCTACTAGACTTATGTCCAAACATGCCTTCAAATATTCATTAAAGCCCCATACAACCCAAAAGCTCACAGCTTCAAATGATTTCGTTTGTTGACGTAGCCATATAAGGTAGCCAGTAAATTCGAATCCCGGTTCGTTTCCATACTGGCACAATAACGTCTAGATGTGAATTAATACCCCACAAATACAGAAGAATATGGAATCTGAAAAAGTCTTGGCCTCAATTTCTGAAGAGAATAAAAATACCTGAAACAAATTAGAATACCATGAAAAAATCTTTTTCTTATCTCTGAACAACATCTTTGATTAACGACTCCAGACAAAAGACTTGTATGCTGACACTAAGCTCCCGGATTTTATTTGTCCTGTACTTGGATTTATCTTTCTTTTATTTCGCTATCTTCACTACAGCCGATGTTCAGCGCTCGCCAATCGCCAGTTAGCCAAACCATACTCAGGGTTAAAAAGAATATGGTGAACGTATATTCATTACTAATATTGATCTGTCACTCTAAGGGCCCTTTAGGATTTTTTTTTTATCACTAATTACTCTCCTGTGCACGAGGGAGAATTTGTTTTCGATTTTTTCCTCATAAGTTTGATTAGCCAAGGCAGGGTAAAGCAACGCAAACTTCTTATAAACGTTCTTTCAATCAACTTCATATACATATCTTGTCATGTTATACAATATACAAAGTGATTTTCCCTGGAATATGAGATTTACATAAGTAATCAAAAAAAAAATCTCATAAATTAGCTACTTATTAAATCATTTGCTTGTGATAGCAGTTCGCGAAAAGAATGAAACATCTGGTATTTTTTTCAATAATAAAGTACCAAAATAAATCGTTAGAGCAAACCGCATCAAATCTTGTTCACAACGAAACAGAAAGTTCAGATACAAATCTTGCCATTTTCAAATTTACGGATGTATATTTCAAATTTTTATACATAAAGTATACATTGCAGTGTGGAAGCATATTTCTTACCTTAAATAGTTAGCATCAAGCTCATATAACGACTTCTGGCCCAAAGTGCGGTGAGCGAACAAGAGTGTATCTCCGTACAGATTTAAATACTGCACGCAAGTCTAGTATTTACCCTTTGGAGTCTTCAAAACAGCATTTTCTTCTCCAAGGACCCGGGGCCATTTTTCTTTATTGTCATTGATGTATCATGTTCATTTTTCTACTGACGCGCATCTTAAGTCTCAAAACAGCGCGGGGATTTGAGAAATTATGTATGCCTTAGTTTTTTCCACTAACAGTCGTTGTTTTTACGTCAGCAAGAGGTTTCTGTGGTTGTCTGACCTTCTTTTAAGTGCTATTAGCAAACTGGAGTCTTGGTAATCTGGTTTGCCAGACCTCCTTTCCACCAATTCATCATCATCGTGCATGTTTTATGCTTTTGTATATAGTCAAAACAATTCCTACATCAAGTGAGTTTGTTCAGCACAGGAATAAATCTTTAATAAAATGCATTATGTGGGTCATTCATCTATCATATCCTTAAAAGTATATTCATTAGTGCATAAAAGGCAGAGAAAATATTTTCACCTTCATATCCACTTGTATCTATTTCTTGGTTTTACCTTAATTCTGTCAGCAGGAACCAGTTCTCTTCTCGAAGTTGCATGCCTTGGCAGGCGACGAAAATGTCAATGTCGTTAATTTCTGTCTGTTATAATTGGCAACGATCTCGAACAATATCAACCCTGGGAGTTTTCTGAAGGAGCATCCAGAATAATCTCTGTCCGGAAATGCTCCTGCAAAGAGTTCGTATTAAGATTTCGTGTATAATCAAGAAATGAAACGTCGACAGGGCCCCCACTAGGAAGCTGACGTTATTACAAGATGTTCCGTGTAGAAACCCGCTAACCTTTCCACTAATGGTTGATGAATTCACTAAGCCTAATGAAAGACGACACACACCATGCATTACTCTATGGTAACACCCACCTTTCCTAATGCAATTCTTCTATCTTTTATTGCTTCTTAACATTTCTTGTGAACCTTTGAAGTAGCGTTTATGTGGTATCTCATCGAAATCAAAATAGCATGTAAACGCTAATATGTTCGTAATATTGAAACACTGCTCTCTCTCTATATATATATTTGCAAAGAGGTTAAGAACTACAAGACCATTTACCTGAGAACACTTGATAAATTGCAGAAGCGACACGAGCTTCCAGGCAAGTTAATATCCCCATCTCATCTCTCTCTCTCTCTCTCTCTCTCTCTCTCTCTCTCTCTCATCGGATTCAATAAACTGAGCACAAGTGAAGATAACGAACAGTGATCAATCTCATAAATCCAATGAAAGATGCAGAATTAAAAGAAGAGCAAACACGGACCCCTGAACACATCAGAGGTGGATCCGGTGCCTAGGAGGAGTAAACATCCCTTGTTGAACGGTCAAACCTGCCGTGAGCCCTATATCTTGGGAATAATCCGCAGTCAAAATCAGTATATGTACAGAACGGCCTTATAATTGGTATGAAACACGTCAGACAGCATTTTCCCTGTGATGGCTTGTATTTGCAAATTAGATCATAATGACAACCATAGAATTTGCGAAATGCTGACTTTAAATTAGACTGTTAAAAGCCCTGTACGATCAACTTTTTTGTCAGTAGCCTGCCTCAATTAAAAATTTATCATACGCAAAACATTGCTACACAAATATGGGAAGTTGACGCTGAAGTTATCTCGTTTGTCATAAAGTTGGGCTCTTAGTTTGCCGTTGACATTTATGTCCAATAGAATATCCATATGGGATACAGTTATTGAAGACTCCGTGTTTTCTTTTATTTCGAGTTCACTGGGATATATCGAATCGACATATGAATGAAACGTCGATATATCTAAATGTAGAGATGAAGGTCATATGACAGCAAGATATTTTTTTTTCTTGTCATATAGAAGGTTTTGAATAAATTCTGTCTCATAACAATACAAAAAACAGGTAAGCTAATAATGGAGCACAACTTGTGCCCACGGAAATTCCAAAACACTGTTGGAAGACCAGATCACCAAAGACAACGTTAATATTGTCAAGGAGGAATTCCAACATATTTTTATTATCAGTTTCAGAATATCTGTGTGTAGATTCAGAATGGCATTTAACAAAGTATTTTGTTTTAAATGACCGAGCATAAGAAATTAATATTTCCATTTTTTACTGAAGAAACAGCTTTCAATGATGTCAAAAAGTCAGGACTTAAGCTTATAATATATCGTTAGTTATTATATACTTTCAATTTCATCTCTTCTTTTTTCTTTTAAAGTTTGCGGGCATATATCACACGATATATGCCCGGAAACATTCCGGCCCGCAAACATTACGTCACAATCAAATTTCTACGCCGTTAATTTTCAAATTTTTCTTGTTTTTCATCTTTTAGACAGTTAAACCGATAAAGTTATTGTTAAAAATAAAATTATTGTTAGTTTCTAAATGAAATTGAAAGTATATGATAAAAAGGTTATAGACTTTGTATGGGAAATATGACGACCTCGTTTTTTGTCGCGAACGGACCTCGCAAGCTCGGTCCGTCTACGCGCCAAAAATTTCCCATACAAAGTCTATAACCTATAAGAATTATCGTGTAAATTGTTTAAAAGTCGTACTATTTGATGCGGTTGATTGGAGAAAGGTTTTACTAAATTTCCTTTGGAATTTTTGAGAATCCACATTTGATTTATATCACTCCTTGCATGTGTTGTGTCACAATACATCTGAAGTTTCTCCTTCACAGAAGTTATTATTTTCGCGAGGAGTAAAGATAGGGGCTTAGTACATATAAAACATTTAATGGATCGTGCAACGTATCTCTGTGAGGGATTTTGTGTAGTTTTGGAATCCAGTAAAGGTAAGGTAATTCACATTCGTTCTTCCATTGACTGGGATATGAAATGTGATTAAAACTGAAACGTGATTTTGAAGAATTTCTTCTTTGAAAAAAGAAGTATAAGTTGGATTACCATATGTGGAATTAAAGCCAAGTTCGTTTAAAATAGTTGTAATAATGAGTCTTACAAACAAAGACCATGTTGTTACTTGCTTTGTCAGCTGGAACCTATACATATTCCTAATGTTACATATCTAATTGCATTATCACTTCTGTTTTACTAAACACAAAAGGATATATGGTACGCACTTTTGTTTTGATGTGTCTAATACGAGTTTTTGATATTCCTATTATACTTTTTATCCATTCTAACAGGGTGGCAAGCTCTTAATTTGTTTTTACTTTAAAACACAAATCCCGGCACAGTTCTGGTTGATTGATTGATTGAATATTGTTTAACGTGCCTCTCGAGAATATTTCACTCATATGGAGACGTCACCACTGCTGGTGAAGGGCTGCAAAATTTAGGCCTATGCTCGGCGCTTATAGCCATTGAGCAGGGAGGGATCTTTATCGTGCCACACCTGCTGTGACACGGGACCTCGGTTTTTGCGGTCTCATCCGAAGGACCGCCCCCATTTAGTCGCCTCTTACGACAAGTAAGGGGGTACTGAAGTGAAGAGCTATTCTAACCCCCACGGGAAAAGACAGTTCTGGCATGCGATGAGTAGAGATCATTCCTAAGCAATCATGTCAATCAGTGTATAGTCCTTCAGTTGATACAGCCCTTTTTCATGAGTTGAAATTAAGTAAAATTTACCGCTATTAATGTTTCAAAATTTTCTAGAAATTTACGGTATAAATATAGGCAAGTAGAAACATTCATTTAATTTACGATCAATCGTCTTTCTTTTAAAAGGTGAGCACAATTCCATAAGAACACAATGTTGCATTACAGTGCTTCTCGTAATAATAAAACTGGGACCACCATTGTTGATACCATGATATTATTACATGTATTTCTAAATAACCATCCTAATTAGCCGGTCTGGAGACTTAAGATGATGACTCTGATTTCCGGATCAAACATTTTTTAAAAATACCAAGCATTCTAACAGTATTGCATGGCAATACATAGTCCCCTACCGGTTGTAAAAATGACTGTACCACAACAATATTCAAAGCTCATTATGTAGGTTATGGTAAAAGGGAAAATTGGGAAACCATGATAAGAATGGTTGCAAATCAAGTAGAGACTAGACCAGGAAAAAAGACAAAATAATTAGGTTTAGGTCTTTAACCAAGTCAATAAACTGTGACATGAAGGTGATCATGTATAATTTAGCTACATGTATATTGTTGTATTACTATGCTAGAAGTTTTAATGAGTGTAGTATTCTTATCTACAGAGGTAAGAAACTTGGATGTAAACTAACAATCCATGCTATTTTTCTAGGTCCAAGGACCATAACTTAATGGAAAATCAACGGATCTAAATGAAATTCGAACTTGATCTGTAACTTGTTATGGCAAAGCAATGTACCAAATATCAAATGAATATCTGCAAGCACAACCAAAGAAAGTCTGGAAAACTTATCATTCATGCTATTTTTCTAAGTCCAAGGGTCATAAGTAAGTGAAAAAATCAACGGACCAAGACGAAATTCGAACTTGATTTGTAACTTGTTATGGCAAAGCAACATACCAAATATAAAATAAATATCTGCAAGAACAGAAGAAAAAAATGCAGAAAACTGGACTGACGAACGGAGCGCAAACCTAAAGTCCCCTTCGACTTCGTCGATAGGGGACTAAAAATCAACTAACCGAGACGTAATTCGAACTTGATTTGTAACTTGTTATGGCAAAGCAACATATCAAATATAAAATAAATATCTGCAAGAACAGAAGAAAAAAATGCAGAAAACTGGACTGACGAACGGAGCGCAAACCTAAAGTCCCCTTCGACTTCGTCGATAGGGGACTAAAAATCAACTAACCGAGACGTAATTCGAACTTGATTTGTAACTTGTTGTGGCAAAGCAATGTACCAAATATCAAATGAATATCTGCAAGCACAACCAAAAAAAGTCCGGAAAACTGATAATTCATGCTGTTTTTCTAAGTCCAAGGGCCATAACCAAGTGAAAAATCAACGGACCGAGACGGAATTCGAACTTGATCTGTAACTTGTTATGGCAAAGCAATGTACCAAAAATCAAATGAATATATGCAAGAACAGAGAAAAAAGTGCAGAAAACTGGACTGACAGGCAGACAGACAGACGGACGGAGCGCAAACTTAAGTCCCCTTTTGGCTTCGTCGATAGGGTACTAAAAATTAAAATTATACATTCTACTTTCATTTAAGACGGATTTCCTAGCCATTGAAATAGATGTACTTATTCATCAAGATTCATGCACGCATGGTTCACAACTGCAGCGCATTCATGAGGAAATGGCCATCATTACAATTTGTAATGATATCGAAGTCCAAAACAAACCAAGGCAATGTAAATACAATGTAATATCTTTCATTTTCGTTAGTATTATTTCTTCCTCTTCCATTATAAGTTCACAAATGTTGAAGTATTTTCCCAACATACTCTTTGGTCATAATATTTTTTTTCGAGATATATTACGTAATAAGAATCAAAGCGTGTAACAACATTGTCTTTGTAAGGCTCATTATTACAACTGTATTTTAAACGAACTCGGCATTAATTCCACGTCTGGTAAAGGTTCGAACACAAGTTCTAACACCTTACGAGGTTCTTAAGTCGGTAAGATGAAAGAAGTGTTTTCATTTAAGCTAAAAATGTTCAGATAAATCATTTTAGAATTATATGTAGAACCTTAACTTCTTGGAGATTGGATAGAATTTTACAAAGACTTAATTTTCAAGATAGAAATGAACATTCACATTCTGTGTAAGGGGTCAGCACGAAATAAGAAATCTCATTCAATGGTAAAGGTATTTGTTCTCCACGATTAAATTTTGTTCAGAAAAGACGCACATGTTAAATTTTCTTCAGATAATTTCTCTTGCTCTAGAATTTCATCTCGGGCATGGATTACTTCATTGTTATTCAAGTGCTTCGATTTTTTTTTTGATTTTTTTTTTTTTATAATTACAGAATTAAAAAAAAAAATGCACTTTTCGCTTTCTTCGTACCTCATAGGATGGACTATCAGAATCACATTTCTGATTCTCATGACATTTCAAGTTTTCTTTATTTCAATTACCACCTTAATTCTAAACTCTGGAGACTAGAATAATGATTTCCCATCTTGAGAAGAAACTGATCGCTCGGCATCTTGCCCATTACAAAAACAGAATTTTTTCTTTAAAATTGTTTTGATTTTATTGTTTTACGTCCCAATGGAGAATTTTCCACACGTCCCGTGGGGATTAGGATTGGATAGGTCCTCAGTACCCCTTGCTTGTCTTAAAAGGCCCGGGTTCGAATCTCGATCTCAGCACCACGGCAAACCGTGTCACGACAGACATTGGCATGATAAACAACTCTCAATGCTACGGCCCTCAGAACTATGCATGGGTCAAAATTTGGGACACTTGAAACTAGAGAAGTCCTTACCTGTGAGAATTTGATTTATTGTATATTGTTTAACTTCCCTCTCGAGGATTTTTTTCTCAAATGGAGACGTCACCATTGCTGGTGAAGGACTGCAAAATTTAGGCCTATGCTCGTCGGTTACGCCCTTTGAGCAGGGAGGGATCTTTATCGTGCCACACCTGCTGTGACACGAGACCTTGGGTTTTGCGGTCTCATCAGAAGGACCGCTCCATTTAGTTGCTTCTTACGACAAGCAAGGAATACTGAGGACCTATTCTAATTCGGATCCCCAAGGGACTTGTTTTACGGAGATGAGGGATTAGCATACATGCTCTAAACTAATGAACTTGCAGACGATTCATCGGGAATCTCTGCAGCAGATCACTTACTACTACAACAAGAAAATTCCAAAACTTTAAACACTTAATAGCGTAATTTAACCCTAAAGAGTGTACTCGTTCCAAATATCCGGAAATGACGACACATGGATTTATTCCGGGTCAAGCACCAAAGGTCAATGATGGACGTCCAAGATCTAAACAGACAACAAAATGTTAAAAATACATAAATAGATGATTGTTGATTATAATATCTTGTTCCATAGATGTAATATAGTCTATTACTTGTCAGATAACTTTTGTTTCATCTCAATATATCTTGAAATCAGTATTTCTTGTTTTATTGTGTAACTACGGGGTGTATTTAATACCAGAACGTCCTCTAATCCTAGAGAATATCCCAATGATAATACACTTCCAGCTTCTGCAGACAGTTTATGGCCACTTTTCCAAAAATCCCCTGCGCATGTTGACCCTGAAGTTGACTATTGTCATTCACAATGTCAAATTATCTATTGATTCATCTGCAGAGGCTTTTTAGACACAGAGTTGAACGCTATTTTTGAAGAAAAGAACGCAATGTTTATTACCAATGTTATGATAATGGAGTGACTGTAACCATCAATTTCTTGTAGATGCTTGGTAGAAACATGATTTATACGATGTCGTAAAACTTTTGCATGATGTAATTTAGTAATCCAACGCAAACTCATATTACATTCCAAATCTTTTATAAATCTATCAAAACTTTTGGAATAAATACAGTGTTGGTAGCCAAATATACGTCATGTTCCAATGTCTCCTTCTTGGTAATAATTAGATCTCGGTGAGTTTGCCGGAAGTTGTTTTATAGGCCTCCATCACAACAGTAAACTATCACTCATTGTAGTAAGACGAATAAATAGGTCATTGAAATATATCTGATTTCGTTGTTTAGTTGTAAGTGTAATTTTTCTTCTTGGTATTGTTTGTACCGTTATACCAATGAGGTTCGCTCCTGAGTTTTGCAGTATTGTAAAAAAAAAAAAATTTTAGAAGTACATTTCTGATTTCTAGATTGAAGGGGAACTATGAAATTAAAAAGAAAAAATATGGTCATAGTGCTACAGTGTGTTAAACTTGACCGTTTTACTAACGATTTATTTACATAAACTCGATTTGTCTATTAGTATCAACACAACAAAAGCATCACAAGTCAATCATTGCATCAAATAAATACACTCTATATATAACAAGATAATTATGAAAAAAAAGTTCAATGTTAGCAGATTGGAAATAAATAATGACCTTTTAACAGTTAATAATTATACGGAATTTGAGAGTTCCAAAGACCACAGTAGAACTATTGCCTTTTTTTTAATTGCATATAAATCTTGCTTTGAAATTTACGATGAAACTTGGGCATATTTATTGGCCAAAATCCTGAATTTTCTACAAACTTTCTGGAAAATCAATATAGATGTTCTAAAGAATCGAAGTTCTGTTTACAAAAGGTGAATATCAAACTCATAACTCCTATAAAAAATACAAAAACTTAGTGTAGGTCAAACACAGACCCCTGGATATTCTAGAGGTGGAATCAAGTGTCTAGGAGTAGTAGGCATCCCCTATCGACGGGTTACACCCGCTGTGATCCCAAGGTCATGAACGGGTAAACTGAGTAATCCGTAGTTAAAAGTCAGTGGGTAAAGAACGGCCTAACAATTGGTATGAAACCTGTCAGAGAGCATTTGACCTAGTGGCAGGTTGTATTGGTAAATTAAATCATTTTAACGATCATAGAATTTGCGAAATGCTGACTTTAAATGAGACTGGTGAAACCTCTGTAACATCAACTTATTTGTCGGTAGCCTGCCTGATCACATGCAGAACAAGCTCTTGTGTATCGAATCAGTTGACATACATTAAACACCATGTGCAGGTGATCATGGAATATTGCCACAAATATAGGAAGTTGACAATGGAGAAGCTGAAGTCATCCCGTTTGTCATAAAATTGAGTTTTTAGTTTGCCGTTATCACCTATGTGCAACAAAATATATAAATATGAAGCAAATATGGAAGACTGGTGTCTTTTATTTCGAGTTTACTTGGATATATCGAATCGACATATGAATGAAAATGATTATTGTTAACAGATAAAACGTCATCGATATAACTAATGTCGAGTTGAAGACCACAGCATCATAAATTACAAAACTGAAATACGCGTCTAGGGGTGTGATTACTGACGATATGTTGCATAAAACAGACACTGTAAAACATACTTAAGATCGAATCCTTCCGCCACAAAATGCTGTCATTTCTACACCCTTTCAAACTTGGAATCGACATACAAATTTTCAAGTGGATAGGTTTACATAACATAGGGCAATAAAATAAGCACTGAACCATTGTGTACATGGTTATATCATTCTGTGTAGTTGTGTACATAGTTATATCATTCTGTGTAGTTGTGTACATAGTTATATCATTCTGTGTAGTTGTATACATGGTTATATCATTCTGTGTAGTTGTGTACATGGTTATATCATTCTGTGTAGTTGTGTACATAGTTATATCATTCTGTGTAGTTGTGTACATGGTTATATCATTCTGTGTAGTTGTGTACATAGTTATATCATTCTGTGTAGTTGTATACATGGTTATATCATTCTGTGTAGTTGTATACATGGTTATATCATTCTGTGTAGTTGTGTACATAGTTATATCATGCTGTGTAGTTGTGTACATAGTTATAGCATGCTGTGTAGTTGTGTACATAGTTATATCATTCTGTGTAGTTGTGTACATAGTTATAGCATGCTGTGTAGTTGTGTACATAGTTATATCATTCTGTGTAGTTGTGTACATAGTTATATAATTCTGTGTAGTTGTGTACATAGTTATAGCATGCTGTGTAGTTGTGTACATAGTTATAGCATGCTGTGTAGTTGTGTACATGGTTATATCATTCTGTGTAGTTGTGTACATAGTTATATCATGCTGTGTAGTTGTGTACATGGTTATATCATTCTGTGTAGTTGTGTACATGGTTATATAATTCTGTGTAGTTGTGTACATAGTTATAGCATGCTGTGTAGTTGTGTACATAGTTATAGCATGCTGTGTAGTTGTGTACATAGTTATAGCATGCTGTGTAGTTGTGTACATAGTTATAGCATGCTGTGTAGTTGTGTACATAGTTATAGCATGCTGTGTAGTTGTGTACATGGTTATAGCATGCTGTGTAGTTGTGTACATAGTTATAGCATGCTGTGTAGTTGTATACATGGTTATATCATTCTGTGTAGTTGTGTACATAGTTATAGCATGCTGTGTAGTTGTGTACATGGTTATATAATTCTGTGTAGTTGTGTACATAGTTATAGCATGCTGTGTAGTTGTGTACATAGTTATAGCATGCTGTGTAGTTGTGTACATAGTTATAGCATGCTGTGTAGTTGTGTACATAGTTATAGCATGCTGTGTAGTTGTGTACATAGTTATAGCATGCTGTGTAGTTGTGTACATGGTTATAGCATGCTGTGTAGTTGTGTACATAGTTATAGCATGCTGTGTAGTTGTGTACATGGTTATAGCATGCTGTGTAGTTGTGTACATAGTTATATCATTCTGTGTAGTTGTGTACATGGTTATATAATTCTGTGTAGTTGTGTACATAGTTATAGCATGCTGTGTAGTTGTGTACATAGTTATAGCATGCTGTGTAGTTGTGTACATAGTTATAGCATGCTGTGTAGTTGTGTACATAGTTATAGCATGCTGTGTAGTTGTGTACATAGTTATAGCATGCTGTGTAGTTGTGTACATGGTTATAGCATGCTGTGTAGTTGTGTACATAGTTATAGCATGCTGTGTAGTTGTGTACATGGTTATAGCATGCTGTGTAGTTGTATACATGGTTATATCATTCTGTGTAGTTGTGTACATAGTTATAGCATGCTGTGTAGTTGTGTACATAGTTATAGCATGCTGTGTAGTTGTGTACATAGTTATAGCATGCTGTGTAGATGTGTACATGGTTATATCATTCTGTGTAGTTGTGTACATAGTTATAGCATGCTGTGTAATTGTGTACATAGTTATAGCATTCTGTGTAGTTGTGTACATAGTTATAGCATGCTGTGTAGTTGTGTACATAGTTATATAATTCTGTGTAGTTGTGTACATAGTTATAGCATGCTGTGTAGTTGTGTACATAGTTATAGCATGCTGTGTAGTTGTATACATGGTTATAGCATGCTGTGTAGTTGTATACATGGTTATATCATTCTGTGTAGTTGTGTACATGGTTATAGCATGCTGTGTAGTTGTGTACATGGTTATAGCATGCTGTGTAGTTGTGTACATGGTTATAGCATGCTGTGTAGTTGTGTACATAGTTATAGCATGCTGTGTAGTTGTATACATGGTTATAGCATGCTGTGTAGTTGTGTACATGGTTATAGCATGCTGTGTAGTTGTGTACATGGTTATATCATTCTGTGTAGTTGTGTACATGGTTATAGCATGCTGTGTAGTTGTATACATGGTTATATCATTCTGTGTAGTTGTGTACATGGTTATAGCATGCTGTGTAGTTGTATACATGGTTATAGCATGCTGTGTAGTTGTATACATGGTTATATCATTCTGTGTAGTTGTATACATGGTTATATCATTCTGTGTAGTTGTGTACATAGTTATATCATTATGTGTAGTTGTGTACATGGTTATAGCATGCTGTGTAGTTGTATACATGGTTATATCATTCTGTGTAGTTGTATACATGGTTATATCATTCTGTGTAGTTGTGTACATGGTTATAGCATGCTGTGTAGTTGTATACATGGTTATAGCATGCTGTGTAGTTGTGTACATGGTTATAGCATGCTGTGTAGTTGTGTACATGGTTATAGCATGCTGTGTAGTTGTATACATGGTTATATCATTCTGTGTAGTTGTATACATGGTTATAGCATGCTGTGTAGTTGTGTACATGGTTATAGCATGCTGTGTAGTTGTGTACATGGTTATAGCATGCTGTGTAGTTGTATACATGGTTATAGCATGCTGTGTAGTTGTATACATGGTTATAGCATGCTGTGTAGTTGTATACATGGTTATATCATTCTGTGTAGTTGTATACATGGTTATATCATTCTGTGTAGTTGTATACATGGTTATATCATTCTGTGTAGTTGTGTACATAGTTATATCATTATGTGTAGTTGTGTACATGGTTATAGCATGCTGTGTAGTTGTATACATGGTTATATCATTCTGTGTAGTTGTATACATGGTTATATCATTCTGTGTAGTTGTGTACATGGTTATAGCATGCTGTGTAGTTGTATACATGGTTATAGCATGCTGTGTAGTTGTGTACATGGTTATATCATTCTGTGTAGTTGTGTACATGGTTATAGCATGCTGTGTAGTTGTGTACATGGTTATAGCATGCTGTGTAGTTGTGTACATAGTTATAGCATGCTGTGTAGTTGTGTACATGGTTATAGCATGCTGTGTAGTTGTATACATGGTTATAGCATGCTGTGTAGTTGTGTACATGGTTATAGCATGCTGTGTAGTTGTGTACATAGTTATAGCATGCTGTGTAGTTGTATACATGGTTATAGCATGCTGTGTAGTTGTGTACATGGTTATAGCATGCTGTGTAGTTGTGTACATGGTTATATCATTCTGTGTAGTTGTATACATGGTTATATCATTCTGTGTAGTTGTGTACATGGTTATAGCATGCTGTGTAGTTGTGTACATGGTTATAGCATGCTGTGTAGTTGTGTACATGGTTATAGCATGCTGTGTAGTTATGTACATAGTTATAGCATGCTGTGTAGTTGTATACATGGTTATAGCATGCTGTGTAGTTGTGTACATGGTTATAGCATGCTGTGTAGTTGTGTACATGGTTATATCATTCTGTGTAGTTGTGTACATGGTTATAGCATGCTGTGTAGTTGTATACATGGTTATATCATTCTGTGTAGTTGTGTACATGGTTATAGCATGCTGTGTAGTTGTATACATGGTTATAGCATGCTGTGTAGTTGTATACATGGTTATATCATTCTGTGTAGTTGTATACATGGTTATATCATTCTGTGTAGTTGTGTACATAGTTATATCATTATGTGTAGTTGTGTACATGGTTATAGCATGCTGTGTAGTTGTATACATGGTTATATCATTCTGTGTAGTTGTATACATGGTTATATCATTCTGTGTAGTTGTGTACATGGTTATAGCATGCTGTGTAGTTGTGTACATGGTTATAGCATGCTGTGTAGTTGTATACATGGTTATAGCATGCTGTGTAGTTGTATACATGGTTATAGCATGCTGTGTAGTTGTATACATGGTTATAGCATTCTGTGTAGTTGTATACATGGTTATATCATTCTGTGTAGTTGTATACATGGTTATATCATTCTGTGTAGTTGTGTACATAGTTATATCATTATGTGTAGTTGTGTACATGGTTATAGCATGCTGTGTAGTTGTATACATGGTTATATCATTCTGTGTAGTTGTATACATGGTTATATCATTCTGTGTAGTTGTGTACATGGTTATAGCATGCTGTGTAGTTGTATACATGGTTATAGCATGCTGTGTAGTTGTGTACATGGTTATATCATTCTGTGTAGTTGTGTACATGGTTATAGCATGCTGTGTAGTTGTGTACATGGTTATAGCATGCTGTGTAGTTGTGTACATAGTTATAGCATGCTGTGTAGTTGTGTACATGGTTATAGCATGCTGTGTAGTTGTATACATGGTTATAGCATGCTGTGTAGTTGTGTACATGGTTATAGCATGCTGTGTAGTTGTGTACATAGTTATAGCATGCTGTGTAGTTGTATACATGGTTATAGCATGCTGTGTAGTTGTGTACATGGTTATAGCATGCTGTGTAGTTGTGTACATGGTTATATCATTCTGTGTAGTTGTATACATGGTTATATCATTCTGTGTAGTTGTGTACATAGTTATAGCATGCTGTGTAGTTGTGTACATGGTTATAGCATGCTGTGTAGTTGTGTACATGGTTATAGCATGCTGTGTAGTTGTGTACATAGTTATAGCATGCTGTGTAGTTGTATACATGGTTATAGCATGCTGTGTAGTTGTGTACATGGTTATAGCATGCTGTGTAGTTGTGTACATGGTTATATCATTCTGTGTAGTTGTGTACATGGTTATAGCATGCTGTGTAGTTGTATACATGGTTATATCATTCTGTGTAGTTGTGTACATGGTTATAGCATGCTGTGTAGTTGTATACATGGTTATAGCATGCTGTGTAGTTGTATACATGGTTATATCATTCTGTGTAGTTGTATACATGGTTATATCATTCTGTGTAGTTGTGTACATAGTTATATCATTATGTGTAGTTGTGTACATGGTTATAGCATGCTGTGTAGTTGTATACATGGTTATATCATTCTGTGTAGTTGTATACATGGTTATATCATTCTGTGTAGTTGTGTACATGGTTATAGCATGCTGTGTAGTTGTATACATGGTTATAGCATGCTGTGTAGTTGTGTACATGGTTATAGCATGCTGTGTAGTTGTGTACATGGTTATAGCATGCTGTGTAGTTGTATACATGGTTATATCATTCTGTGTAGTTGTATACATGGTTATAGCATGCTGTGTAGTTGTGTACATGGTTATATCATTCTGTGTAGTTGTGTACATGGTTATAGCATGCTGTGTAGTTGTATACATGGTTATATCATTCTGTGTAGTTGTATACATGGTTATATCATTCTGTGTAGTTGTGTACATGGTTATAGCATGCTGTGTAGTTGTATACATGGTTATATCATTCTGTGTAGTTGTGTACATGGTTATAGCATGCTGTGTAGTTGTATACATGGTTATAGCATGCTGTGTAGTTGTATACATGGTTATAGCATGCTGTGTAGTTGTATACATGGTTATATCATTCTGTGTAGTTGTATACATGGTTATATCATTCTGTGTAGTTGTGTACATGGTTATAGCATGCTGTGTAGTTGTATACATGGTTATATCATTCTGTGTAGTTGTGTACATGGTTATAGCATGCTGTGTAGTTGTATACATGGTTATAGCATGCTGTGTAGTTGTATACATGGTTATAGCATGCTGTGTAGTTGTATACATGGTTATAGCATGCTGTGTAGTTGTGTACATGGTTATATCATTCTGTGTAATTGTGTACATGGTTATAGCATGCTGTGTAGTTGTGTACATAGTTATATCATTCTGTGTAGTTGTGATCAAAACTGTGGAGCTTACTTCCTTACTTACTTAGAAATTTAAGTTCTTTAAATTTTCTGACGATTTGTTGTGTTGATATTGTTATTATTTTGACAATGTTAAGACGCTGTCACTTAATATTTGTTATACACCTTCATAATTTCCCTACATAAAATCCTTACTAATCAATCGGATCATTTTGACTGTTGGGTAACTTGACCGGCCATCGGTCAATGCTTACTGTTGCCCTTGATCGATTTGTTGACGGATAGTCTTAAATCCATTGGTTGTGTAAGTCACGTGATTCTAAAACGTACAACAGCAGTTTTGTTTGACCCTCAACGGATCTGTTGTCCTCAGTCTGTGGGCAACATACCCATTCTCGGGTCAAACAAAACAAATGTTGTTCTCGAACCCAGTCAATAACTTTATAATACTACATTAATAAATTAAATATTGCATGTACTCTTTCGCTGGACTTTGAATAACAGCTAATATTTGTAATTCTAAGGTACAGACAGGATGGCGTGTAGATTTTATCATTGTAACCATTTTGAGACCAGAAATTCAGTAACAACAAAAGAAGAAAAAAGTTTTAAATTGATTAAGATGGATGAACATGTTATGGGGCACTTTTATCGTTACGACTTTGTGCTTTACAGTAATATTTACATGACCGTTAATTATCTCCAGAACGTTACAATCATAAAAGAACGAGGTCGCCAATTCTCCCAGTAGAATAGAGTTAAGAACACTAGCCGTTAGTTTGGCTTTCTTTTTGGATTCAATCAGGATATATTGTATACATGACGAAGTCTTAGACCGTATTTGCATGACGACGGGTAGTTTTTGACAAGAAGAGAAATGGAGATTGTGAGCGTTCTACAGTAATACGTTACTAATATCATTATTTATGTTATTTTATGTTTACATTATGATGTATATGTATTACAATCTCTTCTTATATGTTTACTAGTAATTCTAAAACTTTTCAAAATGCTTTTAAGCATGTGTTACACGCGTTAAAATTTTATCGAAATATTTTTTTTCCAGTTTATGCATACTTTGTGAATCACATAAACTTGTAGCATATATATCACAGTGTCACCAAGTGGTCAAAATGTTTTACATGGCGGCTGTCTCCTTTGAAATCTTGAATCACGGCAGTTTTCCCACCCACCTTTTCTTGGTTTCCGACATACCTTATCTTGTAAGCAGGACTGCAACAAGCTTCCTAATATAATATGGAAAACGGAAATATTCATATCTAGTGATCAGTCATCCCAAAAATTACTTTGTTAAACACCACTCTGATTCCACGTACAAGTACTCTGAAGTTGAAATTAAAATATGCTGGAGTTTTTCATTGACAATATTTTCGTAGTCTTTAGTCTGTTGGAATTCCCATGGGCATGAATTGTGCTCCTTAGTTAGCTGACATGTTTCATGTTCTCATGAAGCAGAATTTATTCAAAAACTTCTACGTGAGAAGAAAAAATCTGATGCTGTGACCTTCAATGCGATATTTAGATATATCGACAACATTTTATCTATAACAATAATAATTATCATTCATATGTCGATTTGATATATCCCTTTGAACTCAAAATAAAAGACACCACAGAGTCGTCCACTTCTGTTTCATACTTAGAAATTATATTGAAAATAGATATTAACGGCAAACTTACAACTCAACTTTATGATATACGGGATAATTTCAGCTTCTCCATCGTCAACTTCCCATATTTATGAAGCACTATTCCCTCAACTGATTCGATACGCAAGAGCTTGTTCTCCGTATGATCAGTTTATATCGACAGGCTACTGACAAACAAGTTGATGGTGCAGGGGTTTTAACAGTCCCGTTTAAATTCAGCATTCCGCAAATTCTATGGTCGTTACAACTATCCAGTTTGCCAATACAACCTAAGCTAACATTGCGGCAAATGTTGTCGGACTTGTTTTATACCGATTGTTAGGGCATTCTTGGCACACTGATTTTAACTACGGATAACTCCGTTTAGCTGATCAAGATATAGGGCTCACGGCAGTGTGACCGGTCGACAGGGGATGCTTACTCCTCCTAGGCACCTGTTCCCACCTCTGGTATGTTTGTCCAACTATCTATTTTGTATTGCTTATAGGAGTTATGAAATTGATCACTTCGTTATCTTCACCTTTCATATATCTATGACTGAATTGTTTTACCTGGAGTAAATTTTTTTTAAATAAACTCTGAAAAGAATAAAATGATTATTGAAATTGATTATAAATACCGAACGAAAATTGCAATATAGATGTATATAGTTCCAATTACATACATGTAAAGCACAGACAAATTGTATAATATCATAATAAACAAACGGAGAGGATGGGGACTGGTTTAGTCCCTAAAGTAGTAAAGGACTGGTTTAGCCCCTAAAGTAGTAAACTTAGCTATACATTCCTTTCAAAGACCCCACAAGTTACACTCTAAAGATGTTTCATTCATATGAAAACAGCACATTATCAGTGACCGGTCGCAGTACTTCGTTTTGTGATTTAGCACGACTCTCAAGGCTTGGGTGAGGGTTATTTATCGTGTCAACGCCTACTGTGACACACAATGTATCCCCTCTGATTTTAGGTCAGAAGTCCTGAGACTTTCGTTTCTTGCGTCGGGCGCCTGGCGAAGGACTAGTATGGATCATCCTGACGTTTTGTATATACGCCGACTCCCCACAAACAAACGTCGGGATGATCCAGACTAGCGAAGGACTAGTCACTATTGTGTTGAATGTTTTAGGTTTGACGAACCCGGGTCCTACTGGTGAGAAGCGAGTACACTAACCACTACCGCGACCAGTTGCAGAATTAAGAAATTTGGGTTGTTTTTTAATTTACGGGGTTTTAAAAGCATTTTTCACTCCTATTGGGACGCCATCAGCTGTAGAAATATAGACCTATGCTTAGCGCTCAGGGCTGAACTTGTTAACGCCTGTCGCGACACGGAACCTCAATTCTTGAGGTCATATCCGAAAGACCCGCGGTTCTCACATTCGAGCGTTTTGCGAAGGAACAATCACAACCTTATTTACGTCTTAGGTTTGACGCGGCCATGTGACTAGCAGGGCTCGAACTCCCGCCCTACCCGTTACGAAGCGAATGCTCTACTACTACTACAATTTGCTTTTAACCCACATCTGATAAATTGACTAAGTTGACATAGGAGCTTGATATACATTTTTTCATCATAAGACAATAATTAATGTCAAATTAATTGCTTATCTAAAATAAATGAAGCCCTGAATTTCCTTGAACGAATAAACTGATTGAATAAAAGTGTATTTTGATAAAGTGATAATAATAATGTTACTCTTTGGATTAATCTGAGAGACAGTTTTAGTTATCTCTGTTTTTGGGTTTTTGTAAGATTTTCTAGAAAATTCAATGTGCTGCATGTTTCTCTGAGTTAAGATAATTTTCTTTCAAAATGTCAAATGATAGGAAAATATGCATTTCACCGATAATCAGTGTTCTCTTTACAATATTTCTGCAATTCCCGTATGGATCCAGATTAATTAGAATAGGTCCTTAGTACCCTTTGCTTGTCTTAAGAGGCGACTAAATGAGGCGGTCTTTCGGATTAGACCGCAAAAAACCCGAGGCCCCGTGTCACAGCAGGTGTGGCACGATAAAGATCTCTCCCTGCTCGAAGGCCATAAGCACCGAGTATATAAGCCTAAATTTTGCAACCCTTCACCGGCAATGGTGACGTCTCCAGAAGAGTGAAATATTCTCAAGAGGGACGTTAAACTATAGAATCAATCAATCGTGTAATATGCATCTATTTGATATCAAATTAGCAGGGGGGAAATCAATCGTTCTCCTGCTGAAAACAAGGCAAATATGAAGTTAGAAATGTTTCATCTTTCGCTAGGTAGTAAACCCTTTCATTTTTCAATTTTATAATGGTATTTTCAATTTGAGGAGATGTTTCCATTAGTCTTGAAAACTTAGCATTGTACATGCAGTTTACTTCGTTCCGTTGCAAAGTATAATCATGATATAATGTTCCACAGTGTTTCCCCAGCTTATGGGTCATAAAAATCTCTGATGTTATTTCAAATATGCAACATCATATTGAATTACATAACAAATCGATGACTATGTGATAAAACGCCTACGAGTGTTGCACCATCTCCATGCACTCGGAACCTGTGAAATATAAAACGGGGGATTTAACTCAATTCAATAATGTTCTGAAACAAATGGAATTTTATCGTTTTAGTCTCATGACATCACAACTCTTAGCGATGAAATCTAGTCTGTGTGAAATGGATATTGTGCTAAACAAAATAAACGAAGTACAAATGAAAAATAAGGCGAGTTAAAGTTCCCACAAAAGCCAAGACTTAGCGCATATATCACCATTCATCTAACAATTTATTTCAATGCCATTTGCATTCTGAGGTATGGACATATCAAAGCAAGTGTGTCTGTTGCAAAAATTAAATTTTGGCATCGTAATAGGCCAATTTTCCTAAGTAGTTTAAATTTTTTAATTATCAGGTGGGAAATCTGTCTGCTCATTAGAACTCCATCAGGATACATGTATATATAATTGAAACGAAATAGTATAGTTTTGATTTGCAGTGTTTGTTAAAAATGGCAGGTAGGAGATGACTATCTAACTGTATTTCGGAACGAGAAGCTTAAAAACACACACACACACACACACGTCAGAATGATTGGTTTCTTGTACGTCCTGTCGAGAATTTTACACTTATGTTGAGACGTCACCAATCACAAATGTACGCTTAGTGCTCAGGGTCGTAGCGGTGAGGTAATTTAACGTACCAACGTTTGTCGCGACCCGGGACCTCCGTTTTGAAGATCAAATCTCACCAGGAATAGTGACGTCTCCATATGAGCGAAATATTCTCGAGAGACACATTAAACAATATCCAATCACTTCTAAATGCCGAACGTTTAAAGAAGGAGCAATCACTACCCATGTTTACATCGTAGGTTTGATCCGGCCATGGCACGAGCGGTGCTCGAACTCACGACCTTCCGATCACAAAGCGAATGCTCTACCACTGAGATACCACAACCAGTACGTTGTTTGATTTCATACTGTTTAACCTCCCCCTCGAGAATTTTTCATTCGTATGGAGACGTCACCATTGCCGCTGGAGGGCTGTAAAATTTAGGCCTATGATCGGCGGCTCTTCGACCTTTGAGCTCCCGTGGGGATCCGGGTTAGAATAGGTCGTTGGTTTTCGCGGTCTCATCTGAAGGACCGACCCATTTAGTCGCCTCTTACGACAAACAAAGGCTACTGAGGACCTATTGTATTCCGGGTCCCCACGGGAGCAACCAGTACGTAATCTTGAATGATGTAGACGATATCTATTGTAATGATTCAAAACAAACACAATAAAAATGTACATTACATTTAGACCAGTAGTGACCTATGTCCATATAGTGAGGGTTGTATTTTTGTGTAAAACAATAGCTTGAAAAGGTTTAAGTGCTGCAAGAATAGTAAATGGTCATCAAAGGTTGACCTCTAAAGACAATCTTTATGCTGAAACTGAAGCCACCAATGTCGCGTTGAACCTGATGATTAAATGTAGACTTAAAATCTACGAAAACACTTTTTCGCACCTACTTACTATTCACGTGTTTGGAAGCAACCTCTCTCAATCAATTTAAGAAAAATGTAGGTCAACATACAAACCATCAAAGTTGTTCTTGTTGTTTGACGTCTAATCTCGCTTTCAGCGAGAGTCTGGGGAAAGCGAGACTATTTTACGTCCCATTCGAGAGTCGTTCACCCATACAGAGACGTCACCAGCTGCAGGTGAAGTGTCACAAATTTTGAATGGCGTTGAAGGCCGTAGTAGTGAAAGTTCTTTAACGTGATAACGCCTACTTTAAGGAGGTATCCTACACCAGAAAAATTTGATGTAGATGAAAAGTGGAGGATATGTACAACAGTATTTTGAAGTTGAAATTTTTGAAATTACTTCATTTTGTCAACAACAAAAAACAGTTTTAGTAGAAGATAATCTGAAAAAAAATTGAAACCCCTGCTGGATTCGAACCTGCTACCTACAGTTCAGCAGTCGGTATGCTAATCTACTGAGCTACTCTGCTAGGTATTTGAATTGAAAAGGAAAAGTCAAATATTGTTGATATTGATTTTTTCCTACATGTTTTAAAGGACGTCAGCCATTATGACGATGTAATTATTAATACGGAACGTCATATCCGAAAGACCCGTGCCTTACACTTCCAATACTGGAAGCTTGAAGAAGGAACAGTTACTACATATACATGTACCTATGTTTAACATATTAGCTCTGACACGGGGAGGGGGTCGAAAATCAAAAAACAAAACCCAAAAGAAAATGTTTAGTGTCGATGTCGTTATTTGATGTAAAATGTCTGTTTATAGTTGTGAATGTTTATTCTTGAACGTACATGTACTTACGTACTAAAAATCACGATTTTTATTCATTGTGTGTGCGCGCGCATGTGTGTATGTGTGTTTCCAAACTAACATGGTTATGCACCTATAATGGCGATAAATAACTTATTCAACATAAACTATTTGTGGAGGAGTAGGTCGTCATTTTAAGTTCATTCTTGACTAATTTCTTTGTATACTGTATGCATTACGCGCGCCTTCTTCACACAAGGTCGGGAAAAAATGTATAATTGCGTCGGTAAGTTTTAAAATCAAGTTCATCGACTGTAAATATATAAATAAGGACCTATCGAACTACATTCAGTAATGCCCAGATCCAAGAATTGCTGGAAAAATAGCACCTGGTGTCAAATAAGATAGTCACGTGGTCAGCACTCGGTTTGTGTGTTAATTTTTTTTTTAATAAAAGACAGCCTGTATTTTGTAACTATTTTCATTTACGTGTACATGTATATCTCTTCAACCACTTATTTTTATGTGCATTTCTATTAGAGGTTATGTCTCGTTTTCCTATACCTTTGCTAGAATCTAAAGTAGAAATTGGAGCATAGGTACCTGTAACTCGTACTTATCATTTCTATATCGTCAAGGAAAAAATTAAGGATTTTTTAAAACTTTAACGATATGAATAAATTGAATATGAAACAGGAAGTAAAATTACAACCGAGCATAAGAAATATATGTAATTTTGTATGGATTTTTAGGAATAAAAAACAGATGTGCCCGAATATGAATGTTGCATCATACTTTGTAAATATCATAAATCAATGTTTACAAAATGTAGACAGTATGCATATCATGTTTGAAATTGATTTTTTTTTAAAATATTCATTATACGTTGAGAGTAGTGAATGCTACCATGAATGAAACAATAGGTCTTCCACGAGATGACACTCTCTGTGAATTAGGCTTATACTGTTCCAGAAAGAAGGGTCTGGAAAAGTTATCACGTGCTTGTTTTTCCCTTTTGAACAGTCATTGTTTAGCAGTAAATGTAAGTCATTCATATTAATTAGGAAATATGTAATTTAGTGGTTGTAATTCATATTGGCTTAGATTGTGTAAATACTTTGTAGTTTTGTTTTGACTTAGATTCTGTTTTTTTTGATATTTTTTATTGGTTGAGATTATATATATGTATGCCCCCCAAACAAAACCTACGCAAACACGTCGTCCGTATGTTTGTAACAAAATAGAAAACATCATTTAGAAATTGTTGGGTGGTCAGAACGTCAGGATAATTCCCTGTTTTAGAAATGTATAGGAAAATATAGATCTATTTATACACACACAAGGCTGTAAAGTTACAGTCAAGAATCCTTGATTAAGGCCTTTTCCGCTAAGCTTTATCAATTTTGGTGTGAGCGATGAGCATGTGACCTTTCCCAAAGATAAGACACTGAAGTATCACTGTAATCCACATCGTTCGTTTTGACTTCTAGTGAACTATATCCTTATCTAGCCATAGCAAATCTTAAAGAAAACGGCAAGCTATTGCAGAAAATAACAAAAATTAATTGACAAAACGGCGAAACAACCGTTTTTTCTTGTGTGAAATGCCAAGATAAAATGCCGGAAGACAAAAATCAATGAAGTTTTAATCAAATATTTATCAACAGCGGTGGCAGTTTCGGGGGATATCAATTTTAAAAGGGTTAAGCAGTACCGACGACCATCAATTTAATCAAGGGAACATGAATATTTAATGGCATTAGCATTAGTATTATCAATTTGTCTGTAAACTTTCTTCTTTATAAATACAAAATCTTAAACCGTCAAAATGATACCGGTATGTGTTTGCTGAAAATCACGAAACAACGGTTGGGTCTGAGAACTGTTTATCCTATATCGTATCTGCTGCAGTTTATTATAAACCCACAGTTCACTTGATGACTTCAACTAGAATGCCAAGTTAGTAGGCAATGCCTTTGACATTTTAACAAAATTATGTGGAGATGACGAGGATATTACGTTATTGTATCTCACACAGAAGCCTAAAACGAAAAGGAAACCCAAGTTAAATCAGGTCTGTGTAATCTCAACAGATCAGGGGGTCCTTCCATCAATTCGACTGGTGTCTTTATTATTGGACAGATTAGTATTCCATACATACTGGTTCTCTACAGTTCTGTTACACAAAATCATGTACAAGTTGCTTTTATTTGAAATTCCATGATTCTCTCTTTTGTTTTAATTTTCCGTTTAATCAATCGAACACCAGTTGTTCAGGTCAGTTTACTCCCGCGTATCATAATACAATGGGTGATGAAATGCAATAAAAGACACTAATAAAAGCGTGAAGATTGCAAACATGTATATATATAAACAAAAAACAAAAGTAAAGAATGCTAAAACGGATGTTCAAAGACCACGTGATTCATGAAAGACATCTCATCAGAGTAATACTTTAACTGTATAATTCAAAAGAACACATTAATACCATTTTAGTTTGACTTCATTTATGGCTATTAAAAATCAAAAAGAAATCTCATAAAAATCCAAGGTTATTGCATTTATTGAAGCTTTCAAAATTTTGGAGGGTTTTTCCCTTTTTTTTATTCTGAAAAACATTATATTGTCTTTATGTATGGTTTTCTATGAAATATGTAGCCAGAAATGAAAGTGTGTGGATATACATGTATATTGCACCCTGAACCAGAAAACACTTCTTCCAGCAAAGTGGTTTTTGTTTTCGTTTTTTCACATTACATTCCTCAAGACACCACTCTCAAGAGGTCACTTATGCCTATGGAGTCTTGAAATCAATTTTTTTTAAAATAAGAGAGTCAAAAGGATGAGTGAATCTCTTAATGAAGTCATGTTGTACATTACTGAATAATATCAATTTGTCAATAATGGTCGGGGGGAAATTACAAAATAAAACTTCGTCAATTTTAGATAAGACTGTACGGAATCACGCGCTTCAGTTTCTTAATGCTTTGTAAAAAGCAGATTTGCTTCCGTTCGCCCAGGTCTTTCTCTATAGTGTCAAAAACGTCTTCAAGCCGACACTAATTCTCATGGAGACAAGCTTTTTCCATTTCTTCTGTTAATGTCTTAATGAAGGAAGCCGCTAGTGTGACCACGCATGAACCCTGTTTCGGAAACCCTTGTGATGCCACTCCAAATTAATAATCCTCCATTATCTGTGTTCAAATCAATGTTTTGTATAATCAACGGGAAAGTTCACATGCAAATCAAGGACATCTCCTACAGATAGAATATATTCCTCTCCATACCCCACTTGAAATGACAAACTAAGATGGAAGACATCCAGATTGTATTTTGTGGACGCCTGATTGCGTTCTTTATTCGATTTTCGCCCTTGGTAACTGTCATATTCACAATTGAAATGGACGAAATCTTATATTTTCCGTGAGTTGTTCTCATTTTGTCATGCAGTGTATTATACAAGTAAAAGCCATATTCCTAAACGATTATATATTTCATTCAGGAAAGAGTACCGGTTTCTAAACATGCAATGATAATCCATAAAAACTCTAAAAGATGCTGAGACTATTTTTCCTATTTTACAAGAAGTGAAAGTGGATTAGGCAGATGTTGCTATGTAGTTACACTCTCCCGTAGTGAAGGCATTGCCCTTAATTAATATTTCCTCTCAATTCAGACGGGATCAGTATACATTAAGGTGCATAAAGTTCTTTATACACCTTTGCGAAGGAAAGCTCCGCCTTGATTTTCCCTTTATTAATTTAGAAATTAATCAAAAGGAGTTCATAATAACGTAGATCAAATTGATAGCAAATCTCCCGTTGTTTGACACAATTACGATTGCTTTCATTTCCACCTTTCGTTAGGAAGGTTTGACAGGAGTTGATTTTAAACGAGCCATCACCGATTATTGACATAGGTCCACAGCATTGGTTCAAAACTCGGCAACACTCGGCGCAGCATCGTGAGTGTAATAACCCTAAAGCAGTTTAATACAACTCCCGCCCAATGAAACCAATCCGGTGTAAAATAACAGTGGCGGTATGCAACATTTGATAAGAAAAGTGTTCCTCAAGGACCAAATGTTTCTAAGCCATTAATTTCTTGATGCATGAGGATGAAAATCAGATTTATCGATGGCGCCTTTAGCAGAACCTGCAATGCATTAAGGTTGGTCCATTTAAGGTCCAAATTCGTGCTTGGGCCTTGGTTTTGCTTGAACTAAATTATCATTCATCATGAATTCTGACAGGGGAGTCCTGGGCATGTTTTATTTTTGGATATTTTGTATTTTTAAAAAAACCCCACAATACTGTCCTTGAAATGTATTAAATGCAGAATAAAAGCAGTCACTTTTGTATTGCTATAATCATTTTAAGAAATATATACATTTGTATATTTAATAAATATCCAGTAATGCATTGATACAACAATATCCAGAAAGGAACAAGGGGTCTCACCACTGTCGTGTCTTCCCGTGCTCTGTTATTAATGTTTTCTTTTCTTTCAGAAGGCAAAAAATTTGAACTCACAACACACTCGCCGAGTACTTCACACAAACCTAAGGAGAGGAAACCGATGATTGAAATATCGTGACAAGCACGTTGAAAACGTTAAACTAGACATTGTTTCTATTCTTTTTATTGTACAAGGCCGGGATTTATAGCCTTTAGGGCATTGTTTTCACTATCATCCAAACGTCCAAATTTGTTCCCAATCAATAAGCGATCCATCAGTACTCAAGAATATTCATTCGCAGGTTTTTTTTACAAACCAATCCTTCCTCTCTCTCTCTCTTCTGTTTTTTCGTGATGGGAATTTAAAGACGGGTTTACGAGATAATGTACAGAGGCAGTATTCTTGGTTTCTTCCATTTCATTTTTATCTATTTATTTTTCTACTGGTAGAAATAGAGTCCTTCATGTATAAGTTTTGAAGACGAAGTCTCTTTTAATAGGGTGGACTTTAGCACGCTTGGCTTTCTAGATAAGTCATAAGTATAATTTATGATCACTATGCTTTTGAGGAATATTTGTTTAAGTATGGGTGATAAACAGTTCAGAAACAGATGGAAATATATCTTTATGTAATGTATTGGAAGAAAGATGATTCAAATACAGAGAAACAGCGTTGTATTTTCTTAATTCCCCCCCATCTTTTTTCAGTTTTTTAACTGCATAGCAAATAAAAAAAACCATTGTTTATAAACATGTTAATCACATTTTATTTGAATGCCGATTTTTTTTTTCTAAATGTTTTTCCAACGGCCCTTGGACTTCTCTCTCAGTATGGCGCTCGATAACATGAGAAAATGTGTTATGTTGATATAGTTTAAAGGAGACTTTTAAAGATTACATCAAGTCCCAGTCTCACAAAGAGATTCTAATAATTTTTTCTCGTGTAATAATAAAAAGTTCATCCTATTGTAATCAAATATTGTAATGTATACTGTATACTGTTTAACGTCCTGCTCGAGAATATTTCACTCATATGTAGACGTCACCATTGCCTGTGAAGGGCTGCAACATTTAGGCCAATGTTCGGCACTTACGGCCCTTTAGCAGGGAGGGATCTTTATCGTGCCACACTCCCCTGACACGGGGCCTTGGTTTTCGCGGTCTCATCCGAAGGACCGCCCCAATTAGTCGCCTCGTACGACAATCATGGAGTACTGAGGGTCTATTGTAACCCGGATCACTTTATCCTATCGCACACATATTGTATAATAATAAGTTCGTTTCTTATCGCGCACAAGTATAATAATGATGAATGCATTTCACGACTGTTCGTAACGAAACGTATTTCAAAAGTATGGTTAACCAGGAACGTGTTTCTAAATTCGTCACAAAAATAACTGTAGACTGATTGATCTATGATTTATATATATTTATTTACATCGTGTAGTGCACATCACCAGCTCTCGTGCACGAACGTTAACTTACAGATATGGAAATGCAAGGCGCCTCTTGTACAAGCGAGTTTGCATCTTAATGGTTAAGATACGTTTTGGCATGGAAACTGTTTTATTATCTGACCGTTTGGGAGAAACTGAAGTCGGGACGAACAATTAAGCAGAAAATCAAAATAAGCATGACATTTCTGAAATGCGTGCAAGTGAGGCCTCTTTAAATTCTTATTTGCATTTTCACCCGATTTATCTGGGGTTTCCACGGCAGTTATGCTATTTTATTATGGATGTATTTAATATACATTCTCAGAGTCCCTCTAATGGACTGAATTGTGATGGGTATAACACAGCCTGTTCTTTTTAACACAGGTAGTGACTGTTCTTCCGCCAATCGCCCGGCATGAGAAGTGAAACCTCGGATCTTTCGGATATGACCTTTCTTTGACATGGTGGGAGGGATAAAGAACTATCACTGACACTTCCCTAAGCGACATGCATAGGTCAAACACTTTGACACTTGTCTTAAAGGGACTGATTTACGATGTTCCCCAAAATTTTGTTTTTCCACTTTTAATGATAAAAATCCATTGTCTAATGTGTTTAAAAGATTTCACATAAAAATTGAGGTTAAACATCATCACAGAAGCTTATTATTTGTTTTGTAAACAAAGATTGTTGTATGTTATTGTTAACGAAATTTTCAAAAGAAATGGATATCGATCTAAGTTTATTATATCCTTCACATTTCAAGCATTCTTTGAGTAAAACGTGTAATCTAAAAGTCAAAATCTGTGAGTACATGCAAAATTAAGATGCTTTATATTACAAAATTAACATTTCACTGGTTTCTTTGTATACATGAAAAGACTCGAGTCTTTGTTTACATAACACAGATTTAAAGCTAAAATATTGCTTTTATTCTTGCGTTCAGAAGGTCAAAATTTTGGCTGTCAACATTAAATCAGTTATATTTTTAATATTTAACATCAAAAAATGAAAAATATTTTATTCAAAAATCGTGAACCAGTCCCTTTAAAGCTGGGGGCATCACCACAGTAGAGAAAATCCTCAAATGGGTCGCAAAACACCAAACAAAAATACTATCCATTATTTTTTCCCCATAAAATTGAAAATTAAGGAAATGTTTTATTTGTTTTATGTATTGGTGTATATATTTATCATTTCTTATACACCATTCAAAACCGATCAATGCAACCTGGACCAGTAAAACATGAAAAATTAGAGATAATTTATAACGGTTTGAACGAAGTCAGTATAATTCTAAATCTCTGCAAATAAGGGCACTAGATCGCCGCTTCGTAACCGGTATCTAGAGGTAATGTCCAGCTGGCGATGTTCAGCGATATCGCAGTGATCGCTATCACGTCTTAACAGTGTGTGTATATTTTGTCTGTAGACCGTAGTTTGTACAATGACAGTATTATACAGTATGTTTTCTTCCGCATTGTAATGACGATAACACCCGACGTATCGTCATCGTATAACCTTCTCTATCAACCTTGTTCACCTCGTTCACGTCGTAACATCGCAATATTAAAAAAAAAGTCTCGTTATACTGTTGTTTACTCCGTTGTTACCGATACTAATCCCTGTCAATAACTTTCAGTCCTTATCTTTCCTAACACCCTGTAGATATAGATGCTCTCAGTCCTTAACTTTCCCAACACCCTGTAGATATAAATACTCTCAATTCTTAACTTTCTTAACACCCTGTAGATATAAATACAGTAACTCTCAATTCTTAACTTTCATAACACCTTGTATATATAATTACTCTCAATTCTTAACTTTCGTAACACCCTGTAGATTTAGATACTCTCAATTCTTAACTTTCGTAACACCCTGTAGATTTAGATACTTTCAGTTCCTAACTTTCATAAAACCTTGTAAATAGAGATACTCTCCATTCTTAACTTTCATAACACCCTGTAGATATAAATACTCTCAATTCTGTAGATATACTCTAAATTCTTAACTTTCATAACACCCTGTAAATATACATATGTATAGAAACTTTATCTTTTGTAAAGCCCTGTAACATTATTCACAATATTCCCAAAACCTCACCATTACCAACGGGTGTTAGCGTTATTGTTTGAGGCAAGTGCAATGAATTATATTGTGATTGAATAATTCCAATTGGCGAAGATCCAAAAAAATAGAACGTTATATTCACTTCCATGTGCCTTCGGATACAAGTTTTAATTTTCTAACATCGGACCAGAAATACATGTAGATCATGAATTTCCAAATGTGTCGGCTTGTAGAGACTTACATTATCAGATAGGGAAGTGCTTCAATGGCATTCGTGTAGTACATATACAAGAAACACAACACAATGGCGGCAAGTGCGTAAATATGCTTATATCCATGATACATAAAAGGTCGCTAATACAATCAATTCAAAATATGTTAATGGAATCAAAATTATTATCACACAATTAATTATTTTTGATCGAACAACGAAAACTCGCGTCTCAAATCCGAAAGACTTGATAGATATTGTAATATGCATGTGGCTAAATCATCGTATTAACCCTTTAAAAAGTCACTATTTGTATATTATTTTAGGCGGGTTATTGTTATAGGTGAGCTACAAGGATAAGCGTGATCATTTTAAGCGAGTTACAAGAGTGATGTTCATACATGGAAGTCTAGGCAAAGTGCACACTGTAAACATTACATATAGTAGTGTCATGAATAAAACAATGCTGACACAAGCTTAAGACAATGCACACTGTAAACATTACATATAGTAGTGTCAGGAATAAAACAATGCTGACACAAGCTGAAGACAATGCACGATTGTAAACACGATATTGAGCCTGTTGGCATATAAATGTCAGCGACATCGAATAGATATTCAAAATTGGATCTTAATCCTTTAGTTTTACAAGAAAGGTGAAGATAACGAACAGTGATCACATGTAATTCGCACATAATAGTTCTTTAAAAGCGATGAAATGCACTGTTAGTGGCATTCTTATTAATTTTCTATTGCTTAAATACTTTGTGCCTGTATTACATTTCATTGATATGTAACGAAAGGGTATTATGCAATTTTCTGAAGGGTGTTTTAAAAGATGCCCATTTGGAAGGTAGGGAGCTGTTCGAGTAACATCTATCTTTTACTTCAAACACCACCAAGGAAATGAACTTAGGATTCGGAACTTGCCACTGAAGCATACATTTAATTAAGTTTCTACTGCTTTATCTTACTACGCTTGGTGGCGGTAACTCGCCGGATATGCTTATTGTAGTCCTTCTCACTAAGACATCTGCGTACAGAGTTGATTGGTTCCATGTGAACTGCAGTTCACACTTGCTCGGTATAACCACCTAAATGAACAAAGATTCGAAGGATAAAAACAATCTGAGAAAATCTTTCCAATTATCCAATAAGGACAATATTTGTGACACCGCTTCACGGAACGCGCGCGAGAAAAAAGGGGGACTATTGAATGGTGAAATTGGTTTTCTGACCAGATATTTTCTTCGTTAATTAATAACAGCAGCTTGACATTCTTTAATAAATTAGGGTAACATTTTCTTTGCTTGCTTAGGGTTTATCTGTATATGTATTAGATTTGATAGAACAATTCCACTGAGAGTTTTTTCCCCGCGATATCCACTTGCTCACAACTTTATGCAAATTCCTGTGGGCCTAACCTAAACTACCTTAATATTTTAGACTGCTGTAATCAAATATTTAAGCATGACACATTTCTACTACACTAGTCTTTCTCGCGAATATATACTAGTTAAACGTCAGTATTACTTAGGTTAAATATCTGCCCTGGACTTTCAACCCTCTCCGCCTAAACTTTTGACCACAGTGGCCTTTTATTCGAGAACAACATGTCAGATCGATTTTTTGTCGCCCATGAAACTGCCAATTTCATCAACTTTTTTTCCAGCAGTAATTTACATTGATGAACGACCAAATTTGGGGATTTCGATCGGGATCATTTTTAATCATTGTTATTGAGATTTCTCCTAATTTCCAAAGAATATATATCATTATCGGGTTATTGAACCAACGACATTTCATGATTTTGTTTAATACGATTAGCATGTTTTAAAAGGAAGCTCACCAGTATGACGATGCGGCATATCTCCTTAAGGATGTACTCTACATCGTCATAATGGCTGACTTCCTTTAAAAACATGGAGGAAAAAATCAATATCAGCAATATTTGACTTTTCCTTTTCAATTTAAATACCTATAGCCGAGTAGCTCAGTAGGTTAGCATACCGACTGCTAAACTGTAGGACGGGGGTTCAAGTCCAGAACGGGTTTTAAATTGTTTTCAGGTTACCTTCGACTAAAACTGTATCTTTTGACAAAATAAAGTAAATTTGAAAAATTTCAACTTCAAAATAATGTTGTATATATATCCTCCACTTTTCATCTACATCAAATTTCTCGTAAACCCTTCGCTAGCGAAGATGCCTTAAAGACTGCTGCTTTACTAACCCTTTTCTTATTTTTTCCTTTCTCTTTACCAAGGATTTTCGTTTTTGAAAGTATTTCTAAAAGAATATTGTTTAGCGTTCTTCTACAAATATTTACATTCCCAATGTTTTTGATGTATCTTTACCAATTGTAATGATATTCATTTTCTCATGAATGCGGTGTAGTTGTGAGTTTGAATCTTGATAAATAAAGCATGTTTATTTTAAAGGCCAAGAATTCCGACAGAAATAAAAGTAGAATGTAAACTTGTTTAAAGATACCTGCGGGTATGAACTGCAGAGCTTCACGTCGGGTGTGAACTGCAGAGCTTCACGTCGGGTATGAACTGCAGAGCTTCACGTCGGGTGTGAACTGCAGAGCTTCACGTCATGAACTGCAGAGCTTCACGTCGGGTGTGAACTGCAGAGCTTCACGTCGGGTGTGAACTGCAGAGCTTCACATCGGCATGCTTCTCAAGAAGCACTACTAACGCGCCTCGTGAAGTGAGAGAACGTGAAGTATCATTTCACATTTTGAAAAAAAGTCAATATCAAATTAAAGGTTATTACTGGTTTGTTAGGATTCTAGCATATCTGGATTCCCCCTTTTACAGTTAGAGATGGAATTCTGCACTCGAATACGGTCAATATATGCGTGAAACTTGAGGGGTAAGTGACAGGAGGTTCGGACTCTGTTCCTTTCGTGATGTGTCTTAATACACTAACGGCTTCCCTATTTTGATGCAGCTCCAGTTGTAAAATGTTACATTCTAGATCCCTAAAATTGCCACCAGTGATCCCCTCAAGAAAACTTTCTGGATCCGTGTCAATAAGAAGTTAACAGGTTTGTAATGATGCATCTGATGATCCCAGTCAATGCGATTCACTGTAACACAGCGTACAAGATCTATATACAGTCATTGTCACAAAATGTAGGGGGAACTTTGTTCCACGATTACAGAGCTACGCCTTGAGTATCAAACTCTTTTCATGTGACTCATTTTTAATACGGTAAATGTGTATAATGGGAATGCCCCCCCCCCCTTTTTTTTTTTAAATATAAGCCACATTTTCGTAATTAGTACGATAATTTTGTGTGGCAAAATGTTTTGTTCCATATTCATCTATGTTTTTAACCCAAGACTGTAAGCTATATATCTAATTTACTGTCATAAACGATTACAGGTTTAATGAGAATTTTAAAATGTATATACCACTTTTAAAAGATAGAACTCAATTTGATAAAATAAATAAATAAATACATGCAGACTAGCTGACAGAAAAACAAAATCTTCCAAGATTTGATAAAGCTACAAGAGCAATGTTTAACGTCATTGCAAGATGTAAAGAACACAGCTTATCTATGGATTGCCAGTTAGACTTATTTGACAAAATAATACAACCAATATCATTATACGGATGCGAGATATGGGGTTTGACAAAAAACATATTTATTGAAAAATTGCATTTAAACTTCTGTAAATATATACTGAGTTTGAGAACTAAGACAACAAATGTAATGATATATGGAGAACTTGGGATATACCCTCTTCTAATAATAGTCAAGATAAAAATGATAGCGTTTTGGGCGAAACTTCATTTCCCTAGTAACACTGATAAATTGTCCGTTAAAATATATCATTTAGTTTATAAAAAAAGACATCAAATGGTTAAAATTTATAATATATATATATATATATATATATATATATATATATATATATATATATATATATTGAATGAGTGTGGACTTTCATATCTGTGGACAACAGAATCTCTATATAATCCAATTTGGGTAAAACAGGAAGTTAAAAGAATATTAATAGACCAATTTATTCAAGAATAGAGGAGTAATATTTATCGTTCTCCCAAATGTTTAAATTACAGACTTTTCAAAGATTCCCTGATATTCGAGAATTATCTCACTATTCTGCCTCGAAAATACGCACTAATTTTATATAGATGTAATGATTTTAAACTACCCATTGAGTATGGAAGATGGAATAATCCTCCTAGAAGTCAACGTTTCTGTTATTTATGTAATCAAAACAAAGTAGGAGATGAATATCATTACATTTTTAGTGTACACAACATAATATAACAATTGCCAGAAAATCTTTATCGTCTGAAAATCTAACAAAGAATCCAAATATTATAAAATTCCACAAACTATTTACATCAACAAATCTTGCACTACTGAAAAGTTTATGTAAATTTCTATTTGTTGTAAAGGAAAATGTGGACCTTGCGTAACTTTAATAATTTCATTAGGATATAACTTGGTCTCGTGGTAATGTTCATTTGTTGAATCAATGTTTCTCCACTTTATACATAGTAAAATAAAAATACTTATTCCTGTACATGTATATGTATTACTCTGTAATTTCCAACCTCCTCTCTGTAATGTATGACTGTACATTTATGAGAATAAAGCATTGATTGATTGATTGATTTGTTGTTTGTATTTGTTTGTTTGGTTTTTTTTTATATTTGCTGGAAAGACCTACCGTATAGGGAATTAACAGCCTCCCTGGTCTCCACAATACAAAATTTGAAATCAAGATTAAAGAAGGATTCAGTCTTAATTACTCATGTAGCGTCGCCATCATCTCATTAGTTCATTTGCCCTATGCATTATGCTTACGATCGTAGCTGTGATTCGTCATCTTGGCAATGATGCAATTTTCGTATTTACACCCAACCAGTAAATTAGAATAAATTACAATACGACATCCGAAACTTTGTAATACATTGCATATATCATTATTCGGATGCTATGGATCCTTTACCTTTAAGACGTACACATGTATTTAAAAATTAATTTCATTTGAAACAAGATGTGTTTGTGAAACACAAATGCCCCTGATAATCTGTCAAAAGTTTTAAGACAAACCTCAAAACATATCTTTTTAGGAAATCTTATAACCATATTTTGTAATATATTCTTTTTTAAAGTAAAGACTGGTTTGTCGCATGAACTCGTAATGTTTAAATTGTTTTATTTTATTTGGATGTTATATTCTATGCTCTGATTAATCTGATCATGTTTTACATTTTACATTGTTAAAGCGCTAAGAGTAATTACAAATTATATAATGCACTATATAAATGCCGCACATTATTATTATTATTATAATGGCCAATTCCAAAGATGGCCAAGGTCACAAGGACAACTATCTTGGTATCAGTAGAAAGATCTTGTCACGAGAAATGCTTATGTGCAATATGAAAGCTCTAATATTTACCATTTAGAAGTTATGACCAATGTCAAATGCCAAGGTCAAAAGGTTTAGTACCCACGGAAAGGTCTTGTCACAAGGAATACTCGTGTGAAATATCAAAGCTCTAGCACTTACTGTTCAAAAGTTATTAGCAAGGTTAAAGTTTCAGGCAGACAGGACAAAAACAACGTAAACCAATAAGAGACGTAAACAAATGAGCAAAACAGCAGCTTTACATTTCTACTATTACGAAATCAGCTGGTTATCTTTATCACAGTAAATATTCTGAGGTGAATCTCTCTATATTATGTTGGGTTTGTATGAGGTTTCAGTCTGTCAAGTCTTCACCACAGTGGGGCGATCGGGTGGATCTGCTCCGCTTGACAAACCCTTCATCTCCGTACTCAACATGCATGAATTAAGGAGAAATGATACTTCGTCATAATGGCTGGCTTCATTTTCAAATTTCAATAAAAATATCACCCATACTTGTATAATCCTTTTAAATCTATCGCCTGGCTTGGTAGTTCGGTATGTTAACGTACCGACTGCTGAACTGTTATGGCTTAGGGTCTAGCACGGGTTTTAATTTTTGTTTTGTTTTAGATTGCTTTTCACTAAAACTGCATTTTAAAAAATTAAATAAGGCAATTTCAATGTTTTCAATTTCAAACTAGTGGGTATTGTTTTTTTGTTTTTGTATTTTTACAACAACAACCCCCCCCCCCCCCCCCCCAGATGTCTCCCCTTCAAAGTTTGATTGTCTAATAACCGGGGCAACAATAATGAGTGCAAGCGTCTTAATGTCTGCTTTCCAAGGAATGGGTCAAGGTAAAAAAATATTGGTACAGTACATCTTGTCTTAAATCTACCTTCCTGTTGTAAGTTTGAAACCTTATGTCAAAGGGTTCTCAGGTTAGGTCTGGACTATACTTTGATGTAAAAGAGTGACCTTGACAATGTAAGTAGGTCAAGATAAAAAATGTTGGTGATGTGCACCCCCTCCTCAATATTGCCTTTCCATATTACAAGTTTGCAGTATTGATGTCAAACAAATCTTGGTTATAAAATCATCAAGTTTTTTTTAACATGGCATTGCATGAAGAAATGGGTCACGGTCAAAAATTTTGGTACAGTACACCTTGTCTTAATGTCTGCTTTCCATGTTGTAAGTTTGAAATCCTAATGTCAAAGGCTTCTCAGGTTATAGTCTTGACTATACTTTGATGTAAAAGAGTGACCTTGAATGAAGAAATGGGTCAAGGTCAAATATTTTGTCACAGTGCATCTTATCTTAATATCTGCTTTCTAAGTTGTAAGTTTGAAATCCTAATGTCAAATAGTTCTCAGGTTATAGTCTTGATGTAAAAGAGTGACCTTGACACTGTAAATGGATGAAGGTCAAAATGTTTGTGGTGTGCACCCCTCTTCCATATAAGCTCTCCATATTCCAAGTTTAAAGTTTTAATGTCAAACGGTTCTCAAGTCACCTTTTGGTCTGGACTATATTTTGACATTAAAAAATTGACCTTGATTTTATAAATGGGTCAAGGTCAAAATTTTGGGGGAATCCCCCCTTTCCACATTCCCCCTTCTCGTATTCTAAGTTTGAAGTCTTAATGTTAAAGCGTTCTACAGTTATGGTCAATTAATGTTTTTCTTAATTTGACCTTGAATGAAGAAAGGGGTCAAGGTAAAAAAAAATGGTGCACTCTTCCATATTATCTCTCCATATTCCAAGTTTGAAGTTTTAATGTCAAACGGTTGTCAAGTCAGCTTTTGGTCTGGACTATATTTTGACTTAAAAAATTGACCTTCACTTTATAAATGGGTCAAGGTCAAACATTTTGACGGAATTCCTCCTTCTTATATTCTAAGTTTGAAGTCTTTATGTCAAAGGGTTCTAAAGTTATGGTCTATTCATGTTTTTCTTAATTTGACCTTGAATGAAGAAAAGTGTCAAGGTAAAAAAATGTTGGTGCAGTGCTTGTATCTATGTCCTCTTGCCACGTTCCAAGTTTGAAATCGTAATGTCAAAGGGTTCTCAGCTATTGGCCTGAACTATGTGTTGACGTAAAAGATTGACCTTGAGTTTATAAGTGGATCAAGGTCAAAATTTTGGGGCCAGGCACCCCTCCTTATGTTCCAAGTTTGAAGTCTTAAAGTCAAAGGGTTCTCTAGTTAGGGCCTGGACAAAATTTGGTTGAAGAAGAAGAAAAATAACAAAAACAATATGTCTCCCCTTTGAAGGGGAGACATAAATATCATATCACATCGTACATATCTTCCACTTTCCATCTATATCAGACTTTTCTGGTCTGTTACACCTCCTTAACTGTCAGGGATTATGTCGACCAACGTCTTACTCCCTCAGAACCTTACCAGAAATTCCTCACCAGAAGTTACTAATACTGAATTACCAGAAATTCCTCACCAGAAGTTACTAATACTGAATTACCAGAAATTACTAATACTGAATTACCAGAAATTCCTTACCAGAAGTTACTAATACTGAATTACCAGAAATTTCTCACCAGAAGTTACTAATACTGAATTACCAGAAATTACTAATACTGAATTACCAGAAATTCCTCACCAGAAGTTACTAATACTGAATTACCAGAAATTACTAATACTGAATTACCAGAAATTACTAATACTGAATTACCAGAAGTTGCTAATACTGAATTACCAGAAATTACTAATACTGAATTACCAGAAATTCCTCACCAGAAGTTACTAATACTGAATTACCAGAAATTCCTCACCAGAAGTTACTAATACTGAATTACCAGAAATTCCTCACCAGAAGTTACTAATACTGAATTACCAGAAATTTCTCACCAGAAGTTACTAATACTGAATTACCAGAAATTACTAATACTGAATTACCAGAAATTACTAATACTGAATTACCAGAAGTTACTAATACTGAATTACCAGAAATTACTAATACTGAATTACCAGAAATTCCTCACCAGAAGTTACTAATACTGAATTACCAGAAATTCCTCACCAGAAGTTACTAATACTGAATTACCAGAAATTACTAATACTGAATTACCAGAAATTACTAATACTGAATTACCAGAAGTTACTAGTACTGAATTACCAGAAGTTACTAATACTGAATTACCAGAAATTACTCACCAGAAGTTACTAATACTGAATTACCAGAAATTACTAATACTGAATTACCAGAAATTACTAATACTGAATTACCAGAAGTTACTAGTACTGAATTACCAGAAGTTACTAATACTGAATTACCAGAAATTCCTCACCAGAAGTTACTAATACTGAATTACCAGAAATTACTAATACTGAATTACCAGAAATTACTAATACTGAATTACCAGAAGTTACTAATACTGAATTACCAGAAGTTACTAATACTGAATTACCAGAAATTCCTCACCAGGAATTACCAGAAATTCCTCACCAGAAGTTACTAATACTGAATTACCAGAAATTCCTCACCAGAAGTTACTAATACTGAATTACCAGAAATTACTAATACTGAATTACCAGAAATTACTAATACTGAATTACCAGAAATTACTAATACTGAATTGCCAGAAATTACTAAAACTGAATTACCAGAAGTTACTAATACTGAATTACCAGAAGTTACTAATATTGAATTTGCTGTCTCGTAATATCACGAGAAATATTCTCTGTATTATATGATTATCTTGCTGTTACAAGACAACACGTTCTTTTTCATTTCTTGTTAGACAATCTCAGTCTTTATTGTATATTCTTTGCTTGATTAAAACTAAAACTAGAAATTGGAAGCTTAAAGAGTTCTTTAGAGAAACTTTAACCTTGGCCATATTGAATGGTTGGTGATAGGGCCTTCATATTTCAGAAGTATATTTCTTTTGACATTACTTTTCTGTAGACTGCAAAATTGTTGACCTCTTGACCTTGGAGTTTTACTTTCTTTTAAAATACTTTAACATTGGTCATAACTTCTAAGTGCTGGGGCTTTCATATTTCACATGTGTATTCCTTGTTATAAGACCGTTCTTTACGTACCAAAATGTTGACCTCATGACCTTGACCTTGGAGTGACAGGGGTATTAGTGTATTACAAACACATCTTGTTTCATTTTTTTTTTTTTTTTTTTTTTTTGTCAGAGGAAATTTTGTCTACATCCAATGAAATACATTCATAAAATTTTCAATATGTAAAACAATCAGTTAAATGCAAAACGGACATCATTCAAAATTATTCAGCAATTCAAATTGATCTATAGTCATTTTTTAAAAACACATTCAACAGAAAAGTTGGTCTAATTTTCTCATTCCATAGAATCTTATGGAAAATTTTGATATACCGGTATATGAAAAGTAACCATTTTACATCTTCATACAAATGACTGTTCTGTTTCCGTTTTCATTTAAACAAAATTTTAGAGGTATGCATCATTGCGTTGGCGACATAATTCATATTTCAGTTCCCATTGTTGAAACAGACAATTTAACACGACAGCGTTTCCTCTACAGATCAAGCTACACTCTGGGACGAGGTGATGGAAGTAGATCGTTCTGAAATATATCACCCTTTCAAGGATTGTCGGTAGAAATATACCATCGTCAACATGGATAAAAAAAAAAAGAAACAGTCTGAATGCATAAGAATAAATGGCGTAGAAAAGTATTATTGAATGAAATGTTGCAATCATTATATGGTGTAAGCACCACCATATTCAAAATTTTAAAAACCGACTTGATTTAATTTAACGAGTTTCACTGAGGACGACTAGCAGGACAAACGCAGTCCTAGATCTGACTAGAGTAACGACTTATGTGTCTGTTTCCGTTTGTCGTAAAACAGCCACATGTTTAAGTGGTCTTGGGGAATTATTTTTCAATTTCTCGGCGTTGCTTATGATTGCCTTGGGTAACTTCTTCAGAATACAGGTACCTGACTCTGGGACTACATACCACCCCACCACCACCCTTATTTAATGCGCAAAATGAAACTGCAATGAAGAAAGAATTAATAGATTATTTGTCTTTCAATTTCCGATGCCATTTTCCACTTTTATCATATTCCTACATTATAAGCTTTACTGTATCAGACACATTATAATATGGTGAGAAATAAATTTGTTGTAAAATATGGAGGTCCTCACTTTAAACTGGATTTTCGAGGTAAATGAGCTCTGATTTAAAGATTTCCAATCACAGACAGTTCAGAAGGGTGTTGCTTGATTCGTCGCTTCATTCATACCCTTATATCACTCTGACAAAATATATCAATCCTGTATTTTATCCGCACATACGGTGGTGTTTTCAGCAAACAGGAAGGATATGTCTCGGTCATTGTCATTGGTCAGACCCGTCATTGAGTAGTCTCGGGCATCTTCCAAAGTATTACCGAAAAACACCAAGACGTGCATTTAAAATACTTCGTATTACGTATTATCATAATGAACCAATGAAACGAGTTGAAACAAAATTACCCACGTATAACTCCTGTTGCTTGAGAGTAGAGAACCAACCACTATGTTTTCGGGTGAAATGCAAAATAACGATAGTTTGTCGATTTAGGATGAAGAGACCAATCAGGCCACATGCCCTTGACCTGTCGTTGACCGGGAATCTTCAAATTAAATCAGATCTCATTTACATCGAAAATCCAGTTGGAAGTGAAGACTTCCGACTTATTTACAGGAATCTGTGTCTCGCCTTGTTATATATTTCTCTAGAAAAACTGTGTAAGTTAAGAGTTTAATAAACGAAGGAAATTACATTAAGAATTGAACAATAGATCCAACAGACACAGAGTTTGCAGGACATATTTCTCATCAGTTAATTTGTTTTTACATTAAGAATTAAAATCAGCAAGAATTCCATGGAAACTCAACCAAACAAAAAAAATCCAAAAGCTGTTGATATATAATTGATCTTATCCCACTCGATCCAAAACTAAACTTAAAAACATTGGACGTATCCTTAGTTACAGGTGCACAAATTCTTGTGAAAATCAATGATTTTTAGTTATCTTAAGTGGAATATATTTCCTCTACGAATAAGATATGTTATTTTGTTGACCTGATTTACATTCAGAATGAATTTACCCATTTTAAAACAAATATAGCAAACATTTATTTTTCCATGGAAAGTGTTGCCATGACAACGGATACAAAACATGAATGTTTAATTGAAAATACTTAGTAATATTTCAGAATGACGGAAGTTTATCGTTATATAATTAAAAATCACGACCACTGCTGGAAAAATGAAAACTGTATTTTTGTAAGGGGTCATCTATATATCATATCTGGAAAATAAAACTGTATTTTTGTTAGGAGCCATCTATATATTATATCTGGAAATAAAACTAATGGACAAGTTTGGTACGGAAGAATTATAAAATGTTCAAATGTACGTAAAGCTGGTATTTCAACGCTTTTTAAGATATAAGGGGAAACAGAATACAATTATAAAAGTATAATTCATATTTATTCTGATAATTACGTACATATTTTTATACCTACTGTTGATTGTTTTGTTTTAATACAATTTTATCCTCCAGTTCTCTAGACTCTGTGTCCTAAGTGTATGCAGTGACAAGATGACCACCACGGTTTCTGAATGCCGTTATATTCTGTATAATCCGCTATACTATGCTATATAACTGCTACATGTATACCCGCATTTTGGGTGTGTCTTCTTTATATCTGTCCGTTACACTTTCTTGTTTGAATCCCCATGATAGTTTCTAGACGAATGACTAATATAAGTTTTGGAGGTAGGTTCAATCCCATAAATAACTATGTTCTACAATAACTAACCTTACAAGGATCATACCATTACATGCGACATCGTTGCCAGTTGATTTGAAAAGCGGAGCAAGCAATTTTACCCCAGTGAAAAACATTTAAAAATAAAACGGAACAAAATTTACTTCCTCCTTATCCTGTTTACTTCCTCCTTCTCCTGTTTACTTCCTCTTTCTCACTTCCTCCTTATCCTGTTTACTTCTTCCTTCTCTTGCTTACTTTCTCCTTCTCCTTACTTCCTCCTTCTCCTGTTTACTTCCTCTTTCTCCTGTTTACTTCCTCCTTCTCTTGCTTACTTCCTCCTTCACTTGCTTACTTCCTCCTTCTCCTACTTACTTCCTCCTTATCATGTTTACTTCTTGCTTACTTCCTTCTTCTCTTGCTTACTTCCTCATTATCCTGTTTACTTCCTCCTTCTCCTGTTTACTTCCTACTTATCCTGTTTCCTTCCTCCTAATCCTGTTTACTTCCTCTTTCTCCTGCTCACTCACTCCTTATCCTGTTTACTCCCCCCTCTCCTGCTTACTTCCGCATCACTAATTAATCTCGTCCTTTCTCGAGCTGTAACAGGTCTTCACTTCTCACTAGATACATTCCCATTTTATCTTCACTATCTTTCTTAAGCATTTGTTATGGAATGTCTCTATCATTCTGTTGTCTCCTTTATTCATCTTTCATGATTCACCTTCATGTAAAGGTACTGGTAGTGCAAGTGTTCTGTATAGTTTTAATTTAGTTTTCCTTTTAATGTTATTGCTGTTCCATATCTTCTTAAGTCTGGTAAAGGTTTTTGATAGTTTCTTGATATCTCCCACCCCACCCCCTCCGTCTAGTGTTATTGTAGCTCCTAAGTATGTAAATGAGTCTACTTCTTCTATTTCCTTTTCTTTATGTATATTTTCTAGCATTGATGTTCATCACTCTGGATTTTCCAGCGTTTACTTTGAGTCCCATTCTTTCTGCTTCTTTCACCATATTTGTTGTTTTCCTTTGTATGTTTTGTTTCGTTGACGTTAATAAGGCGACATCATCAAAGTCTAGATCATCCAATTTGCTGTTAAAATTCCATCCCATCCCGTCTTCTCCGTTCCTCATTGACCTCCTCATTATCCGGTCCATCCCCATCATGAATAAAACACTAGACACGTCACGACCTTGTTTCACTCCAGTTTTCACATCAAACCATTCCAACGTCTGACCTTCATCTATCACAGGACATTTAAAATCTCTATAAACACTTTGATAAGGCTGATACATTTTCCTGGGATTCCAGATGTCTTCATAATTTTCCAGTTAAATATATGTTGATGCCTATTACCGTAAGATACATTCAATCAAACTTTCTTCAGATGCTGCAATATTGATCTACATTCCCGTATTCGAGGAAAAAGGTCAAATTCTAATGTCTATGTAATCTACAGTATTGAAACGTGCATGGATACCATTAAGGATAAAATTAATCAAACAGACATTGCAACTGACCTACATTTTTGGAAGAGTGGGCCAAATGCAACTCCGCGCAGCTATATACTCTGCAATGATTAAATTCAAAAGGGTGATATGCGTGCAATATGTGACTATAATAATCTTTAACATATCCCTATGTTGATTTATGTGAGTTAAAGAACCTTAACCTTTCTAAATATAGTAATGAATTACATTAATTTGTAGATTTTGTGGTTGTTATAACGATCTGATTTACAAATACAACTTTTCATTAGCTTGAATGATATCCGACTTGTTTCATACCAATTGTACATTTTAGGCCGTTCATTGCATATCAATTTTTAACCATGGATTACTTCGTTTACCTGATCAAGATACAGGGCTCACGGCAGGTGTGACCGGTCAACAGGGAGTGTTTTCTCCTCCTAGGCACCTGATTCCACCTCTGGTGTGTCCAGGGGTCCATGTTTGCCCAACTCTTCACTTTGTATTCCTTATAGGCTTTTCTGATATGCTCAGTGCTATGCCACCACGACGCAGCATGTTGGAAGGGGTCGTTATATGCTTTTTCACAGAATTTACAGATTCGTTGAGATATGTGAGGTGTTACGCTCCATAATTTTGCAAAAAATTTTATAAATCCGATTTCGAGAATCATATATGCAAGTCAGAATTTGGTAAAGGATAAATAAACTAGGCGAGGGCGTGACAATTTGAAAGGCGTATTTTCATTCTTGTGTATTAGATATTAAAGGTCCCGTGTCACGCTTACTAATGCGACTCACAAGATTATTGAACATAAATTACAAGATCTTTGAATATGCAGTACAAGATGATTGATACAAATCCATAACTTCATTTGATCGAGGTAAGCTACTGACAAACACGTTGATGGTACAGGGATTTCAACAGTCTCGATTGAAGTAAGAATTTCGCAATCTCTATGGTCGTTATAGCGATCTAGTTCATAAATACAACCTATCATTGGGTCAAACGTTGTCTGACGTGTTTCATACAAATTGTTAGGCCGTTCTTGGCACACTGATATTAACTACGGATAACTCCGTTTACCTGATCAGGATCTAGGGCTCACGGCGGGTGTGATCGGTCGACAGGGGATGCTTACGAGTTCCTCCTAAGCACCTGATCCCACCTCTGGTGTGTCCAGGGGTCCGTGTTTTCCCAACTATCTATTTTGTATTGCTTGTGGGAGTTATGAGATTGATCACTGTTCGTTATCTTAACCTTTCATCAGTAACTCATAATGATATAGATCTAAGCATTTTCGTAAATGGACTCATGTTTGAAAAATGATTTTGAGATTGTCCTGTGTTTGGGGTGATGTTTTGATAAGGTATATCGTCAACAATCTCATAAAACTTAAGATTCAAACCGAGAGATTTTTCATCAAAGAGTCCAACTTATTGAAAACACATATGTAAATTGAAAATTTAACTTAGGCTGCAAAAAGCCCTTATCGCATACCATCCTTATCGTTTCGTTTTGAACATTTCAACGTCATAAGTCTTGTTCAGACCCTGTTTCCACGTGAGACCGTTGAGGGGGGGGGGGGGGGGGTGTGTACATTTCAAGCGTCGCCTATTATGCGCCACGCTTGTGACTTTTGTTTCATTTGGATCACAATGTCGCAAACGATATTGTTCATCCTCTGTAGTGATTTTTGTTCATATATTCTTCTAGGCAATAGACTCGGGGTTTAGACTGATCCTCGTTGAGGTATCATGTCAGTCTAGAACTGGGATGAATGATTTGGTGACGTAAAATTATCAAATTTTAAAGATCGATGACCAGGATTAGCTACCAAAAGTGACACACTCCTTTCGAGATCATCAAGACATAAAAAATTGCTTGCGTGTCTGCAAACGGGCTGATCTCCTTAGTAACAAGACTCGCAATTTCAGCATTTTTAAATTATTGGTTTTGGAGCTATTTGTTTTTAGATACAATTTGAAGAAATAATCGTGGTACGTGGGCCGTATAATTGTATCTTAAGTGAATTTGACACGTAGTTTGTGCAGCGGAAAAAGAAGTTATTAATGCCTAGTGACCCAGAAACCTCACCATCATCATTTCGCGCTTCTCTCGCCAATTCCCTTCTGGTGAAAGTGCCTATTACTTTCAGAGATAATATGTCGCTTCATGGACAAAAATATGGGTTGTAGAATAAACTGCGACAATCTACGTTTCTTGAGACTGCTTTGTCAATATTCAGGTCCCGCAAGAAACACCAAAGACAATCAATAGTGGCGTAACATTTTTTGTCTGCAGCCAAGAATTAAATGGATTTGTTGTCAAAAATTTGGACACCTATCTCGGAATGCGAACACATGTTTATATATATATATATATATATATATATATATATATATATATATATATAGCACAAAAATAGCAATGAACTCTTAAATGAACATAACTGCCCTAAGTGAAGAAATATTTAATATATATATATATATATATATATATATATATATATATATATATATATATACCATAATCGCTGGGTTGGGGGTGGGGGATATTTACATTTTTTTCCTTTCCAAAACGATCATAACAAATACAAACAACAAGAAATGCATATTATGAATACCTAAGGATGACTCAAAGATAGAAGAAGGGGAAGAAGACCAGATCCCCGTTCATACTAGGAGGAAAAAACCCACCGAAGTACTTGTATAACTACTGACTCTGAAGAACCTGAAGCCCTAGTCAGGTTGAATCAAAAGTCACGTGCACCACGAATCAGGGTCTCTCTATAAGTAATAACACCCATATCTGGAACGGTTACCGAAGATGCGACCATTCTTTTGTCCATTTTGTCTCATCAATCAAATGTCATAGCGGTCATATCACTCTAAATATAGGAACAACTGTAACAAGTATTATAATAAGGGGTGCAGCTATACTAGAAGAAATGTCAGTTTTGTCTCAGCCTTCAGCCACGGCAGCCGTATTAAAATTCAAATAGCTCAAATAAATTGCTATGGTAACGTTTCTGCGGAAACTAGAGGAACATCTATACCAAGTGTGGTTAGCGAGGTGAACCTATCTTGGAGAAGAAATGAACTTTGACTCACCATTCAAAAAGTCACAGCTGCCCTACCGGAATATGGGTCTCCCCAAAAAGTAACACTAAGGAAATCTTTTTATCAAGTACGCTGACTTGGTGTGTAACCATTCTGTAAAAGATTAAAAGTGTTTGGTCTGTCTGTCCGCAAAAACTTTAACCTTGGCCATAACCTTCGAATGGATGGTGATAGAGCTTTCATATTTCACAGGTGTATTCCTTGTGCCAAGACTTTTCATTAGGTACCAAAATGTTTGACCTTGTGACCCTCGAGTTTGACAAACTTTTAACCTTGGTCACAACATTTAAATGGATGGTCATAGGGATTCCACATCTGTACTCTTTGTGACAAGACCTTTCTGGTACCAAGATATTTGTCCTTATGACCTTGGGAGTTTGACCAACTTTAACCTAGGCCTTAATTTTTGAATGGTCAAGGATGAGGCTTTCGTATTTAACTTATGTATTTCTTGTGACAAGGCCTTTCTTTGGGTATCAGAATTACTTTGCTGCCATACGGGGCACCATAGCTGCAATAATATAACCCTCTCCGATTTTTATTTTTTTTGTTGGGGGGTTGTTGTTGTTAGAGGACTACAACTCCTTAGGATCTCCGTAATGATGCAAATGCGGGAGTGATTCACTCTAGCAACATTTTCGATCATTCTAAACATTTGCTGACTTTCTTTACGTAAATGAAATGATATTCTATGTCTCTTAGTCAATATATAAATTTACAACCTGCAACTTACAATTTGTGAGGCTCTATTCTACCGTTTTCAACAATTTCGATACATTCGAATTTCTCGATTCATATTTGTGCGGCATGTTTGATGTAATGAAGTTTCAACTAACGATTGTTAAGTTATTTGCATATGCCATATAAGGTAGTATTTACATCAATGGACAAGTACGGAGGAGAAAGCTATTTCGTCGGTATTAAAAAGGTTTAGATTTATTATCAAGTGTAAATTCTTTCTGCAACCATATGATTTTCCTTTCTTTGTCGGAGTGGCTCGAGTAACTACATTTTCGCGCAGATTGTCAATGTTTATGTTTTTCAGTAGATCCACCTACGAGATCTCGCGATAACAAGCACGGCGGAGCAGACGAAGAATTTAGCATGTTGTACATGATGCTTAATGAAAAACACCTTTATTAGACATGCCCGAACACAAAGTTGGTACTCCTTTTGGTGTAAACAATATTTGGGACTAATAAACGGAGCATATTATCGGTTATTCATAAAATTATTTTGCAACATTACGGAGATCCTATGGAAATGTAGCCCTATCCCGAAAATGTCAGAATAAAAAAAAATCGGATAGGGCTATATTATTGCAGCTAGGGGCGCCAATGTCTCACAAATACATCTTGATTTTTATCAATCTAATTAATTCTAACCGTTACATTCCAGAGTAACGGTTAGAGAAAATCAGATTTTAATTAGATTGAATGTTTATCTATTTTTTGTTTGTTTGTTTTGATTTGGTACTGTGCACACATCATGATTAGATTAATCGTTCTTGTAACGCTATTAGATTAATCGTTGTTGCAATGCTATTAGATTAATCGATGTTGCAATGCTATTAGATTAATCGTTGTTGTAATGGTATTAAATTAATCGTTGTTGTAATGCGCTATTACCGGTAGATTAATCGTTCTTGTAACGCTATTAGATTAATCGTTGTTGCAATGCTATTAGATTAATCGATGTTGCAATGCTATTAGATTAATCGTTGTTGTAATGGTATTAAATTAATCGTTGTTGTAATGCGCTATTACCGGTAGATTAATCGTTCTTGTAACGCTATTAGATTAATCGTTGTTGCAATGCTATTAGATTAATCGATGTTGCAATGCTATTAGATTAATCGTTGTTGTAATGGTATTAAATTAATCGTTGTTGTAATGCGCTATTACCGGTAGATTAATCGTTCTTGTAACGCTATTAGATTAATCGTTGTTGTAACGCAATACGCAGTTTCCGAGTTACCCAATAGTTCTTTCCCTTTGTGGAACTCTTACGCACAGTGAGACGCAAAACATACTATCGTCCACATGCAATGGGTACAAATGCTTATCGCTGCCTTCATTTATTGCTTAAAGGCCGATTATTAGACACCATGTAACCACCCAAACTGCAGGGACACACACTATTTATAAATTTATTAGTATTTAATAATAAAATAGCTCAAATAAAGATCGATTATCACCATTTGTCTTTGATTAAAATATCACTCGTGCAGAAGAGGAAATAAAAAATAATTTCATATTTAATTTAATGGCCTAATTCAAACAAATACTATTCTTGATAGGGTCAGTTTAATGTATACCAACGGCTAATATAAACAAAATTTACACTTTCATTATACATTGCACTTTTATCCGTATTTATATAGCTAGTCCATAATACATGTATACATCCTGTACCCACCGAAGCGAAGAACACTGAACGTACCTCCATCACAGAAGAACTGATATCTCGGAAGTTGCGTATTAGATTAATCGTTGTTGTAACGCTATTAGATTAATCATTCTTGTAATGCTATTAGATTAATCTTTGTTGTAATGCTATTAGATTAATCGTTCTTGTAACGCTATTAGATTAATCTTTGTTGTAATGCTATTAGATTAATCATTCTTGTAATGCTATTAGATTAATCTTTGTTGTAATGCTATTAGATTAATCGTTCTTGTAATGCTATTAGATTAATCTTTGTTGTAATGCTATTAGATTAATCATTCTTGTAATGCTATTAGATTAATCTTTGTTGTAATGCTATTAGATTAATCGTTCTTGTAATGCTATTAGATTAATCATTCTTGTAATGCTATTAGATTAATCTTTGTTGTAATGCTATTAGATCAATCGTTGTTGTAACGCTATTAGATTAATCGTTGTTGTAACGCTATTAGATTAATCGTTCTTGTAATGCTATTAGATTAATCGTTCTTGTAATGCTATGATTTAATTAATCGTTGTTGTAATGCTATGAAAACATTTTTAGAACCCCAGGAATAAAATGAGCAGTAATTTGACGCATATTTGGCAGCTATTTAAAAATATGTGTATATAAGAGAGAAAGGAGTCGATCATGTTAAGAAATGTTTATTTAGACTGAATGTCAGAATTGGGGAACCGCAAATAAACAACACCCTAGCAAAGTTTAACCTTACAACCCCTGGCACCACAAAACGCTAAATCTAAAATGAACAAGAGAGTGAAATTGGTCGAAATTTATGAAAATTTAAAAAATGTAGAAGTTTCCAGTGAATCTGCAATACAAACTAAAAACAAGTATAGTGTTAAACCGCGTTGATGTATGGTGAACATCTATGTATGCTTGTGAAGGTGGATTTAGATAAAGAGAAATATATTGTAAAATCGAAACAACTTTAGTTGTCTTTCTAGTCAGAATATTAAGACATGACTGAATTATATAACCTTAAAAAATCAACATTTGTGAGATTAAAAAATAAAATCATATTATTATATCATCTTATTCATTGTTACTGCGATTGCATGGAAGGAATTTCTATTATTAGCCGCTTAAAGCTGTATGACCCGATATTCATGCATTATTTTTGTACATAATTACTTTAAAGCAGATTAATTACTTTATAAAGTTATTAACTTTCCCTTAATTACATGCTTGAAAACATCTGCATGTAAAAGAAAACAGTGAGAATATTATTTAGAAAGTAAATATAGTGTGGTACATATATAAATCATCCCATAAATTATAGTGTTAGACGTCTATAAATAGACTCACGCGCTTCAGGGGAATTCCCAACATGATGTACGTAACTGTCTAGTTTTAAGGCTGAAAGAGCGTAAAACAACAAATTACTAAGAGGTATTTGTTATTTCATTTCTATTAAACTTATGGCACGGTACTGTTGTAACAAAATACACAGCTTTACACAGATAAGACCACCGATGATCTGAAAGTTTGAACTGGTCACGTGACTGTCACTTGAAATGGCAGAGTGACGCGGTTATTTGTAAACATCAATTTAAAATCAAACAATTTTGGTTAAAACAGGTGAAATAATGTATAGGTCATACATACGTGCGATGATTTAATAGCGTTTTTACGAGATGGAAAAAAATATTGTAATTCGGACCATACAGCTTTAACATAATTGTACAGAGGCGACTAAATGGGCCGGTACTTCGGATGAGACCGTAATAATCGTGTTATACAGCAGGTGTGGCACGATAAAGATCCATCCCTGCTCAAAGGCTATAAGCGCCGAGCATAGGCCTAAATTTTGCAGCCCTTCACCGGCAATGGTGACGTCTACACATGAAGGAAAGATTGATTTAGCCTACTATACCAAGAGGGGCCTCCGTGACCGAGTAGATAGAGTATCGCGCTCAACATCACACGGCCTCTCACTTCTGTCGGCCGGCGCGGGTTCGAATCCCGCTCGCGCCGGTAAGTGAGAAAGTTTCCCAGTTTACTTTCGGAAGGTCGGTGGTGTCTTCCCAGGTACATTGTATATGGGTTCTCTCTTCCACCAATAAAAACTGGGCGCCACCAGATAACTGACAAATTGTAGAGTGTGGTGGAAAACATCAATCAATCAATCAATACCAGGAGTCAATAACGTTGTTGCGAGTTCTTGTTGAAGTACTGCATGAAAAATAAATGGGGAAAAAAAAACGTGGTTGAATGACATCGCGAATATTTGTAACGTTATTTGTTAAAAACTACTGCTTTGATGGTTTTATCAAGTTTTGACATCTTTTTCTTAAACAAGAGGCCCATGGGCCTCATCGTTCACCTGAGTCATCTTGGCCCTGCCATTGTTCAGCTGTTGTGGTTTATTAAAAGATTTTTTTGTATCAATCTTTAGTACCATGAAAATGCTTGATCCATATTGTGGCCCCAAGGGATATAAACATAATTGAAAATGAATTCACATAGCACAGATATGTCTCAACACCAATATGACTAACATGATTTTGCTGTTCTGGATAAGACCAAGGTCACAACGTCATTGATCGTGGTATGATACGAAGGCCTTGCCATGAGAAACATATACAAAATATGAAAGCTCTATCTTAAATAGTTCAGACGATATTGAATAGGTAAGATTCTTATTAAAAGTAGATCAAACTTCAATGTCAGGGTCACAAGGTCAAGCTTCACAAAATGATAAGGCCTTGCTTATAAGATTTATCACTGTTTGTTATCTTCACCTTTCATTGAATAGGTCGATCAGGGATTTTTTAAGTAGGTCAAACTCCAATGTCAAAAGATCAAACACCATTGTGTACAAGGTCTTGTCATGAAGAATCTATATGCAAAATATGAAAGTACCACCTAAAATAGTTCCGAATATATTTAATAGGTTATGTATTCTTAAAAGTAGGTCAAACTCCGAGTTCAAGTTCACAGGGTCAAAGATCATGATATCAAATGAAAGATCTTGTCATAAGAAGTATATACATGTATACAAGATATGAAAGATCTACCTTTTATAGTTCAGGAGATATCAAATAGGTAAGATTTCTATTAAAAGTAGTTTAAATAGTTGAAGAGAATTTTAAAAAGATTTCCCCATATATCATCATATTACACCTTGATCCCCCACAAGGGCATTGTGACCATATCCTACCCCTAGGGACCATGAATTGCACAAAATTGAATAATTTACTTTATAATATATACTTTATGTCAGGAAGCTTTCATGTAAATTTGATTTTTTCTCGCCCAGTGGTTCTTGAGAAGATTTTTAAAGATGTTCCTCATATACTCGCATGTAAAACTTTGATCCCCTATTGTGGCCTCATCCAACCCCCAAGGAACCATGATTTGAGCAAACTTGAATCTACACTATATAAGAAAGCTTTCATATAAGTTTCAACTTTTCTGGTCCAGTGTTTCTTGAGAAGATTTTTAAAGATTCTCCCAATATACTCGCATGTAAAACTTTGATACCCTATTGTGGCCCCACCCTACCCCCGGGGACCATGATTTTAACAAACTTGAATCTGCACAATGCCAGGAAGCTTTCATGTAAATTTGAACTTTTCTGGCCCAGTGTTTCTTGAAAAGATTTTTGAAGATTCTCCCTATGTACTCGCATGTAAAACTTTGATACCCTATTGTGGTCCCACCCTACCCCCGGGGGCCATGATTTGAACAAACTTGAATCTGCACAGTGCCAGGAAGCTTTCATGTAAATTTGAACTTTTCTGGTCCAGTGGTTCTTGAGAAGATTTTTAAATGGCCCCACCTTATTATTGCATTTTTGTGATTACCACCCCTTTGACGGATGCATGGCCCTTCATTTGAACAAACTTAAACCCCCTTCACCCATGAATGGTGTGTACCAAGTTTGATTGAAATTGGTTCTGTGGTACTGGAAAAGAAGATGAAAATCTGAAAAGTTTACAGACAGACGGTCAACCGGTGACCTGAATTGCTCATTTGGGCTTTCAGCTCAGGTGAGCTAAAAACGAGCTCGATTAGCCCATATTTTTTTTCATAGATATTTTTCAAATTGTTTTTGTTTCGTTTTGATATCAATATTATCAAGATGAACAACGCCAAATTCTATCTATTTTAAGTTGAATTGCACAATGAATGAAGTCAATCATTATTATTTTCTATATAATTCAATGGAAAACAGTTTCTCTACTGTTAAAACCATAGTATGTTGAAGAATGTGCTGCTCAATGAAAAACAAATAGTATATACACTGCCAAGATACATCTATCATTTCCAGGTGGGGTTGTCGAGTGGGAAAAAAAGTGTGTAAAACCACAACTTTCGTTAAAGAGGTTCGCACCCGAGATTTGGAGCAATGTTAATTTTGGGGGAAGTGTATTTTTGATTTCTACATTGAAGGAGACTTAGAAAATTAAATAGAAAGACTGGGGGTTGCCATGCTTGTTATTGAGCTTTACCTTCACTTTCACCAAAGACTTTCTAACCAGCTCTCTCGTCTGTTGTCTGCTATTCTGAGGGTGTTGCTCAGTTTTAGGTCTGTCCACTCCCACCTGTTGTCTGCTATTCTGAGGGTGTTGCTCATGCAGTTTTAGGTCTGTCCACTCTGGGATGTTGTCCTCCCATCTCTTCCTTCCTCACCTTCTCTCTCCCTGTACTGTGCCTTGCAGGATCATCATGGCAAGTCCTGGTGATCGTGAGACGTACCCGTTCCACTTTAGTTTGAGTTTTATTTACTGTGGTCAAAAGGTCTTCATGAAGCCCGTGAGCTTGTCTGATCCTGTTCCTGATTGTATCTTGCTTAACTTCTCACTCGAGAATTTTTCACTCATATGGAGACGTCACCAAGACCGGTGAAGGGCTTCAAATTTAGGCCTATGCTCGGCGCTTACGGCCATTGAGCAGTGAGGGTTCTTTAGCGTGCCACACCTACTGTGACACGGGTCATCCGTTTTTAAGGTCATCTCCGAGGACCCGTGACATTCACATCTGATGCTGAGCGTTTGGCGATGGAACTGTCACTACCTGTTTTAACGACTTAGGTGTGTCGCGGCCGGGATTCGAACCCCGCATGCTTCCGCATGCGAGGCGAACGCGACCTCTCTGCTCAAATACCTGTATCCTTCTTTCAATGTCTGCTGTTAGGGTCCATGATTCACAGGCGTACAAGAATATGGATATGGCCAAGGAGCGCATTAGTCTGATCTTTGAGCTGAGCGTAATGATCCTGTCCTTTCAGAGAGTCTTGAGTTTGGTGAGCGCTGTGGTTGTTTGCTATTCTGACGAGTATCTCAGGCTTGGACCCTTCATCGCTGACAATGGCTCAGAGATATTTAAAGTTGTTAACAGTGGCCAGCCTCTCGCTGCTTACTCCGATGTCAGTACTGATTGCCTTTGGTGCTGTTTGCCATCAGTTTGGTCTTTTCTGTACTGATCTGCGTCCCGTAGACTGTAAATGTTTATCCAAGAGTTCTACAAGGTTTACAAGTTCTTCTCTTCCTGCAAGGTCGTTTATGTCATCGACAAAACACAAGTTGGTGTTCTGCTGCGAATGCTGACGGTTCTACTACTGTGATCTTCTGGGGCGTCAGCCATGATCCTCTCCAACAAGATGTTGAATAAGGAAGGGTATAACAGGCATCCTTGTTATTGAGCTTCAGTGTTCTAAACATGACGTTTTTGCGATTAAAATTGACTCAAGATTTATTCAATAAAATTTGAATTGTCTGTTGGTGTCAACACAACATAAGCAACACAAATCAATCATTACATAAGATAGATACATAATCATGTCTTTTAAAATTACATATTTCATGTCACATTGGTGATAATGTGAGAAAGAAAAATCTCACATGGGTAAAGTCGATCTCACGCTGGTGATAATGTAATTGATTGATTGGTTGAATATTGTTTAACGTCCCTCTCGAGAATATTTCACTCATATGGAGACGTTACCACTGCCGGTGAAGGGCTGCAAAATTTAGGCCTATGTTCGACGCTCATGGCCATAGAGCAGCGAGGGATCTTTATCGTGCCACATCTGCTGTGACATGGGACCTCGGTTTTTGCGGTCTCATCCGAAGGACCGCCCGCCTCTTATGACAAGCAAGGGAGTACTGAGGACATATTCTAACCCGGATCCGAGGTGATTATCACCTGAGAAAGAAAATTCTCACATGGGTAAAGCCGATCTCACACTGGTGATAAATCTCACATGAATAAAGCCGCTCACACACTGGAGATAAATCTCACTTGAATAAAGCCGCTCACACACTGGTGATAAATCTCGCTTGAATAAAGCCGCTCACACACTGGTGATAAATCTCACTTGAATAAAGCCGCTCACACACTGGTGATAAATCTCGCTTGAATAAAGCCGCTCACACACTGGTGATAAATCTCACATGGGTAAAGTCGATCTCACACACTGGTGATAATATAAGAACATTCTGTCCATGCCTCCTGTGCATCATGGTATTCCTTCAGTGGGAACTCTGTAGCAACGCACTTTGAAAAAATTACGCACTATTAAAAATTGTTTCAAAGTGAGTTAAATTTGGGACCATATCAACCCACTTTGATTTCTTTTTTTTTTTTTTGGAAGTGCGTTGTGAGTGTACATCAGCATTTTGTTTTCATGGACACGCTTAACGTACTCAGAAAAAATATATACAAAAACAAAGATTCTGGAACTTTGATTTTAATTGGTAGAGGGAAGAATTAAGTGTTGTATTTCTTTGAATTGATCTACCGTTGTGGGAAGGGATACATGTCAATCTTTATGATTTTTTTTCACACCGGTAAATCATTCAAATTGATTGCATGTAGACAAGCCCCCACCTCCAATTTAATTAAAATTAGTTTTAGATCCGCTCGCATACTCGCTACACTAGCACCCAGAGTCTCGTCAGAGGTCAAACTCGAAAATGGGGACCCTCTCAAAGGATCCCGCTTTTAGCAAAATACATGCAAGGTAGTTCTAAAATATTGTTTTCCGAGAGGACCATTCTGTTCTCAGCAAAGGTTTATGGGTGAAGTTTGGGCCTGGTAAATACAAGGGGAGAGAAATATGTTCCAGACAAGGATTTTACACAGAGAAGTTAGTTCGCCTTTGACCCTTGATCTAGAAAAATGGTTCATGGTCACAGCACTGCCTCCACCCATGGTGAAGTTTGAGCCCGACTGGGCCAAGAGCAGGAAAAAAAATGTGCTACAGACAAAGATCTTATACAAATAGGTTTATCTACCGCGAACTTTGATCTAGGAAATTGGATTTAGGGTCGCCACTTCACACCCTCTACCTATGGGTAAAGCTTTGGCAAGACTTGGTCAAGAGAAAGGAATATTGTACAAGTAAAATGAAATCGGACGGACAGGCTATTCATTGTAGGGCTCTCAAGAAGTCAGGCCCTTGTAATTTACCAAAATCCACAAAACGTCTAAATCTTGGATCCAAAGGCGACTTACTTTTTAATGCTTCAAGAAAATCGAATGAGCCGTGCTAAATTTGTTGTTTGCAAAGTACGTTAATATGGTCGATATCAACGCACTTTGAATTTTTTTTTCCAAAGTGCGTTGACTGGGTCCCAACTTTAACCACTTTGAATTTTTTTTTTCAAAGTGCGTAATTTTTAAAAGTGCATTATAACAGTGATCATGTACATAAACAGTGACATCTAATAAAAATTATCTCCCCTTTACAGAGACCCGGTTACGCTGGACTCCATTCTTGAAAGTTTATCAACACTGTCAGAACAGTTTAAAACTGAGGAAGAAGCAAGTGAAAAAAAAAAAGTGTACATGAACTTAATCTAACATAGATTCTATGCAATACATGCAAGATACAATCTCCTGAATAGTTTACAGATCACGGGGGCCTGACCCAAAATATGAAATCCATTCGACCAGGAGTCGGACCTTATATATAGGGATTATAAATCCAAGAATTGGTATTAGCCTTGGCGGTCAATGTAACATTTGTTGGACTAACACACTTGAATCCTTACATTCCTCTCCGCCAAAGTCAAGAATTATTTATGATTTCAGCTTTATGTGCACATGTAGAGGATGTATGGATTAAAATCAATGTGCGTGGAGATAAATATCGCACATAGATCAATAAATAAATTTGTTACAAGTTTTGACACGAGTTCACCAATATTTATCATACCATGTCCACACATTGAGTTATATTCGCCAATACTTTCTTTACTTCCGAGTTTGATAGCATAAAGAAATTTTCAAGACTAAAAAGCCTTTCATGTTAATGAATTGCAGTGTGGACGCGATATGGTCCAATTTCCGTCCTAGCTTGAAATGAAAAAATTAATGTAAAATTGTTCAAATATCATAAAATTGTGTTTTGTGTAGAAATGCCGCACGCATATGAAGAAATCATAGTTGTTTCATTAAAACCAAAAGTGCTGATGTTATTGAAAACTTAAAAAGATTTACCGAATCATTTTTACTAATCACTAAATCCTTGTCAGTGTGGGTCTAATTTGAGTTCGCTTTCGTTCTTAACATGGCAGCCTAATATAATGCTTGTCACGTCCAGTGGCATCGCTGGAATTGTCCAAGAGGAAAATCAGAATAATATCATTAGTCTAACTCTCGCGTAGCGCGAGGCGATGAACTGTCGAGAACCCCGGAAGAGGTGAAGGACAACAATTTTTTCGAAGACGCCACGATTTCTTTTTAAACACAGCCCCGGTACACGTAATAACGTTGAATCGGAATACACGAGAATCTGATTAGACCACTGCATAAAACGGATCAATGCTCTCTCACTTGCTGATTGCGGAAAAGAAAGATGATTCAAAGATATTTGCAATTATTTTGCATCATTATTATCTATTTCAATTTCTATATTATCAAGGCAGTTCATGTTCGCAGGGGCACACTTTATTGGGGAGGGGGTTGTCCAAATTTACACCCCCCATATGAAATTAATATACCAATCATACATCTATCCGCCATTTATTTTGGTAAAAATCAATGCCATTTGAAGGTCACAAAATCATTCCATGTTCAACGACTTTTTTATGGATAAATGTTAAAATGTGTCTGCTGTTTTGATCATTGGGGCAGTAGAGGGGTCCGGGGGTTAAAAGACCCCGCCCCACTCTACTCCAGGACCTGCCAATAACACAAGGGAAAATAAGTAAATAATATCTCTCTCGTGTTTCAATCCCAACCTCGAATTCCTGGTAACAATCTTAAGATATAGATCCAACGAGCGTTCAAATCCAGGTTCATAAAATAAATTTGAAATCTACCGAGATTACAGCATAGTACAGTTACACGACTTTCTAGTTAAAAACGGAAAACAAAGTTGTACGGGGAACTATAAGGCAGATATATATTTCACACACTGAACTAAAATCATAGCATTCACTCACAAGCAACTGCTGCACAGCACTGAACTTTCCTATACTTTGAAATATCTATGAAATCTAGGCATGGAAACATCAATATCAGAAGCAGTACATCTGTGGGAGGATCCTCCAAAGTCTTCCGATATTTCACACAAGTCTTAATTTCACGAATACTAGGTGTTTTCACACAAGTCTTAATTTCACTAATACTAGGTGTTTTCACACATTAATTTCACTAATACTAGGTGTTTTCACACATTAATTTCACTAATACTAGGTGTTTTCACTTATTAATTTCACTAATACTAAGTGTTTTCACTTATTAATTTCACTAATACTAGGTGTTTTCACACATTAATTTCACTAATACTTGGTGTTTTCACTTATTAATTTCACTAATACTAGGTGTTTTCACACATTAATTTCACTAATACTAGGCATTTTCACACATTAATTTCACTAATACTAGGTGTTTTCACACATTAATTTTACTAATACTAGGTGTTTTCATTTATTAATTTCACTAATACTAGGTGTTTTCACACATTAATTTCACTAAAACTAGGTGTTTTCACACATTAATTTCACTAATATTTGGTGTTTTCACACGCATTTTAATTTCACTAATACTAGGCATTTTCACACATTAATTTCACTAATACTAGGTGTTTTCACACCTTAATTTCACTAATACTAGGCATTTTCACACATTAATTTCACTAATACTAGATGTTTTCACACATTAATTTCACTAATACTAAGTGTTTTCACACATTAATTTCACTAACACTAGGTGTTTTCACACATTAATTTCACTAATACTAGGTGTTTTCACACATTAATTTTACAAATACTAGATGTTTTCACACGTCTTAATTTCACTAATACTAGACCTAGGTGTTTTAAAAATTCTCTCCTCGCCTGAACTTTTGTATTAAATGAGATATTTTGTAGATTTTGCATGTTTTGCACTTTATTTGCTTCAATCAAAAGCACAAATACATTTTCAAACAATTCAAATGTTCTATAGCATTGTTTCATAATTCTTGTACATGCATTTGGTTTTAAATTAGTGTTTACACATAACTTCACATCTTTAACACCATCGCGCCACTGTTTCAGACAACAAACATGGATACAGGATGCGTTTGAGACTGAACATGTGTAGGAAATGGATTATCTAATAAAGAAATAAATTTCATATTTGAAAATAAACGAGGGGATGGACGGCGACACTTCATGCCAGCACACTTTTTCTGAAACGTGCTGGTGTAAAGCATCGCAGTTCTTGCTCTCATGAATTTTCAAACCTGAACTAATGTACACCTGCACTAAATACAGGCATTTCTATTTTATGTAACACAAGCACATATAAAAATATGAATTAAAAAAGTTATCTTTTTCATATCACCATCAATCTCAAAGCATTCAATCATTTCAAAAAGGCATTCTGATAGTATTACTAATACAATACTAGTCAATGACCCCCCCACACCACACCACATCAAAAAACATAAGTAAAACATAATATCTACTTATTCAATATAAAAATAAAATACTGACTTCGCAATCTTAATTAAACAGGACAATGAAGAAAGTGCAGAAAACAAAGTAGGTCAGACAAATAGAGAGGAAGCCTATAGTATCTCTGATTCCTTCAGGTCAGACAAATAGAGAGGAAGCCTATAGTATCTCTGATTCCTTCAGGTCAGACAAATAAAGAGGAAGCCTATAGTATCTCTAATTCCTTTGGTAATTTGACAACAGTTCTGTATCATGGCTCACTAACACGATATATCAAACGAGGAAAACGACAATCCTCAAAGTGAAGTCTTGTTTTCACTGTGTTGCACAGTTGTCATCAGCATTGATATCACCATGCTCATGAGAGGGGAGATCTCTTTCCCTTGCAGATTCTGGCATCTTAAAACGACTCTGCACAGGAACACTAGCGGTTACTTTTGGGATGGAAAAGTCAAATTGTGGCAACTTGGAATCTGCAAGAGTGTACATAAAAGTGTCCAGAATTTTTTTACATTGGTAAATTCTTGAATTTACTTTAACAAGAGTACCGCCATCGGTACATAATACTCCCATGAAAAGCTAATATAGGGTGTTTTTCTTACACTGTGATTTGTAGAACTTGCCTTCAAGTAGTATCAGCAATCATCAGGGTGTGACATACTTTCTTTGCATTAAAAAAACAAGACAAATCAAGTACTCTCTATGTAATATTTTCACTTGGCATAAGATGTATGTGTATCAAGTTTAATGGTTCTTGCCCCCAACGAATCGGTCTGCATCCTGGTACTATGACCTTAACCTTAAGAAACAATAGGCATCCTCCACTTGGCATAAAGTATATGTGTACAAAGTTTAATGGTCCTAGCCCCAACAGTTTGGTTTGTATACTGCCTACAAGGTTTGCCTACTAAGTGATACTGTGACCTTGACCTTGAAAAATAATAAGCATCTTCCTCTCATAATGGTGATCAAATGTAACAAGTTGCAATATTCTGGAGCTTACGGTTGGGTTTGTATCCTGCCTACAAGGTTTTTTTTCCTAAGTAATACTATGACCTTGACCTTTGACTTCCGATCTTGAAAAACAATAGGCATCTTCCTCTCATCATGGTGATCAAATATACCAAGTTGTAATATCCTGGAGCTTATGGTTGGGTTTGTATCCTGCCCACAAGGGTTTCCTACTAAGTGATACTACGACCTTGACCTTAAAAAACAATAGGCATCTTCCTCTGATCAAGGTGATCAAATGTACCAAGTTGTAAAATCCTGGAGCTTACGGTTTGGTCTATATCCTGCCCACAAGGTCCGAACAGACAGACAGATGATGCCATACCACAATATAAAAATGTTGAAATCGTATTATACAAATTTACAATAATTTTTGTCAAGCTTCTTACCTTCCAATGGTTCTTTCCTGACAGTGCTGGAAACTTTTTCAATCTCCTCACTAGTCTGATAACTAAAAATACATGAATATTCATTAGATGATGGTATTCACCAATCTTCTTTCTATCAATATTAAACACCCAAAACAACAGTTTATGAGACAACTGCATTATTCTATCTACAGTTTTGCAAAAATCATCCTATTCCTCAATTCTTTTTTATACCTGCGTAATTCAAACACACTAAAATGCTGTTAAAAATGAACACTTTGTAATGTAATTTTTTTCACTATGTATATACGATTTTGTATTCCAAATACCTTTCCTCACATGGCAACTCTTCTGAACAGATGCAAATATTTCATGATAAATTTTATAGAAAATATCCACAAAAGGTAAACATCAAGCAAAACACTGAGAGTTACATTACAATACCAATGTACCCTCATATTTGAGGTTTTTAAAGCTGGTTTACGATCTATAAAACATGAACAACCACAAATATGAAAAATAAATATACAGAGCTCAACATTAACATTAGTTCGATTGCCCATGTCTAGTATACTTAGGATTCAGACAAGTTGATTCCAGCACTTGTCCTATCCAGCGAGTGAAATTACAATAATACATTTTCACCCAGTTTTGCTTGCTTTAAGATTCAATCCCTAATAGCATATGTATGAGATAGTTAACAAAGAGTAAGAATAGATCTGACAACTATGGTTTTACTATAAGAAAACCTAGCCCATCTAGTGAAAAACACAAATGTAAAGAGTCAAACAATAATAAAGTGGCAGAAGCAGAAATGTGAATTAAAAGAGCAAAATACTGTTTCTGAAGAATTGGAAATGCATGAATCAGGTGAAAATTTAAGTAACTTAGCTGAAAATTACAGACACAGAATGCAGGAATCAAGTGAAAATGAAAATAGCTTAGCTGGGAGTATATTTTGCAAGATTTGTGTGCAATAGTAAAGAAATTGCCAATAAAATATGTACAGTGTATTATGCCTTGTAAAATATGCAGAAAAATGAGCATTGCTTGACAAAGCATATTCTTTCTGAACAAGCTCAGAGTTTATTTGGAAAAGCGTTTTTCATTTACAACTTGCCCTATGGACAAGTAAAAATTGTCCTTAATTTTAAGATATATTTTGATCCATATTAGCCTAATAATTTTTAAAGCCCTGGTATATGTATAGGAACCATAAATTCATTTCAGTAACTTTGAACTTTTTTAAAAATATGAGTTATCTCCCATTTAGAGAAGTTAGCTTCTCTGCTTTCGAGCACATCCAAGATGCTTTGACTGTAGAAATTCACATCTATTAATGAAGAATTGATAGTTCCCTATGGAATCGATGCAAACTTTAGTACAAAGTATTATTTAACTAAAGGATTGTCATTTTTTTTAAATCTCTCTTATAAAATTGTTTTGTATTCAGAAGTTTTCCAAAATGATACAAATTTAGCTGAGTAACATTCCCTTGATGAGATATAACAATGCTTCTGCAAAAGGTCAGATACCTTAAGGAGGAATACTGCACCAGAGAAATTTAATATGGATGAAAAATGGGAGATATGTGCAATACTATTTTGAAATTTACAACACTTTCAAATGTACATGTACTTTATTTAGTAAAAAAAAATTCAGTTTTAGTAGAAAATATTCAGAATTTTTTTTTTTGGAAAACCCCTGCTAATCTCGAACTTGCAATCTAATGTTTTGCAGTAGACATACTATTAAACTCAGCAAGGCAATGAAATCTAAAAGGAATAGACAAATAATGCTAATATTTATAATTTAATTCATGTTTTAAAAGGAAGTCAGACATTATGACGATGTAGTATACCTCCTTAAAAAGAAATCTATGCAAATCCAAAGATAAACTGACAAGTTCAAAGTCAATCTACGTGTTATTTCACAATACATGTATATTATTACTACAGTAACTTGATCCAAAGAGTCGGATCACGTCGAGTTGACAGGCGAGGATCATCAGATCACACAAGACGCGAAGCGTCGAGTTTGATCTGATGATCCGCGCCTGTCAACGAGACGTGATCCAACTCTTCGGATCAAGCTACTGTAGTAATGATAAATTTATTATATACCCTCTTGTGCGTTTTAAATCCACATTGATAAGATACTAAATGTTATTCAAATTATCAAAAATACAGACACACAGTGAAATTATATTTTGTGTACGCAGTTTTGTTTATGACCCGGTCAATATTTTCCACAAATAACGTTGCGTTGATGCATTGTGACGTCATCAGTTTCAGAGGATACTGATACGGAATCAGAAAACCACAGGGTGGTGATCCAGAAAACCGGATCACACGCTATGAAATCCACAGTATCAAAGAACGATACATTGATGGGTATATAATAAATTTATATACAATATAATTTACACCTTAATTTCTTGGCTTCCCGAGGGAATCCGGGTTAGAATAGGTCCTCAGTACCCCTTGCTTGTCGTAAGAGGTGACTAAATGGGGCGGTCCTTCGGATAAGACCACAAAAACTGAGGCCTCATGTCACAGCAGGTGTGGCACAATAAAGATACCTCCCTGCCTAATCTCAGTGAGATTTGCCAAGGCTGGATATTTGGATCTCAGACCAGTGTCACACAAAGTGTTCAGGAAATCTTGCCTGAACTTCGGCTGCTTGTCTTAGACAGTCTATTAACTCCCTATCACAATGAAACATGCATTTCTTACCTTTACATGGTATAAATCACACAGTAAATAAAGTTGGCTATTTTCAAAGTCGTTGCAAATGGCCATCATTTCATGTTTATCTTCTCAATGTGGAAGAGTTCCAATGTACTATTTTATGACAGTTTGTACTACGATTGGAAATACAGAACTTGCTGATTGACAATTACTTTATACAAAGCATTTAAGCATAAAAATTAAAAGCAATAAAAAGAAAACTGTTATTTTAAATCGATCTATTTGAGGGCGTCCTAAACTATCGGAACTCTTCAGTGTTGAGAAGGTAAATATGAAATGGTGGCCATTTGTAATGGCTTCGAAAATACCCAACTTTATTCACTGTGAGATTTACACCATGCAAAGGTAAGAAATGCATGTTTCATTGTGATAGGGAGTTAAGATGTGTAAGGCGAAAAGTTGAAGTGGACAAGAAATTCAGTTTAACCCATTTTAAACGCAACAAACCGCCGAAGTTCAGGCAAGATTTCACGAATCACTTTGTGTGACACTGGTCTGAGATTCGGAAAAGGCTTCAGTCCAAATATCCAGCCTCGAATCGAATGTCGCCGAGATTACCCCTGCCCAAAGGCTGTAAACACAAAGCATAGGTGTAAATTTTGCAGCCTTTCACCGGCAATGGTGATGTCTCCGTATGAGTGAAATATTCTCGAGAGGGACGTAAAACAAAATACAATCAATCTTTGCTTCCTTCTCTTGACCTACCTCTTCTTTTGACGGTTTTCTTTGTAAGTCTGTATTTGTGTGAGTTTATTAACCTACCTCTTCTGTTGACGGTTTTCTTTGTAAGTCTGTCTGTACTTGTGTGAGTTTATTAACTACCTCCTCTGTTGACGGTTTTCTTTGTAAGTCTGTCTGTATTTGTGTGAGTTTATTAACCTACCTCTTCTGTTGAGGGTTTTCTTTGCCTCTGTGCAGGTCTGTCTGTATTTGTGTGAGTTTATTGAGGAGCTTTTTGTTCTCTTTCTCCAGACGTTTGTTCTCATTCTTCAGCATCAGATTGCAGTACTGGTCCATGGCCCCACAATACGAAGACCGGTACACAACACCGGAGTCATTTGTACTGCTATTAGACAAATCACTCGCTTTCTCTGCTGATTCTTGGAATAATGTCTTCTTTAATGCAGATGGCACAACTATTCAAACAGGGGGAAAAAATCACTTACTTTCATTAACATGTAACTTTTCCCCTTTAACAGCATGTATAGAGGGAACAAAAATTGAGCAAATTGTTGGTAAAACCTAAGCTAGAACATGTATACCAGTGCTGGGACAATTTACACGTAGCTCTACTGTTAATGACACTATATTGTTATACTCTAATGAACTGATAAGAAAGTGAAATAAAACATCTAAGTTTGAATTCCCCCCTTCCCCATACGGTACTGTAGAATCATTTAAATTCGTGGGGGCCAATTTTCGTGGATTGCTGAATTTTTACAGGTTTGTAGGGACGTACTTTCGTGGATTTATATATTTGTAAGAAAGATAACTCTGGAATGTAATTATGATTCTTTATTCGTTGAGGCTGTAAATTCGTGGGTGAGGGGTACCCACGAATTCCACGAAAATTGAGTCACCACGAATTCTACTGATTCCACAGTACTTTATGGTATATTATCATACTAACAACACTGTACACGTTTGGTCGCTATGTCCTGCTACTCACCATTATTTTGGTGATGTACAGTGTTACTCTTTTTTAATTTTTGGTGCACTTTTATCACAGAACTACAGGAAGCTAGACCAGCTCACTTTGGCAGTATATGGAATGCCGGCAGTATGTTCTTATAAGCATGCACCTTGCTATGTATGGATTGTTTCACAGATATGTATACAGTACCATATTTTATGAAATCAAATTTTTTTAAGGTACCATATTTTGGGGTAGGCTATCATGACGTTAATTTTTAGCTGCACATTTTGAAGTGCATGTCATGTAAAACTCCAACATGGAAAATAAATGACATTCAACTCTCTTACTAATCTGATTTTCCATGGGCGAGAGGTAAGCATACATAAATATCTGTCGGGCAAAAATGACAAAGTGGAGAAAATCAAGGGTACCTGTGAAGTGTGAAACGATATCGAAACGAAATCTACCGAAACGAAACGAAATCTACCGAAACGAAACCTACCGAAACGAAACAGATTGTATAACCTAACTCTTTTAATTATATTAATTAACAAGAGGCTCATGGGCCACTTAGCTCACCTGAGTCACCTTGGCCCATATCTGAAGACTTTCCATATATATTTGCATGTAAAACCTTAGTCCCTATTATGACCCAAACTACCCTTTGCAAACTTGAATCTACACTATGTCAGAAAGCTTTTATGTAAATGTCAACTTCTTTGGCCCAATGGTTCTTGAGAAGAAGATTTTTAAAGTTTTTCCCTATATATTTATGTGCAAAACTTTGATCCCCCCTTGGGGCCCCATCCTATCCCCGGGGGCCATGATTTGAACGAACTTGAATCTGCACTATGTCAGAAAGTTTTCATGTAAAAATCAGCTTTTCTGACTCAGTGGTTCTTGAGAAGAAGATTTTTAAAGATTTTTCCTATATATTTGTATGTAAAACTTTGATCCCCTATTGTGGCCCCATCCAACCCCAGGGGCCCATGATTTGAACAAACTTGAATCTGTATTATGTCAGGAAGCTTTCATGTAAATCTCAGCTTTTCTGGCTTAGTGGTTCTTGAGAAGAAGATTTTTAAAGAATTTGCCTATATATTTCAATATAAAACTTTGACCCCCTATTGTGGCCCCTACCTTACCATGGGGGTCATGATTTGAACAAATTAGAATCTACACTTCCTTAAGAAGCTTCCACATAAGTTTCAGCTCTTCTGCTCTAAAGACAAATCTATGTATACATGTGGATCTTGTGTATTTGTATGTAGTATATCAAACGGTGGATTCTGAGTATGTCCTCCCTTTCTCTATGTAATTTCTGCTTCCCTTGTTCACAAGCCTTTTGATTTTACAAAATGCTGACCTCCTCCTGATATTATTGTATAAAACATTTCCGTTTTCCGTCCCATTTTCAATTTCCCGTCTTAGCAACATCCTAAATGTATAGAGTTATCTTTAGACTCACTACATATCAATAATAATTTTTAATAATACATGTATATATATCTTACTGAATTGCATTCATATAATATGGTATACTATTTAATGTTTTTCCATTATTGAAAGCACTCGTACCTCAGCAGTTAGAGATAAAATAAGGGGTTAAAAGCTCTTTCTGCTTTCAACTTTCTCAAACATCAGCTTCTTCAAATAATGTATTTATACCCAAAGGCGGATCCAACGCCGGAGACCCCACCCCTCGTTTAGTGTTTCCCCAGATCTCTGAAATTGTAACCCTCCGTAATTGCACATAGTATTTAATCAACTTCAGATATGTACTTTGTGCTTACTCACCCCCTTTCCAACTTTTAAAACTTTGTATCAGTCAAGCCGAAAGCCTACATCAAAGGGGAGGCGAATTTCATTTATATGTGGTAACTTTCACAGGGGCCTAAGATATCATTTTTAATTATTATAATTAAAAGAGTTCGGTTATACAATCTGTTTCATTTCGTTAGGTTTTGCTTCGTTTCGGTAGGTTTCGTTTCGTTTAGGTACATGTAGATTTTGTTTCGTTTCGGTAGATTTCGTTTTGTTTCGCACTTTACAGGTACCTGAAAATCAAACAGATACTTACCAGTGGCTTCAGTGTCCTGCTGTAGGCGCCGGATTTCATTTTTTAAGGAAGATATCCTCTTTTCGTACCTGTCCACATTTTCACTGTATGCCTCCTCCCTGAATAGCCAATATTTACACATTTCAGCAGGATGTGTACAACATTTACACATTTCAGTAGGACGTGTACAACATTTACACATTTCAGTAGAATGAGTACAGCATTTACACATTTCAGTAGGACGAGTACAATATTTACACATTTCAGTAGGACGAGTACAGCATTTACACATTTCAGTAGGACGTGTACAACATTTACACATTTCAGTAGGACGTGTACAATATTTACACATTTCAGTAGAATGAGTACAACATTTACACATTTCAGTAGGACGTGTACAATATTTACACATTTCAGTAGGACGTGTACAACATTTACACATTTCAGTAGAACGAGTACAGCATTGTGCATTTTTCAGAATTACACTGGTGGACGATGCCTTAAATAGCAATAATTACACTCTTTTATATATTCACCTGCTTTTAACAGAATCTTGGACTTTCTCCAACTGCATTCTGAGAGCAAAAGTCTCCCTCTTCTTGTCAGCAAGCTCCGTCGCATGTGGAGTAAACACATTTCCTTCCATTCTCTCTACAAACAAGTCCAGCAAATTTGATTCCCATTTAAAATAATATTTATTTTATTTGTACTTTTGAATTGGGGAAACATTTCATAAACTTTTAAACTCTCCTTGTGCAGTGTTTCACTGCTTGAGATATCTTCCCCACGTCAGACCAGTCTGGTGGCTTAGGGGTTACAGCATTCACTTTGTGACCGGAAGGTTGCGAGTTCTAGCCCCATTCGTGCCCTGACTACAGCTGACCTAAGATGTAGAAATAGGTAAGGGACTGCTCCTTCACCAATTCTCAGAAAGCAGAGGTGAGAGGTGTGGCTATTTTGGATGAGACTTTAAATAGAGACCCCATGTTACAACAGGGAAGATTAGAATCTGTTGTGGAAATAATGTTGTTCCCATGGTGGACAAATCCATGCTTTTAAGATCTTTCTACAAGTGTGTAAGGGCTGTTCCAGAAATGATCAAATGGGGGGGTCGGGCGGCAAATGATATTTTTTTGTGTGGGTGGTCGTATTTTTTCATATTTTAATTGGTCCGTGGTTGGACTGTTAAAAAAATATTTATTATGGGTAGTGGGTAGTTTCTATTGTTTTATTTTGTGCCACGTGGGTGTTGAGTTTTCAGAATATTTTTATTGTCGCTCTTGTCGTGTTGGTTACAAAAAGTCGGAGGGAAAATTGAAAACGTGCTTTCGAAATGCTGCTTTCGAAATCGGAAGTAACATAGAACTATTCGAGTTGTCGCTCTTTGCAGCGCATAACTTTCCATTACGGCACTCTTCAAATTAGAGGCGCGTTTAGTAGGGTCCCTTTGGATGTGATGGCGGCGAACTCTGTTCTGTAGATTATTACAGTTTACAGTGCATCGATTTTGGGAATATTTTGAAACCAATAGGTATTCCGTTTTCTAATAAAAATAGGCAAACCTTAGTTGATTTATACGAGGGTACCGATGCGTTATATTTATCAGTCGGTGTGATGGTGATAGAGGCCTCCGGGCGCGGGCTCCATTAGAAGACGAAAGATTCTTGGAAAAACATATCCATACCCATTTCATGATAATAGTATCGTTTGGACTCCCAATCTTTCCAACATTCCCGCCATAGATGCCTTTGATTGTTGATGTGACATCGTTTTTCAGAACTACTGTTATACAATGTCGCACAGGCATTACCGCGTCATTGACTAGAATGTTTGTCCCGAAAACCTTGCGAGATTTGTGCCATTTTCATTTTTAAAAATATTTTTGTGGTGGGTCTGGTTAGTTTTTTTTAGTTATTAGATGGGTCATTGTAAAATGAGTTTATTAATTTGATGGGTCATGGGGTAATTTTTTATTTTTTTTTTATGGGTGCTTGGTATATACATAAGGTGCCTCCCGACCCCCCCCCCCCCCCCATGTATTTATTTCTGGAATAGCCCTAAGTGAATTAGGCAGTAGACAAGAACCCTTCAGCAGCTTCAATCTCCATGTTTCCATTGTGGAAAGGATGAAGACTTCACAACGAGCTGAAAAAATTGACAACAAACGTTGGGATTGTGAGAACAAGGCAATGTGTAACATGTTTAGGCAGTGGGATGGAGCAATTGACTGCAGCCCCCAAAAATAAATAGCAAACACCTTAATTCCATGTGTCTGAGCATTGTAAAGTGCCAAAATGATTGATACCAATTTTGATCATTTTTTAAAGGCAATAGACTAGACACACTTTCTGTCCTAAAGATAAAACTCGCTGAAAAAAATATTTGATGTATCTACAGTAAAACTAGGTGGGGGACACAATCAATACATATTGTATGACTTAGGTGCAACACTCATTCACATTTCAATTATTAATATTACTAATATCATTTTCAAATTTCTCCTCCTCTGGGATTTAATAATTTTATCACTTTCAATTTAAAAAAAAAAAATTCTGACAAATGACAAGAATAAATGATATAATATTTTGTCAATCAGCAAAGCACAAGTATTCTTGATTAGCTTATAATTAATACTCTATATCTATCAGAACTCTTTAATGTGCAGTGATTCCTAAATACATTATAAGTATTTAAAACTGTACCTGCATTTTTCTTGGAATCTATTAACTTTTTCTCCAGCTCTAATTTATCTCTCCCTAACTCTGTCAGTTGTTTGGTGAGCTCCACCACTTGGCTTTGGTATTTCTGGAGGTGTTCGATCTCTCTGTCCTTAACACCTAGGTCTGTCCATAACTTGTCGTTTTCCTTCTCTTCTTTAGCCAGTTTGTCCACTACGTCCTTGCCCACAGCCTTGAGGTCTACCTCCTGAAGTAGAAGAGACAATAGGGGGTGTTACCCTGGGTTATAACTATTGTAACAACAGTTTGTCATATGGTCAAGCTTGACTATTCAACAAGTGCTCAGCTGGCCCACGTTATTATCCAGTATAAAAAATAAATGGGCAAATTTTTGAAAATAGATTTTCAAATTTCTCGAGAAGTACTTGGAACTTTGGACGACATTGGGTGATATCTAGATGAGTTACATTGTATATTCAAGTCAAAAGGTACAGGATGCAGTATAAAATGCTTTTATTCAAATATTCTTTCAAAACATTTAGTTTTTTTCCCCAGATTATATTCAAACTTACATCAATTTCTTTTAATAGCTCTTGGATGGATTTATCTTGCTTTTTGATGGTAAACCTCAGAGAATTAAATTCTGACACCAGTTTTGCTCTCTGTGAAAATGCAGGTTACAGTAAGCATACATGTACATCTATTTTGAGATGACACAAAAACAATTTACAAAGTACTATTTGCAACATACAATTACAATTTTGTACAGATCAAGACAAAACAACCAAAAATATCACAATTTCTTGCCCGAGATTTTCTTCAATTTAAAATTCTTTGACTTGAAATTGTACAATACATACATGTATGTATATATATCATGCTAAGTAAATGGTTAAGAAACAATGTACCTTCATTTTCTCTTCGAACTGGAAATTATCTCGTTCATTCCTCAAAGTCTCATTCTCGCATTTCATTTGCTCCAGTTCTTTCTGTTAGAAGTAAAGAAATGGGTACAAATTTACAATGCATATATCTGTATATCACTGTGTATAATACCACAAAATACCCCATGCCAATACCGCAAAATACCCCGTGCCAATACCACAAAATACCCCACGCCAATACCATAAAATATCCCACATCCACAATGTTTTTATACCTCCATAACAAACTTAAACACTTATTATAAGAAAAGTGCAATTTTTAAAGATGAGATGGATAAAATGTAAAATGTGTTCTTTTTTAACTAGTTAAGCCAATGGGATCCATAGAGGCGTAATTTTTCTCTAACTTCACTCGAATTTTAGTGAATTATAATACTGTACAGTCTGAGGAAAATGAGCCCCACTGTAATTGTTCTCACACTTCACTAGAATTTTAGTTATACCTATAGAGTAGGAACATATTTAAACCCAGACTATAATTTTTCTCACACTTCACTAGAATTTTAGTTATAATACCTGCAGAGTCTGAGGAACATGAACCCCAGACTGTAATTTTTCCACCAACTGCTCCAGATTACAACATCTGTGACTGTAGTTTTGAACTTTGACCTCCAGCTCTGATATAGTGTACTGGAGTTCCTGCACTCCTTCCTTCTCTGACTGAACTCGGAGAGTCTCGAGCTGAGTCTGAAGGGAGGTCAGTTCTTTGTTTTTCTCTTCAATTTTTGCCTGTAGTTCCTCTTGCACAGCATTTGGAATGTTCTGATATGTTTAAAACAAGAAAGTTTGGATGCTTTTAATCGTTCAGACATACAAGTGTACACCGTTAAGTAGGCGTATGTAAAGGTCAAACTTATACACAAGAATATCAGCAGATACAAATAACGCACCATATTTAACAGCACAAGAAGCTTGTGGACCTTAATGATAACCCAAGTAAATATAGTAAATAAATGTTCTAGTTCAATCATTTTAAAATGCCTATGCAATTTATCAAAATAAATACGCCTAATTAACTTAAAATATTTCAATACTACCTCCGTAATTTATGAGACGGTGTGAAGTGTTTTGTGGTGTTGTACCGGTGTGAAGTATTTTATGATGTGGTACTGGTGTGAAGTGTTTTGTGTGTTGTGACGGTGTGAAGTGTTTTGTGGTGTACCTGTACCGGTGTGAAGTGTTTTGTGGTGTTGTGACGGTGTGAAGTGTTTTGTGGTGTAACTGTACCGGTGTGAAGTGTTTTGTGGTGTTGTGACAGTGTGAAGTGTTTTGTGGTGTTGTGACAGTGTGACATGTTTTGTGGTGTTGTGACATTGACAGTGTGAAGTGTTTTGTAGTGTTGTGACAGTGTGAAGTGTTTTGTGGTGTTGTGACGGTGTGACGTGTTTTGTGGTGTTGTGACAGTGTGAAGTGTTTTGTGGTGTTGTGACGGTGTGAAGTGTTTTGTGGTGTTGTGAGTGTGAAGTGTTTTGTGGTGTTGTGACAGTGTGAAGTGTTTTGTGGTGTTGTGACAGTGTGAAGTGTTTTGTGGTGTACCGGTGTGAAGTGTTTTGTGGTGTTGTGACAGTGTGAAGTGTTTTGTGGTGTTGTGACAGTGTGAAGTGTTTTGTGGTGTACCGGTGTGAAGTGTTTTGTGGTGTTGTGACAGTGTGAAGTGTTTTGTGGTGTTGTGACAGTGTGAAGTGTTTTGTGGTGTACCGGTGTGAAGTGTTTTGTGGTGTTGTGACAGTGTGAAGTGTTTTGTGGTATACAGTACCCGCAACATTATTCTTCACATGATAAACGATAGGACACGATACACGCACGATAAGATAGGATACACGCACGATAGGATAGGATACATGCACGATAGGATAGGATACACGCACGATACGATAGGATACACGATAAACTTGATAAACGCAAAACCTGATAAACGATCTTCACGATAAACGGAAAACCTGCTAGAAATGTTGTAAATTTAGAAACGATTTAGCTAGAACGAAATTTTGATACCTACAACATAATTACATTATGTTGATAATAATATTGAAGGATCTCAATGTTCATTATATACCTACATTACGGACAACGCGGATTTCTTGTTTTCCGCGTTCTCGCGATGGGAAAAATCTAACGCGGTAATCTATAGGTAACTAAGGAAAACCACGTTCTCATCGCGGGATGACTATCAGTTACCTGTCCCAGTTGCGGTAACATTTGTTTAAAACATTGATCAGTTTTGTACCATATAATTTCTTTAATCCACGGTCGTACGTTGTTTTTTTTTATTTTATTTGTTTTGTTTTTTTATGCCATCACAGCTAAAAATAAAAATAAAATAAAATATATACTGCATTGAATTCATTATTTGATATCTATATGAATATATAATGATTCTAAAACTTATATTGTCACCTAATGTTTAATATATAAATTATACAGGGAATTAACTAAATGTAATATAATCTAGTGATATCATGCTTCAGTAGCTCTCTTATGCTAATGTATATTGCCTTGAATATGAAATAAAACCAAGAAATATTGTGTGTGTAGCGAGGAGGGGGTTATTTTGCATCAAGCTCTAAGTTCACGGCTCATTCAACATCTCAAGTTATTTTCATAACGACCGCTTTAAAAAAATCAACGGCACTACACCTGTTAGATATTTTTACACTATGAATGATAATTGATAGTTATAAGTAATTGGAACATATTTATTTGATTTGATATTTTGTTAACAAAACATAAATAAACTGTTTCAAAAAACATAAACAAAACCTGGCTTGTTTTAAATTCGCAATTTTGAAACACTTAGTGTGTAAAAAATTCAAATAATCATCAAAACCAACATAAATTTCCAGTATCTACACGTACATGTACGACTATTGGTACATGTGTACATGTACAAGTAAAAAAAAAAAAAAAACGATGACAGCGGAATCGTGCCCAGTTGAGCAGAATTTTGGGGGATGCAACACCCTTGCACCCTTTTTAAACTTAATCTTCTAAATGTGTGAAATACAATGTCCCTGTGAATGTTAGCTGTCAAAACACGGGTGATACACAAAATCAGATATAAGGATGTGCACAAGATCAGCAGTTGCTATATAAGTAGCATACAGGTGAAAAAAATCGGAAGAAAAAGAACCATTATTAAAATATATGTGTATGTGATAAACAATGTAATTTACTGATTTTCCTTTCAAATTGGAACTCCCTATTTTTCTGTTAGTGTTAATTACAAATAATTGTTTCTAGACAAACAAATGTTTATGAACTTCAGATGAAGGAGCTTTCAGATTTACTGTCCTCAGTTTGCTCAACAGACCACTGCCTACTTTCCAGACTACTTAGAATTAAATTTTGATAAATTTTCACTCTCTCTGGACAGACAAATAGCTCTTCTTCTGCCTTAAAATCGACAACTTTATGTTCTCCTTCAAATATTCCATCTTTCCTCGATTCCTAAAAATAGCTTCTTTAACAAAACGAATAAAGGTTTCGGAAAGTATCGTACTTTTTCATTAGATTTTATATACGATCCCGATAGTTTCCGAAGCTACACGATAAACAATTTTCACGATAAACAGAAAACCTGATACACGAAAAACACGATACACGATAGACCTAATAAACGCAAAACACATTAGAAAACGGAAAACCTGATACACAATAGGATAGGATAGGATACACGCACGATACGATAGGATACATGCATGATACGATATGATACACGCACGATAGAGCAGGATAGGAATGTCAAGAATAACGTTGCGGGTACTGTAACTGTACCGGTGTGAAGTGTTTTGTGGTGTTGTGACAGTGTGACGTGTTTTGTGATGTAACTGTACTGGTGTGAAGTGTTTTGTGGTGTTGTGACGGTGTGAAGTGTTTTGTAGTGTTGTACTGGTGTGAAGTGTTTTGTGGTGTTGTGACGGTGTGACGTGTTTTGTGGTGTAATTGTACCGGTGTGAAGTGTTTTGTGGTGTTGTACCAGTGTGAAGTGTTTTGTGGTGTAACTGTACCGGTGTGAAGTGTTTTGTGGTGTTGTGACAGTGTGAAGTGTTTTGTGGTGTAACTGTACCGGTGTGAAGTGTTTTGTGGTGTTGTGACGGTGTGAAGTGTTTTGTGGTGTTGTGACGGTGTGAAGTGTTTTGTGGTGTTGTGACAGTGTGAAGTGTTTTGTGGTGTTGTGACGGTGTGAAGTGTTTTGTGTGCTGTGACGGTGTGAAGTGTTTTGTGGTGTAACTGTACATTACAAACTGCGACTGACATTCCTCTAACTCTGACTCGTCAGTGCAAAACGTAAACCCAGGCAAAGATGGATAATTCTTGACAGGGTTTGAAGAAACTGTCACACCAAGAGACAGTTTCAATCTTAGTTACTTACATCTTTAAGTTTGGTCTCATTTTCCTCCAGCTGACATGAGAGAGATTCAATCTGGGTCTGAAGTGAGAGAATTTCCTTATTTTTCTCTGTCATTTTCCCCCCTAACTCCTCTTGAATAGAGATGATGGCATGTCTATGTTTTTCCCCACTTGTTCTTATTTCATGCTCCATTGACTGAACCTGATTCTTCAGCAGGTTGATTGCAGATTCCTTCTCGTTGATCTTGGTTTCCAATTCTTCTTGCCTGGATCTGCTGACACTTTGTTCCGACATCTACACAGTCAAGTAAGACAGAAAGGTTCTACATACATCAACAGGAGTATCAACACACGTGCTTATCTTCATACAAATAGATATTTTTCTGAAGAAATTTAAACCCTTTTTTCTAAAGTTTAATTCACCATATATTGAATAGCTGTGTAGCATATTCTTGGTCTTTGCAAATATTAACAAACATTCAAAAAGTATGTCTATAACAATATATCATGACATTCATATAAGTATGTTCCCTGCCAACCAATCAAAAGGCAGAAAATGAATTTCGTACAAATAGAGAAATAGTAAATTTTTTAAAAAATTGCTGAAATCCATTTTTACAGTGTACCTGTTGAAGTGCCTCATTCAAACTCTGAATCTCGGATTTCAGGTGTTCCATCTCTGCCTGCAGGAACTGATGCTGGCCATGTGCATCTGCTAAATCATTCTCCTTTTCTCTCACTGTGGATTCGATCTCTGACTTCAGGCGTTCCACCTCTGCCTGCAGGAACTGATGCTGGTCCTGTGCGTCTGCTAAATCATTCTCCTTTTCTCTCACTGTGGATTCCAGCTGCATGTTCCTCAGTTTCAGAGTGTGCACCTCTTCAGTGACAGATGCCAGTGTCTGCTTCCCCTCTTCCAGGGCCTCCTGCAGGCTGCTGTTCTCCTCTGAAATTTCTGACAAACGCTCCCACCGTGTCTGCAGAATCTCTTGCTGTTTGGCATATTCTATCATTTTCTCTTCCACTTCTGCTGTTAGTTTACCATTTTCACACGACAGTGTCTCAATTTTTTCTTCAAGATTTCCCACTTCTTTCTCATGACTTAACTTCTGGTCATCGTTTAATGTCCATTTTGATTGGTTCAAAACAGTTTCTTCTAATGATGTCTTTTCTCCTTCTAGTTTCTCAAGTTCACACTGAAATTCCCTTTGGGTTTCTTCTAATAAACTTATTTGCTAGAATTCAAAAGAAAGAATGTCTTTACATAGTCTTATTCATTACATTAATACTTATGACATGCACTGCATACATACATGTACAATATAGAAATTAAAAATCAAATATTTACGATAGTTTTCAAAAGGTAAGATTTTCTTCATTTCTTGGATGTTATACCTGTTCTAGATTCGATACCCGCTTCTCCCTCTCTGCCAGGGCAGACTGTAAATTTTCTTTTTCGTCTCTCAGTGTCTGGATTTCTGTTTCCAGTCCCTGACAGGATGCATCATTACGTTCTGTCAGGTCAGTGAGATCCGACACCTTAACCTGTAAAGTTTCAATTTTTCTCTGATAATTCTGAATCTCCTCTTGGGACTCCCCATGCTTTGTAGTCAGGTTGACCACCTGTTCCTTTGTTTCTTCCAGAAATTGCTGAAGTTCTAACACCTTCTCCTCGGCATCCTCCCAGTTCTTGGTCACATCCTGAAATCTTTCCTCCAGTTCCTCGTGGATTCCTTTCAGAGACATGAACTCCTGCACCAGAGCTTCCTCCTTGTGGGATTTGCTCTGTTCCTGATCCTCCTGTTTCCTTGCCTCCTCTTCCAATGAGGACAACTTTTCCTTTAGACTCACATTCTCCTCCAACAACAGCTGGAGTTCTTCCTTTGTATTGCTAACATCAATGTCAGTCCTCTGTGACTCTAACACTAGATCTCCCTGTACGTCAGTCTGTGACTCTAACACTAGATCTCCCTGTACGTCAGTCTGTGACTCTAACACTAGATCTCCCTGTACATCAGTCTGTAGCTCTAACACTAGATCTCCCTGTATGTCAGTCTGTGGCTCAAACACTAGATCTCCCTGTACGTCAGTCTGTGAGGCGTGTTCCTCAAACTGTTTGTCTGCAGTGAGGTCGTCAGTCTGTGTTTCTTGACTCAGTCTAAACTCAGAGGAACTCGTCTGAGATATCAGCTTCTCCTCCAGTTCCCACACTTTGTCACGTGACACCCGGTTTTCCTCCTGGGCCTCCTTAAGATTGTCCTCTAAAAATTCCACTTCCTACAAGAAGACATAATCATTAGTAACACACCATAAAACAAGAGGTCCATGGGCCACATCACTAATCTGAGTTACCTCAACCCATATTTCAAGATTTTCCTTATATATTCACATGTAAAACTTTGATCCCTATTGTGGCCCCATCCTACCCCAAGGGCCATGATTTTAACAAACTTGAATCTGCACTATGTCAGGAAACTTTCATGTAAATGTAAACTTTTTCTGGCCCAGTGATTCTTCTTCAGAAGATTTTTAATGATTTTCCCTATATATTTGTATGTAAAACTTTGATCCCCTATTGTGGCCCCCATCCTACCCCCATGGGCCATGATTTTAACAAACTTGAATCTGCACAATGTCAGGAAGCTTCATGTAAATTTCTACTTTTCTGACCCAGTGGTTCTTGAAAAGATCTTTAAAAAATTTCCATATATATTTGCATGTAAAATTTTTATCTCCTATTGTGGTCCCATCCTACCCCCGGGGGCCATAATCTTAACACATTTGAATCTGCACTTTGTCAGAAAGCTTTCACGTAAATTTCAGCTCTTCTGGCCCAGTGGTTTTTGAGAAGACGATTTTTAAATGACCCCACCCTGTTTTTGCATTTTCGTGATTATTTCCCCTTCGAAGGGGACATGACCCTTCATTTGAACAAATTTGAAAACCCTTCACCAAAGAATGCTTTGTGCTAAGTTTGGTTGAAATTGGCCCAGTGGTTTTGGAGAAGAAGTTGAAAATGTAAAAAGTTTACAGACAGACGACAGGCGATCAGAAAAGCTAACTTGAGCTTTCAGCTCAGGTGAGCAAAAAAACAGAGACTTTCACACAAAAAATTAAAACCAATTTGTCCAAATTGCTTCCATTGTTTATTTTCCCAAAAAGTACGATAAAAAAAACCCAAGTCTTTATAACTCTATCATTCGTTACCATGTGTAATATGGGCAATGGTTTTAATTTAGAACTGTCCCAATATTTGCCAACATGTAGTCTAACAGGCAAGTGCATAAAATCATGGAGGGGATGTCACACACCCCCACCTCCCTTTTTTATATAATGATCAATATCTGTTACTTTTATATGCAAATAAAAATATATTGGGTGACTGGTCTCCCTCCATCCCCCGATTTTTTATAGTAATAGTGAATGATAAGAATGTAAGTTTGAAAGTATTGAATTGAACCCATGTAGTGAAGGGTGAACCCCCCCTCCTCCAATAATTTAAGTACTCACAGCATAGGGGAAAAAATTTGAGGCACCCCCATGAGATTCAAATTTACCATCTACAGATCTGCAACAAATTTTCAAAAGACGAGATAAGATATATTACTGATGCTCATTTTCCCATTTATGGTTTAAAAGGCAAGTTTACCATCACGACAATATGTTATTTTTCTTTAAGATAAATTCTCATTTCCCAATTTACAGTATATAAATCACCGGTGTTTCCCAATTTACAGTATATAAATCACGGTGTTTCACATTTTACAGTATATAAATCACCGGTGTTTCACAATTTACAGTATATAAATCACCGGTGTTTCACATTTTACAGTATATAAATCACCGGTGTTTCACAATTTACAGTATATAAATCACCAGTGGTTCACATTTTACAGTATATAAATCACCGGTGTTTCACATTTTACAGTATATAAATCACCGGTTTTTCACATTTTAAGATGCAAAGATAAGATCATTCAAAATTTATCCGTGCACCTTTGTCAACTCACCTGTTGGTAGTTTTTCATCTGATCCTGAAACTCCTCCACACGCTCCTGAAGAGAAATATTCTCCATGGACAGCCTCTCGCACATCTCGGTGTAGTCCATGCTTTCTGAGTGTGCTTGACTTGTACAACTGGAGCTCTCAGACCTGTGTCTCACTGAGCGAGTCGTTTTGGCACAATCAAGAAGTCTCTCATTTTCTACCTGAAGATTACTAATTTTGCTTTCGTTCTCATTCAACTGACTTTGAAGGTTATTTATTTCATGCTGTAGGTTTGAAATAATTGAATTCTGTCTTTTAATGTCTTCATTTTCCTCTTTCAATTTACATGTACACTCTTGGAGTCTTCCTACTTCTTTCTCTAATTCCAGTACTTTCTGAGAATCAGTTTCTGCACACTTCTGAGAATCATTTTCTGCATATGTCTGGCAATTCACACCATCTCTCTCCTTAACCTGTCCTGATGAATTCTCATTCTGCATGATCTTGTCGTGCAGTTCTACACACAGGGACTCCTTTTTAGTCACAGCTTCCTTAAGCTCTTGGCATATAATGTCTTTCTCATTCACAGTCTGAGCTAATTCTTCACACCGACTTCGCAGCTGTTCCAATTCCTCCATAATGTTTTTATCTGGTTGAGATTTATACTCCTCCTGCATTTTGTCCATTTCTTTGGCATGCTCCCTTTTCATCACCTCCACAATATTTTGAAATTGTTCCATCAGCTCTGTAGGATCTTTCAGAATTTCTTTCTCCTGTTCCATCATAGCTATCTTTTCCTCCAACTCCCTAATTTTCTCCTCTAATCTCACTTTTTCCTCATCATTTTTAAACCTCTCTGTAGATAAGTTTTCCAAAGAGTCCTCCTCTACACAGACATGAACACTTTTATCCACTTTCTGCACACATTCAGTCTCTCTCTTCCTACACCTCACACAATCCTCTCTCTCTATAGATGTGTCTCTTTCTACAGACTTATCTCTCTCTATAGATTCTACCGTTTCTCTCCTGACCACACTCAGTTCCTCTGTATGTTTCGATATTGTCTGTTGTAACTCGGTCTCTAGTTCCTGTATTCTTTCTGCCTGTGTTCTTTCACTCTGACAATGACTTTCTTTTAGTCTGTCCAAGTCACAATCCTTATCTTTGATCTGGTTTTTTAGCTCACTTTGTTTTTCTTCAGTCATTGTGGACAGTCTTTTTATTTCTTCTATCTGTTCTTCTACCTTTTCTTCCAACTCCGTAATTTTCCCATTTGCCTTCTCAAGCAGAATCCTCACATCTTCCATCTCTTCCTCTTCTTCTTTAACATTCTTTGCATCAACAAGACTTTTTCTCGCTTCAACCAAAGCATCTTCCAGATGTTGCGTCTTCACTTGAAGTGTCTCTTTTTCTGAGATGTATTTTTTAATTTCTTCCTCCATCAATACAATTTTTTGCTGCATCTCCTGGATGACATTACAGTTGTCTGCCTTGGATTCTGCCGTGGCTCTCAATTCTTCCATTTTCTGAGTCTTCTCCTCCAAAGCACCCTGAAGCTGTTTATTCTCAACTTGAAATTCTTCAACAGTTTCTTCAAAAACCTTAATGGTCTGCAAAAAAAAAATACATGTAAATATACACATACATTTACTTAGTTACTGACGTTTAACATATGCATTACTGAAATTTTATCTACCTTCTCAAATTCATGCACTTTATTGTTGAGGACTTCCACTGTTGCCTGATGTTCTTTCAGTTCATCATTGAATGTTCTCAACTTCTCTATCTCCAGCACCTGTTCACTATTGACTGACTTCAGTCTCTCAACCTCTGTCTTGAGATCTTCATTGGATGACCTCAATTCCTTGACCTCTGACCCTAACTGCTCATTGGCTGAATTCAACTTTTCTACTTGTGTGACATTTTCCTGGCCTCCCTCTGCTTCTTTTCGGACTTCATCTAGTTCCGACTGGTATTCTTTGACCTTTCTATTCTGAATTTGAAGTTGGTGCTCCAAATGGAAATTCTCATCCGACAGAGTATTCATCCTTTCCTCCATTGACTTCATTGTTAGAGTTTTCTAAAAGGATTGATAGTAAAAACAATTAATATAAAATGAATACTTAGATACAATGCATGAACAATGCAAAGCGCTTCAATCATTTTTGAAGGAAAGAGAATGAAACAGATTAGTAGAAGATTTCTTTTGACTGCTGGTCAATGTGGGACAACAGTACGTAGATGATAACATACATTTCCAAACAACAGTCCAACTGAGCCACAAAAGTACCAGAAACAGTGCAGAATACGCCCATCACAGCTGTATGTAGGGCGTTTTCTTAACAGTATATAATACGCCCATCACAGCTGTATGTAGGGTGTTAACTTAACAGTATATAATACGCCCATCACAGCTGTATGTAGGGTGTTTTCTTAACAGTATATAATACGCCCATCACAGCTGTATGTAGGGTGTTTTCTTACCAGTATATAATACGCCCATCACAAACTTATGTAGAGTGTTTTCTTGAATTGTACAACTTTACTGAAAAGAGTATCAGATACCATCAAGCTGCGACATAATTTTCTTTTGCATCATATGAATAAAAGGTCCTATCTTGGAAGTTGTGAAAGGAGGTAGATAAACAAACCAAGAATTCTGTGTGTAATATATCTTCTCCCAAGTTGTCTAAGTTCATTAACATCGTAATTTTATTCTGTGTGTAATATATCTTCTCCAAGTTGTCTAAGTTCATTAACATTGTAATTTTATTCTGTGTGTAATATATCTTCTCCAAGTTGTCTAAGTTCATTAACATTGTAATTTTATTCTGTGTGTAATATATCTTCTCCCAAGTTGTCTAAGTTCATTAACATTGTAATTTTATTCTGTGTGTAATATATCTTCTCCGTAAGTTCATTAACATTGTAATTTTATTCTGTGTGTAATATATCTTCTCCAAGTTGTCTAAGTTCATTAACATTGTAATTTTTTCAAAAATTAAAGAAATGCAGAAAACTGTTGAGAATCAAAATGTTGTTTACAAAGGCCTTAGCTTTTTAACTGTGTGAGGAGTTAATCATGAACTCTCTAAGTAATTATTAAAGGCCTCTTTCTGGTTCAGGAACCATCAAACGGGAGATTCGGTTGACCTTAAGATGTTTGTACAGTCAAACCTGTATTAAGAGACCATCCAATGGAGAATGGAAAAAAGGTCACATATGACAGGTGGTCTCTTAATACAGGTTGCCTATTTTCCGCAGTTAATGGATAAAATTTCGCAAATAATTTGTACAATGGAGAAAATGACTACATGTATTTGGAATTTATCATTAAGAATATCAAGTTCGGTTTTAATAGTTGTAAAATAAAATTAATAATACACTGTAGTTAAAAATCTAGAATACGATGTGTTGTATCATAATTTTTTATTCATCAAAAATTACATTTAATCTATTTAAGAATGATAAACTTTGCATGCATTTCATATTACACATTTACATGAGATTTAAAAATTATTTATGAACTGCAAGTAAATTTTCTAAAACTTATAAACACTTTGTTGTAAACGGTATTTATGTATAGCCTACTTGGACAGTGTGTGTGTTGGTGGTATATACCACAGGGTAGTAATTTTCTAAAACTTATAAACACTTTGTTGTAAACGGTATTTATGTATAGCCTACTTGGACAGTGTGTGTGTTGGTGGTATATACCACAGGGTAGTGATATGCGTCTAGTGCATGTATTTGCTGTTGACTAGCATCCTTTTGCGAAAAGAGAGCCGAGTGCGTCAGCCTCTCCTGTCAGTACATAGCCTCTACATTACCAAGACTCCATTAGTGCCTCCACGTTGGCAGCACACGGATACTGGCCTCTCTCGGGACCAGGCCAAACTAATGGGGATCTGGGAGCAGCAAGGGCCCCATATATGCAGTGTGTAGGCCCACCGGCATGTGGACACGTCCTAGCACTCATCAACCTTGCCCCAGCTATGGGAATATAGCCGGCAAGACATGATGTCGATAATCAGGGATGATTATCTGTCTAGGAGAAGGAAACCTCCGATGTAAAACCCGGATAGGTGAGATTCGCAACCAGGGATGGCAGCTTACCTAGGAGAAGGACACTCCGATGTAAAACCTGGGGGATGGCATCCAATAGTCTTAAAAAGACCGTCATCTAAGGGAAGGAAAACCCCAACAGAAAAACCACCTCAACGAGGTTGAGAGTAGGGCTAATCACCCGACCTCATAAAAAGAAGTTGATTACGGAAACTATGAACAAGTCAATAAGAAGTCGTGGGGTAAGCATAGCTATCGAGCATACTCCAAAGGATGATTTCATAGCGGACTGAGATGCAAGCATGATGTCTACAGGCCAAAGCCGAAAGGAAGTTCGCGGACAGAGGGATATGCTAGCAAGCCCCAAAAACATCGTCAGGTTGGGATCATGGAACGTAAGAACTATGTACTCCATTGGAAAAACCGCACAAGTAATAGCAGAAATGAAGAGATACCACCTAGATATACTTGGAATAAGCGAATGTAGATGGACAGATTCTGGAATAATCAGAACCCAGACAGGTGAAATGATACTGTATTCTGGAAGGAAAGATAACCATTACAGTAATGGAGTTGCTATTGCTATATCAAAGGAGAAAGCCAAGACATTATACGAATGGGCACCCATTAACGACCGCATCATAACTGCCAGGTTCTGGTCAAACTATATAAAAAACAACATTAATACAAGTGTATGCACCTACCAATGATGCAGACGAGGAATCAAAAGATAATTTTTACGAACAACTACAGGGAGTCATAGACAACACTCCACGCCATGATATTATAATTCTAACTGGCGATACTAATGCAAAAGTAGGTAACAAACAGGAAGGAGAGGATGGAATTGTTGGAAAGTATGGTTTACACTCGGAAAGGAACGATAATGGAGAAAGATTTGCATCATTTTGTGCCATCAACAACTTGGCAATATCTTCAACAATGTTTAAACATAAAGACATACACAAGAAGACATGGACTTCACCAAATGGTCAACACAAGAATCAGATAGACCATGTAGCAGTCAATGGGCGCTTTAAAAGATCTGTATTGGATGTCAGAGCACACCGAGGTGCAGATGTCGGATCTGACCACAATTTAGTCATCACAAAAGTAATGCTTAAACTGCACAAAATAGGAAAGAAACCAACATCTTCAACAAGATTCGAGACATGCAAACTTAAGGTACCAGAAGTTCGGAAACAATTCCAAATAGAACTGAGGAATAGATTTAATGCACTCAGTGAAGACAACACCATAGGTCCCAATCCTGATGATATAGAGGAAAGATGGAACAACATTAAAACTGCATATAATGAAACTGCCATAAACGTACTTGGGTATAGAAAAAGAAAAAACCAGGAATGGATAAGCCAGGGCAGTTGGAAAAAGGTAGAAGAGAGGCGAGTTCTAAAGGGCAAAGTAGAAAGTGCAAGATCAGAGAGATTAAGAGCTAGACTAAAAGAAAAGTATGGGGACAAAGACAAAGAGGTGAAAAGAAGTTTTAGAAAAGACAAACGACAATGGGTAGACGACATGGCGAATGAGGCACAAGAGGCAGCAAACATCGGAAACATGAAAACTGTATATGATGTAACCAAATTATTGTGCAACGAACGTCCAAAAACTGTTGAGGCAGTAAAAAACAAGGAAGGAAATCTCTTGACTAAAGAGGAAGATATAAGAAAAAGATGGATGGAACACTTCAGCGAAGTGTTAAATAGACCAGACCCTATTGATCCTGCTGAAATACTAACAGGGGAGTCCATCGAATTAGACATAGAAACAGGTCCACCAACAGAAGATGAGATAAGGAGAGCATTGAAAGAAATGAAATTAGGCAAAGCTCCAGGTGTAGATAACATCACTGTAGAAATATTGAAATCAGACATAGAAACAACTGTCAAGGAACTACACAAACTATACAACATTGTCTGGACAACTGGAAAAGCTCCCAAAGATTGGAGAAGGGGACTTATAATAAAGTTAGCAAAGAAAGGTGACCTGACAAACTGTGGAAATTGGAGAGGAATCACACTAATAGCAACAACTGCCAAAATAATGGGGAAAATAATAATAAAAAGAATTGTACTTGGTGTAGACAGACATTTGAGAATTGAACAAGCTGGATTCAGGGCAGGAAGAGGCACTACGGAACAGATATTTGTCCTACGTAATATTCTAGAACAAGCTATAGAATGGAACTCCAACCTCTATCTATGCTTCGTCAATTTTGAAAAAGCCTTCGACAGCGTACACAGGGAAACCCTTTGGAAGATCATGAAATCTTATGGAATACCAGACGTAATAATCAGTATGGTTAAATTAATGTATGAAGACAGTGAATGCGCAGTTGTTGATGGGAATGGTACAACAGAATGGTTTAATGTTAAATCTGGTGTCAAACAAGGATGCAACATGTCGGGTTTCTTGTTCCTCCTGGTAGTTGACTGGATAATGAAAAAGACAACAGCAGATAACAACTCAGGTATAAGATGGAATATGACAACAAAATTAGACGATCTAGATTTTGCAGACGACATCGCTTTATTATCCAGCAGCAAAGATCAAATACAACAAAAACTGAACTCTCTAAACAGATATGCAGCTAGAACAGGTTTAAAAATCAATACAGGAAAAACCAAAGTTATGCGTCTAAATACTGCAAACATCACACCAATAACCATCAATGGGAACAACATAAACGATGTGGATGAGTTCATTTACCTCGGAGCAACAGTAAGCAAGACAGGAGGTACTAATGAAGATATAAGAAGAAGAATTGGCCATGCAAGAGTAGCATTCCATAAGCTACGCAAGATCTGGAGCAATAACCAACTCAACAGAAAAACAAAAATGAAGCTCTTCAGCTCAAATGTAATAGCTGTGTTATTGTATGGCAGTGAGACCTGGAAAATGACAAAAGGGGACGAAAAACTTGTAGATACCTTCCAGCACAAACGTCTTAGGAAAATCTTAAAGATCTACTGGCCAATGAAAATATCAGATGTAGCAGTTAGAGAGATAGCAGGAGTAGCAAAGATCAGCACTATGATAAAAACACGTAGATGGCAGTGGATTGGACATGTGCTACGGATGGATAAAAGAACACACCCATATGTAGCCCTTAGTTGGACACCAGAAGGAAAAAGAAAGAGAGGAAGACCGAAGGAAACGTGGAGAAGAACAATAGAAAGAGAGGAAAGAACTAGGTTTTGGGTCATGAACAGAGGCAGCAAGATCAGCCCAGGATAGAAGTAAATGGAGAGGACTTGTTCATGGCCCTATTCTCCACGAGGAGAGAAGGAATTAAGTCAAAAGTCACTTGGACAGTGTAACTAAAAAATGCAATGCTTGTGGTAAGAAAGCAAATGGTGAAGTGTTGCGTCTCCTTTTGTACAATACATGTGTACATGCTGGAAAAATGTTATTCAATTTGAGAAACATTAAATAAATCACAATATCCATTGTACATGCACAGCAAATCTTTTAAGCTTAGAACTAATGCAGGCAATTTTCTTGAACTCAGACGTGTCAAATACTTGGGACATGTCGAAGTGAGCCGCTAGTTTCGGTCATTATTCTGGAAACCTCGAGTATCTCATGCAGGAAAACTGCGAATACTCTGTTTAAAATTTCAGTCCTAAGCAAAAAATTTACCTGATTTATATCGCAATCAGGCAAATTTTTTACTCTGTTGAACATAATGGTATAACAAGTGGTAGATTTTCATTTTCAATCTAGCCTACCCGGCACTTCTTAAAGTTTGTCGAAATTCACACTTTCAAATAGGCTACACCGGCCTTGATTCCCTGATCCTTGATTTTGTTAAATAAACAACAACTTGGGTTTTATTAATTAACCACACACAACACTGCATGTTGACAGCTTGGGTATAATAATTTATTCAGAGGGCCAACTAAACAATATCATCGCCAAACTGTGCGTATTAAAACGAAAGTGTTAGGGGCGAGAATTCCCAGAATAGTCGTGCGTTTGAAAACTAAAGTGTTAGGGGCGATAATTCCCAGGATAGTCGGCTAAACCGAAATCGAAAGTAGTAATCACATTGTAATCGAAAAATGTACAGTCGTTAAATAGAGGTAAAATTTCGTGAAAATACACAAAAAGGTTGTAAAAATCATGGTCGTTGGTCACGTCAGACGGGTGGTCGTTTAATACAGGTACAATATATAGAGTAACGTCTTGGGGGGGGAACTTTTTATGGTCACATACGACAGTGAGTCGCTTAATACAGTGGGTCGCTATGGCAGTTTTGACTATATTGTTTTGACAAATTGCAGTCATTTTCTCTTCAAAGTTTTCTATCGAAGAATTCTTGTGCAAAACTTTGCACCCTTATTGAGGCCCCATCCTTACAAATGTACCTAAGAGAACCCTCTTTGTGGGTAATTTCTTTTCTTTCTTTTTTTTTTTTTTATACATAAGGAAGCTTACCAGTATTGAAATTCTGTCATAGGTGACCCAGTTGCTCTTTGATAAAATTTATAAATTACCGCATCCTATCTTTGCTATTTTCTAATCGTTTCCTTAGAAAAGGGGTAAGTAAACCTGAATCTCCTACATCCCAAAGGAGCTTTGTGGCAAGCCTTGTTAAAATTGGCACAGTAATTATGGGGAAGTCTAAAATGTGTACATTTAGTTTTTTGTTTTCGGGTTGTTTTTTTTAATCAAAGATTCTACATAAATTCATTCAAACTATTTACATGTCTTATGTTAGCAAACAATAAAAATGGGTTCAAATCCTGCAGGAACATTACTACATATTTGTCTTATAAAATATATTATTTTTTATGCAAAAAGTAATGTTAAAGGACACATCTCATGTTTTCAAAGTATACAAAATTATATGAATTTCGTCTTCTTTATGCTTATAGTAATTAATTCTAATAGTTTGTTCGCCGAAATTTTGTGATAATTAACCACAATAATACAGACTTAAATCTAAGCCCTGATTTAAAAAAAGTCTAGTTAATTAGGTAGGTAGTCACGTGGTACAGTGACGTCACATGCGCCCTTCGGATTTGTGAAAGTACTGTGAGGTATTATTCAAAACTCTGCTTTTAGGGGCCTAATTCATTAACCATGGGCAACATTTAAATCGATGTTGACAAACTTCCCGAGTTTTATATCTTTTCGCCACCTGTCCATACAAATAGCAATGTAAATACCCAAATATAGCGAGGAAAGCGAGTATGAAATCGGCAATATTGCGAGTAAATAATGTTTATATTGGTCACTGTCTACAAACTGTTTGGTAATGTTATTCCTTTATACATCTGTAATTGGCGCTGTTTTTCTAAAATAAACAGTGCAATCATTATTTATTTTTGGACTAGACAAATTATGCCTATAATACATTACATTGTTGACAACTAGGCCCTAGGCCAAGCTACTGTCACAGGTGCATTTCGGAAAGAAAGAAAAAGAGGAAATAACACACACAAATCAATAAAAATAATCAAATTTAAAGTGGAAATCACATTATTTTATTTTGATAAAACAATCTTATTACTATTCATGAATTGTGATCAGCACGTCGTTAGGAAGTGGGAGCACGGTGTTATAATGACGCACTCTTCAAAGTTTTTATGAGTTCAATGAGGAAATAATTTTATAATTGAATTTAAAGTTAGGAAATACAATATTCTATTACTTATAAAATTAAAAGTTCAATTATTTTGTATCATTAATTTTTTTGTAAATTTACCAGTTGGTAGAAACTGATAGCACAAGTTACATTGTATATGTTGTTACAAGGTGAAGGTCAGTTGATGCGAGTGTGTATTGAATTTGAAGACCAAAACAGAATGTATGCAGTAGGCCTTCCAGTGTTTACAGCTTCGAAATATCCATTTTCTCGCAGTTTATCAGGGTCTCTGTCCAAGCGGTTTTTGAGGTAAAGTCCTTGCTCTAACAAAAAATTATCCACGTCTTTCTTCTCATACCTTCCTTCGAAAAATTGAAAAATACTCAGTCTAAATCCTTTCTACTGACAACTAGTACACCCATACACTCAAGCACGGCACAAAACATCTTAATGCAATATTATTTACAAGCCATTAACGTGATAATTGGGTTTTTTGTCCATTAAATCTAATCTGTTTATGAAATGGCTAATAGATGTTTTCAAACCCGAGGGCACATATGACGGCGCGTAAAATAGCGAAAAGAATATGCATATCGCAAGATTTGAATTTTATCGCTTTCAAACTCGAAAACTACGCAAAATATTTCATTTAAAACACATTTAAATGAAAAGAATTAATTTTGCTGAAAAAATGAAAAAGTTTAGAAACATGCGTTGTATCCTTTAAGACTTTCTATGACTAGCATGGGTAACTTCAGTTTAAAGGCAGACATGACTTTATAACCTGATATACTTCTGTTTAGAGATAGGCATGATTTCAATGCTTGAGATACCTCTGTTTAGAGGCAGGCATGATTTTATAACCTGAGATACTTCTGTTTAGAGATAGGCATGATTTTATAACCTGAGATACTTATGTTTAGAGGTAGACATGATTTTATAACCTGAGATACTTCTGTTTAGAGATAGGCATGATTTTATTGCTTGAGATACTTCTGTTTAGAGGTAGACATGATTTTGTAACCTGAGATACTTCTGTTTAGAGAAGCATGATTTTATAACCTGAGATACTTCTGTTTAGAGATAGACATGATTTTATAACCTGAGATACTTCTGTTTAGAGATAGGCATGATTTTATTGCTTGAGATACTTCTGTTTAGAGGTAGACATGATTTTATAACCTGAGATACTTCTGATTAGAGATAGGCATGATTTTATAACCTGAGATACTTCTGTTTAGAGGTAGACATGATTTTATTGCTTGAGATACCTCTGATTAGAGATAGGCATGATTTTATTGCTTGAGATATTTCTGTTTAGAGATAGGCATGATTTTATTGCTTGAGATACTTCTGATTAG